>NC_052085.1:29563286-29895566 GCF_015852505.1 Tachyglossus aculeatus
GGTTTGCCTGTTTACGTGCTCGATTAATGATGAACTCTCAAGGCACTCCATCCTCCTTTCTTATTAGGTCAGAAATCTCTCTCTCCTATAGTTCTTTTCCTTGAAAACAAACGCTCTTCTCCAGCAAGTCAATTCACTTAATCCGATTCACCACTATATTGAACAACATTTTCTCGATTTTCCCACTTCTTCTCAGGCCCGAGTCCCGCATTTTTCATTTCCCACAAGATCAGGACACACTGTCCGTCGCCTGCTGGATCCAGGAAAGATCTGGCTAAATGTCAAGTGTGTTAATTAGACCAAAGAAAACAGCAGCTCTATTTTTATCTGCTTGAAAAACCCCATCGACGCCCTCCCCACAAGGAAAGTTATCTCAGGGCCAAGTTATTTCATTTTAGATGAGGCTCGAAAAGGAGGGGGTGTTCCCTCCTTAATTTTACAGTGGTAGATTTAAATGCCAGCATGGGGGGGTTCCCCCCTTAATTTTATAGTGGTGGATGCAAATGATAGCATAATTGAGGACCTGTCAGCTGTACTCAAATCATCGTCAAACCTTAATTTTGTAGAAGCATAACTTGGGGGTCCAAATTTTCAGTTGGTGTGAAACAAGCGAAAAGACTACAGACTTTTTATCGACCTTATATATTTTTATAGACAAAATCAGAACACATTTTTTAAAAAAAATGGAGAAGAGGTTCGCTACTTTAAAATATTCTTCGTCTCAAATTTTTTTAAAAAAATGGATGATCTCATTATGTAATCTAATTGCTTTAGTTAATTTAGATGTGGGACGTGGGTGGAAAGAAGTCAAAGGTACTGAACTTTGATGAGGCTGGTGTTTATGAAGCATTTACTATGTGCCAAGCATTAGGGTAGATGCGAGATAATCAGGGTCCCCAGATCTCAAAGGGAGGGAGAGAAGATAGCTTAGCCTCATTTTACAGATGATGCAAATGAGGCCCAGAGGAGTTAAGTGACTTGCCCAAGATCACACAGAAAGCAAGTGGCAGAGTGTCCGCAGTTCTGAAGAAAACGGGAGCATTTTACCATATGTTTTTGGCCCCGGAGGGAAGTGGTGATACAGATCTGATTCCTCATTCTTCTTATATACAGACCATTTGGTGAAGAGGTGTGAGAACAGTGCTTTGCACATAGTAAGTGCTTAATAAATGCCATTATTATTATTATTATTATTACCCCAGCGCTTAGAACATTGGCCCAGACTGGGCCCCCTTTATCCTCTCCTCCTCTGCATCCCCCCCGCCCTACCTCCTTCCCCTCCCCACAGCACCTGTATAGATGTTTGTACAGATTTATTACTCTATTTATTTTACTTGTACATATTTACTATTCTATTTATTGGTTAATGACGTGCATCTAGCTTTACTTCTATTTATTCTGATGACTCGACACCTGTCCACATGTTTTGTTTTGTCGTCCGTCTCCCCCTTCTAGACTGTGAGGCCGTCGTTGGGTAGGGACCATCTCTGTATGTTGCCGACTTGTACTTCCCAAGCGCTTAGTACAGTGCTCTGCACACAGGAAGCGCTCAATAAATACAATTGAATGAATGAATGAATGCTCGGCACATAGTAAGCGCGTAACAAATGCCATCATTAATTAGTTAATGAAGTCTAACAACTGTACTCAAAGTCCTTTTAATGAGAAAGGGACCGTCTCTATATGTTGCCAACTTATACTTCAATCAATCAATCAATCAATCAATCGTATTTATTGAGCGCTCACTGTGTGCAGACCACTGTACTAAGCGCTTGGGAAGTCCAAGTTGGCAACATTTAGAGACGGTCCCTACCCAACAGTGGGCTCACAGTCTAGAAGGCTCACAGTCTAGAGCCTTCCCAAGCACTTAGTACAGTGCTCTGCACACAGTAAGCGCTCAATAAATACGATTGAATGAAAGAATGAATTAGAAGAAACAGCAGCGTAATGGTGTGAAATCACAATAAAAATGATAATTATAATAATAACGGTATTTTTATGTGCTTACTACGTGCCAGGCACTCTACTAAGTTCTTGGGGGCCAATCGGGTGGAACACAGTCCGTGTGTGCAGAATCACAGTGCTCCGCACATAAGCGCTCAGTAAATACGATTGAATTCATTCATTCAGTCGTATTTATTGAGCGCTTACTGTGTGCAGAGCACTGTACTAAGCGCTTGGGAAGTCCAAGTTGGGATGAATCCCAAAGTCATAGAGCTCTGCCACCGGCCGGCCGTGACCTCACCGTAAGCGCTCAATAAATCCGATTGACTGACTGACCTCACCTCTCTGTGCTTCAGCCTTCTCATCCGAAAAATGGGGATACCTCCTCTCCTTCCTCTCCCCCTCGTCCCCCTCTCCATCCCCCCGTCTTACCTCCTTCCCTTCCCCACAGCACCTGTATAGATGTTTATATGTTTGTACATATTTATTACTCTATTTATTTTACTTGTACATATCTATTCTATTTATTTTATTTTGTTAATCTGTTTGGTTTTGTTCTCTGTCTCCCCCTCCTAGACTGTGAGCCCACTGTTGGGTAGGGACCGTCTCTATATGATGCCAACTTGTACTTCCCAAGCGATTAGTACAGTGCTCTGCACACAGTAAGCGCTCAATAAATACGATTGACTGATTGATTGGGGAGAGTGAGAGAGAAGCAGACAGCAAGAGGAGAGAGAAGATTGGCAAAAACGAGATAATAGTGATGGTATTTGTTTCTAGACTGTGAGCCCACTGTTGGGTAGGGACTGTCTCTATATGATGTCAACTTGTACTTCCCAAGCGCTTAGAACAGTGCTCTGCACACAGTAAGTGCTCAATAAATAGGATTGATTGATTGATTGATTGACCAGGAACTATTTCCGATTATCGGTTCCATCTCAGAATTTAGCAAACCATTTGGCCCACTGTAGGCGCGTAAAAAGAAGACCACAACCAACTGACGACCAAGCTTCTTACCTCCTAGGCTTGTCAAAAACATAGTCAACGGAGCCCAGAGTCGGAGTGGCAGTTCCCCACCTGGAAGAAAAGAAGAGAGAGAGAGAGAGAGCGTGATGAGGAACTTAATTTTAAGTTAGGTCGACGCCGCTTTTCAGTCCTGATTTGAGTATTTTATGATTTTTGCAGGTGAGGAGCAGGAACCTTGATACCAGAGAAGGAGGGCGGGGGGGGGGGGGGGGGGGGGGGGGGTCTCACGATTCTGATTCAGATCTGGTTCGGATGAGAAGCAGCGTGGCTCAATGGAAAGAGCCCGGGCTTGGGAGTCATCATCATCATCAATCGTATTTATTGAGCGCTTACTATGTCAGAGCACATGTGCAGTACAAATTGGCAACATATAGAGACAGTCCCTACCCAACAGTGGGCTCACAGTCTAAAAGGGGGAGACAGAGAACAAAACCAAACATACTAACAAAATAAAAAGGTCATGGGTTCAAATCCCGGCTCCGCCACTTGTCAGCTGTGTGACTTTGGGCAAGTCACTTCTCTGTGTCTCAGTTCCCTCATCTGTAAAATGGGCATGAAGACTGCGAGCCCCACGTGGGACAACCTCATCACCTTGTCTCCTCCCCAGCGCTAGTTTTATCCAGGATACTATACACACATGGTCACTGTTTTGCTTTATATCTTTCAAGCAGCCCCGGGCTGCAGTCGGGAGGCAGATGGTGAGTGCAAACTTTCACGGAGAACGTGTTAGCACCCCATTTGGAGCCAGAGAGATTATTTACGGCTACTATTATTGTGATTCGAGGTTGCGAAGAAGAGTATTTCGAACTCCCGCAGAAACACAGAGTCCCCTCATCCGGATGACCAATCCTCCTAGGAAAGGTGCTGAGAGGAAAATAATAAATCCCGGTAAGCGTGGCTCAGTGGAAGGAGCCCGGCCTTTGGAGTCAGCGGTTATGGGTTCAAATCCCCGCTTGTCAGCTGCGTGACTTTGGGCAAGTCACTTATTTATTTATTTTATCTGTGCATATTTATTCTATTTATTTCATTTTGTTAATATGTTTTGTTTTGTTGTCTGTCTCCCCTTTCTGGACTGTGAGCCCGCTGTTGGGTAGGGACCGCCTCTATATGTTGCCAACTTGGACTTCCCAAGCGCTTAGTACAGTACTCTGCACACAGTAAGCGCTCAATAAATACGATAGAGTGAATGAATGAACTTAACTTCTCTGGGCCTCAGTTACCTCATCTGTAAAATGGGGATGAAGACTGTGAACCCCACGTGGGACAATCTGATCACCTTGCAACCTCCCCAGCGCTTAGAACAGTGATTTGCACACAGTAAGCGCTTAATAAATGCCATTATTATTAGTGGGGCTGCCATTTGAGTGACTATACGTGTTCCATTTTACTCAGTCTATTTTTCCAGTGAATTTGTTAAAGGCAATATTGGAACTCTTGCTACTCTTCTGTAAATTGAAGTGTGTGTGTGGTTTTTGTGTGTGTGTGAGAGAGAGAGAGAGAGAAAGAGAGAGAGAGAGATTCCAGTTTCAACGTTGGTTGAATTCCTATGATCTACAAATTTATTACTCTTATTTATTTTACTCGTACATATTTACTATTCTATTTATTTGGTTAATGATGCGCATCTAGCTTTCCTTCTATTTATTCTGATGACTTGACACCTGTCCACGTTTTGTTTTGTTGCCTGTCTCCCTCTTCTAGACTGTGAGCCCGTTGTTGGGTAGGGACCGTCTCTTTATGTTGCCAGCTTGGACTTCCCAAGCGCTTAGTACAGTGCTTTGCACACACTAAGCGCTCAATAAATACGATTGAATGAATGAATGAATGAATGAGAATCTAGAGAAGCAGCGTGGCTCAGTGGAAAGAGCCTGGACTTTGGAGTCAGAGGTCATGGGTTCAAATCCCGGCTCTGGCAATTGTCAGCTGTGTGACTTTGGGCAAGTCACTTCACTTCTCTGTGCCTCAGTGACCTCATCTGTAAAATGGCGATTAAGACTGTGAGCCCCCTGTGGGACAACCTGATCGCCTTGTAACCTCCCCAGCGCTTAGAACAGTGCTTTGCACATAATAAGCGTTTAATAAATGCCATCATCATCATCATCAATCTCCTCCATTTACCTCTCACCTCCTTCTATGGTCAGGAGCTCAAATCCCAGCCTCAATCTGCCTTGTAGGGACAATTAGATAGCTGCTGACATCATCCTCCGGCTTCCTTTTCCTAAATTCCAGTGGAGCTATTGGGTTTCCTGTCCTGTCTGATACCCCCGGGGAAGGAAAAACGGAGGGACATAATGTCCCTCCGTTTATATATATAGATAGATAGATATATAAATATATAGCGACACCCTTAGGGGCGTCTCAGGTCACGATGCCAGGGAGGGGAAGGATTCAAAGAGGAGGCTTCTGGGGAAACCATCAGATGAGATGTTTAGCATCTTGATGGAAGGAAAGAAATATAAGCCTTTGAGTGCAATGAGGGGGAGGCGAAGAGAAACTGCTTTTGGGCAAGTCACTTCACTTCTCTGTGCCTCAGTTCCCTCATCTGTAAAATGGGGATTAAGACTGTGAGCCCCACATGGGACAACCTCATCTCCTTGTATTCCTCCCAGCGCTTAGAACAGTGCTCTTAGTGCTTTTAGAACAGTGCTTTTAGACTGTGAGCCCACTGTTGGGTAGGGGCGGTCTCTATATGTTGCCAACTTGTACTTCCCAATCAATCAATCAATCAATCGTATTTATTGAGCGCTTACTATGTGCAGAGCACTGTACTAAGCGCTTGGGAAGTACAAATTGGCAACACATACAGTCCCTACCCAACAGTGGGCTCACAGTCTAAAAGGGGGAGACAGAGAACAGAACCAAACATACCAACAAAATAAAATAAATAGGATAGAAATGTACAAGTAAAATAAATAAATAGAGTAATAAATGTTACCAAGCGCTCAGTACAGTGCTCTGCACACAGTAAGCGCTCAATAAATATGATTGATTGATTGATTGCTCTGCACATAGTAAGCGCTTAACAGATACCAACATTATTATTATTATTATTTCACCTTCCAGTAGGGTAGTTCTATTTATTTTATTTTGCTAATACGTTTTGTTTTGTTCTCTATCTCCCCCTTCTAGACTGTGAGCCCACGGTTGGGTAGGGACTGTCTCTAGATGTTGCCGACTTGTCCTTCCTAAGCGCTTAGTACAGTGCTCTGCACGCAGTAGACGCTCCATAAATACCATTGAATGAATGAATGAATGAATATGGACAAGATAAATACGATTTAATGAATGAATGAATGAAAGTAAGCGCTCAATAAATAGGACTGACTGACTGACTGGGCGGGAATTAGGCGGCCTCGGGCTTCGCGCCTCAGGCAGCAGGTGGTCGGGGGGAGGGGGAAGGCCGCGCCCCCGCGTCACGTGACCGCCTGGCGTCACGTGACCCCCGCCCTGCCGCGCGGCCTGTCAGTCACGCTAAGCCCCGCCCCCTCCAACTCGCTCCGCCGACGCGAGGGGCGGGGGCTACGAGTCACGTGACCCGGGCGGGAGGGAGCGGGGAAGGGGCGTGATTAGGAGTCACGTGACACGGGCGGTGCAGTGGGCGGAGCTAGAAGGCACGTGACCCTGGCGGAGGAGAGAGGGGCGGGGCCAGGGGTCACGTGGCGCGGGCGGTGCAAGGGTGGGCGGGGATAGGAGACACGTGACCCCGGAGGGGGCGGGAGGAGGGAGTCTTCTAATCAATCAATCAATCAATCATATTTATTGAGCGCTTACTGTGTGCAGAGCACTGTACTAAGCGCTTGGGAAGTACAAGTTGGCAACATATAGAACAAATAGAATTACAGCTATGCACTTACTATGCGTCAAGCACCATTCTACGCCCTGGGGTAGAAACGGTTTGGATACAGTCCGTGCCCCACACAGGGCTCACAGTCTTAATCCCCATTTTACAGAAAAGGCAACCGAGGCATAGAAAAGTGAAGTGACTTACCCAAGGTTGCACAGCTGACAAGTGGCAGTCGGCATTAGAACCCAGGTCCTAGAGAAGCAGCATGGCTCAGTGGAAAGAGCAGGGGCTTTGGGGTCAGAGGTCAGGGGTTCAAATCCCCGCTCCACCAATTGTCAGCTGTGTGACCTTGGGCAAGTCGCTTAATTTCTCTGTGCCTCAGTTACCTCATCTGTAAAATGGGGATTAAAACTGTGAGCCCCCCGTGGGACAACCTGATCACTTTGTAACCGCCCCAGCGCTTAGAACAGTGCTTTGCACATAGTAAGCACTTAACAAATACCATCATCATTATTATTATTACTGATTACGAGGTCCACGCTCTATCCACTAGGCCACACTGTTCCTCTTCCAGGATTTGGCAATTTGAGAAAAGGTACAGAGATGTCTGGATCTCTTTGTGCCCTTGGTTAGCACACCTCATGAAAAGTGATTTTCCAGAACTGAACTTGACTCTATTCGCTCACCATTGCTGTTTCAAAGTAGGTCCTTCGTTTCCACAGAAGGAATTCAGTCAATTAATGAATTGTATTGACTGAGTGGTTACTATATGCTTGGGAGAGTACAATACAAAAAATATAATAGGAACATTCCCTGCTCACAATGAGCTTACAGTTCTAGACTGTGAACCCGCCGTTGGGTAGGGAGCGTCTCTAGCTGTCGCCTACTTGTACTTCCCAAGCGCTTAGTACAGTGCTCTGCACACAGTAAGCGCTCAATAAATACGATCGAATGAATGGATGAAGGAGGGGGGCCGGCAGGAGGAGAAGGGGGCGTGTCCGAGGGACACGTGACCTCGGTGGCGCAGAAGGGGGCGGGAGCCACGTGACCCGGGCGGTAAGGGGAAGGGCGGGGGCTAGGAGCCACGTGACCCGGGCGGAGGAGGGAGGGGGCCGGCGGGAGGAGCAGGGGGCGTGTCCAGGGGACACGTGACCCCGGCGGCGCGGAAGGGGGCGGGGCCGGGAGACCCGGGCGAGGGAGGGGGCGTGGCCAGGGGGTCACGTGATCCCGGGGCGACGCGGGGAGGGGCCTGCGCGCGCAGAGGGGGCGTGGCCAGACGTCACGTGATCCGGCGGCGCGGGGAGGGGCGGGGCGGGCGGCCGGCAGAGGCCGTGGCGGCTGAGGCGTCTGAGGCGGCGGCGCCATTTTCCTTCGGGCTCCGGCCGGCTCGGCCCGCCCGCCCGCCTTCCTTCCGTTCTCCGTTCCTTTTTTTCCTCCGCCCGCCCGCCCGTCCTCCCGCCCGCCGGGCCGCAGCGGCCGAACCCCCCCCCCCCCCCCGCCCCCGGACGGCCGGGTCCGGGTCCCGGTCCGGGTCGGGGTCCGGGTCGGGGCCCGGTTCCCGGTCCGGCCCCGCCATGTCGGGCCAGAGCCTGACGGACCGGATCACCGCCGCCCAGCACAGCGTCACCGGCTCCGCCGTGTCCAAGACGGTCTGCAAGGCCACCACGCACGAGATCATGGGGCCCAAGAAGAAGCACCTGGACTGTGAGTGGGACACCGGCAGCCGGCCGGCCGGCCAGCCAGCCAGCTAGCCCCCCTCCCGCCCCCGGACTCCGGCTCCCGCAGCCTCGGCACGACCCCCTTCCCTTCCCTTCCCCTCCCTTCTTCCTTCGTTCCCCTCCTTTTTCCCTTCTTTTCTCTCCCCCTCTTCTTCCCTTTTCTTCTTCCTTCCCTTCTCATCTTCCTTCCCCTCTCTCCTTCCTTCCCTTTCCTTCTCTTCCCTTTCCTTCCTTCCCTTCTCTTTCCTTTTCTTCTCTTCCCTTCTCTTTCCTTCCCCCCTTTTCCTTCTTTTTCCTTCCATTTCCTTCCCTCCTTCCTTTCCTTCCCCAGTTTTACTTCCCTTTTCTCCTTCCTTCCCTCCCCTCCTTCCTTTCATTTCTTTTCCTTCTCTCCTTCCTTTTCCTTCCGTTTCCTTTCTTTTCGCTCTCTCTTTCCTTTTCCTTCCCTTTCCTTTCCTTCCCTCCTTCCTTTTCCTTCTCTTTCCTTTCCTTCCCTCCCCTTCCCTTCTTTTCCCTTCCCTTCCCTCCTTCCGTTTCCTTCCCTTTCCTTCCCTTCCCTCCCTTCCCTTTCCTTCTCTTCCCTTTCCTTCCCTCCTTCCCTTTCCTTCCCTTCTTCCCTTTCCTTTCCTTCCTTCCCTTTTCTTTCCTTTCCCTCCTCCCCTTTTCTTTCCTTCCCTTCCTTCCCTCCCCTTTCCCTCCTTCCCTTCCCTCCCCTTTCCCTCCTTTCCTTCCCCCGCCCCTCTTCCCAAATCATCCCCCCCCCCCCCCCCAGCCCCACTCCAGCTCCCCACGGAGATCCCCCCCACCCCGGGCCGGCCCTCCCGACTCCCAGTGCCTTGGGCATCTTCCTGCCCACCCTTGCTCCCAGTGAGTTCTCCCCAACCCCTTCTCCCGGCTGGATTATTCAGCTTCGTTGCACATCCATCCTTCCCCCCCCACTTCTCGCCCTTCATCCCTTCCTTCCCTCTGGCTCTCCCGTATCTTGGGTAGAAGGGGGGGGGGGGGGGGGAAGAAGAGGGGAGACTGAGGATTTGCTCGGCCGACCAAGGGGGCACTCTCTTTTTTTTTTTTGGAAAACTGGACGTGTTCGTGGGGCCTCCGCCGGGCTGAGGAATGGGTCTCCAGGGCCGGCGTCTGTCTCAGTGTGATCCTTCCAACCAGGTTCTGGCGAACGGGGACAGTGACGAGGCCGGTTTGCCGGCTGCGTGGATTTGGGCCAACATCCCCACTCGGAAGCTTAGAGGAGGAGGAGCGGAGTGTTGATAAAGTGTTGATCGGTTTGTAGATCTGACTGTCCATCGCTTCAGTCACCTCACGGCAAACATTTTAGAGACCGCCTTTCCGCCGTTTATCTAAATCTCCGCGTTAAACCTGCGCTTAGTGCTGTTGTCCATGGACCGTCTGAAACGGTACCAGGGGGTTTGAGAGGTATCTCCATGGAGCTGGCATTAGAGAGGCGATTTCTCTTGTTAGCTTGCGGGCTCACAAGGTCTGGGACTACTGCTCTCGTTACCCCTTTCTCCATGGACGGAACTTTTTTGTGGGAAACTCTGCAGAAGTAGGTGGGGAAAAGGGTAAGACTTACACAAGGTGAACAGTACTACTTTGCCCTCGTTGTATGTGTTAGGGGGGCGGCAAACTTAATGGCTCGACCAGGCGTTGACCTGAAACTTTCCAAGGTGAAGTAGGGAAGGGAGACATTTTCCCTTCCCTTAGACAAGGAGCATCCAGTCAATCGGACGTATCATTTTACTGCACACAGTAAGCGCTCAATAAATACGATTGAATGAGTGAATTTTACTCTAATCACACTTAGTGAAGCAATCTCTGGGACCTTAGGTTGAACAGCCTCTCTTGCCTGCTTTGTGAAGCAACAAGGGAACTTGGCCCGCTAAGTAATGGAGTCTGAGAAGGCTGGTTTCCTCTGCCTCTGGAAGCCTTTCAGGAAACTCGTGCTTCATTTAACCCAGAATTCGGTCAATTGTCACTTCAAGACATTTCAGACCTCGAATTTCATTTTCCTAGTTAGGGTCTCGGTCCTGGGTATCTGATTTTACCCCCTTTCTGGAGGAATGGTTGATTTGGGGAATGCATCTACCTGAACGGCGGCCTGCTTCCTGTTGCCTTCCCCTTCCTACTCCTTTCCTAAGCGGGTGTTTGGAAATGGGGTAGAGAGCGAGCATTAAAAGGCCTTTTGGAAAAAGTACTGTAATTTGTCGCCGTAACAATTGCCAAGCGGAGCAGGTTATTGCCCGAGACAAGCGGCAGGTAGCGTGATGACTTGAGAGATGATGCTGGGTGGTCTGTTGTGGCTTTCTAAATGCTAGCCCTTTTCCGTCTAATAACAGCTGTGGCAGATGTTGGCCAACTGGGCTTAGATTGATTAGAGAATATTCTAAATTCACGGGCCAGTTGAGTCAGCGGTTTCACTCCCTGCCTTGTTTACATCCGGTGACCTTTTCAGGATTCAAGTGGGACCAGTCCTTAATGTCAGATGTTAGGTATTATGAATACTAAGTGGTGTTAATTGTCAAGCTGTTACTATTGGTCTCTGTTTTTCTCAATTCTTCACCGCCTCTCACCCCTGTCCTTGCAAAGTTTGGTCAAAATCAACGCACTCTCTCTCTTAAATTTAAACATTTCCCCTGCTTCTCTCCTCCCCCACATGACTTAGTTGCCAAATTCCTGTTTTTCTCTTGAGCAGTCCCAGCCTGATTAAACAAAAGAGAAAAGACAGCCTCATACACCTAGTAATTCTTCCTCATTAGCCAACTTGAAGCTTCAGCTAAAAAGGACCAAACAGTCCGTCAAAGTAGGTCTCCTAGTTCTAGGAATCTGCTTTCTCTTTAGGGCAGTCAGGACTTCTGAACAAATATGCCACCCTTACCGTCCAGATGACCACATTCTTATATATTGGATGGAAAGCAAAAATGTCCTGTTATCCAGGATTTGTGTTTGTATCACCTTTTCATTCCCTCTGTACTGTAGCAGTATAGGGGGCTGCACCTGTCTAAAACTCTTCACACTGCTCATAGTTTTTTCATGTCAGTGTTCTAGACCTTTAAGTGCCCATTGTAATAATCACGGTGATATTTAAGGGCTTCCTTTGTGCCAAGCACTGTAGCAAGCACTGGGGTTGATAAAAGATAATCAGGTCAGGCACAGCCCTGATCTCATATTGGGTGGGGTCGCAGTTTAAGAGGGAAGATGAACAGGTCTGGGAATTCCCATCTTAAATGAGGGAAACTGAGGCGCAAAAGGGGTGACCTTTTGAGTCACTCAGCTGAACATGGTAGAGCTATTTGGGGGGCTGAGCGTTTTCAGCCTGCCCCAACTAGAGCCACCCCCAGCTCAACAACCAAAAGGACACGAGCGTTTCTCACCTGACCTCACTTCTGGGGAGAAGGAGCGGGTTTGCAGGGCACACTTGCGCAGGAGCTGGACGTTGCTGGGATGCACGCCGGGCCGGGACAGGAAAGCATGAGTGTCGAATCAGTCAGTCAATCGCATTTCTTGAGTGCTTACTGTGTGCAGAGCACTGTACTAAGCACCTGGGAGAAGACAGGATAGCAGACACAGTCCCTGTCCAAAGTGAGCTTACAGTCTAAAAGATATAATGTCCGGCTAAGCAGCAAAGAGAACGGTGCTAAATCTCTCAAGTTTCTTTCCTTTTTCATCTCTTTCCTTCCTCAGAGGGCCAGGTTTTTAAGGTTTAGGGGTTCACGTGGGCCACATCGCGGTGAAGCCCAGATTGGGTCAAGTTGGGTCCCTAAAATGTGAGCCTGTTCTGGCTGTTTGTGAGGATGGGGAAGGGCTGAACTTGTCCCCCTACATTGGGCGGACTCAAACTGGTCCCCCTACGTTGGGTGGACTCGCTCTGCGCGGTAATGCTTGTGGCATTTGTCACGGGCTTACTATGCGCAAAGCACCATACTGAGCGCAGTGCGAGGTATGAGATGAACAGGTTGGACATTGACCCTCAGTCCTGGAAGCTGGGATAGTAAAACTGAAGTCATTCACAGAGGAACTAAATAGTCATTCCCAGATGACAACATTAAGGGCAAAGTCCTTGTCTCTTATCCGTGTCATTCTTTCCTAAGCATTTAACACGGTGATTTATGCACATTGTTTTGTTTTGGGTTTTTTGGGTATTTAAGCGCTACGTGCCAAGCACTGTACTAAGCTCTGGGGTAGATGCAAGCTAATCAAGTTGGACACAGTCCCTGTCCCACATGAGGCTTACAGTCTTAATCCCCATTTTACAGAGGAGGGAACCGAGGCACAGAGAAGTGCAGTAACTTTCCCGAGGTCACAGAGCAGGCAAGTGGCGGATCTGGGATTAGAACCCACCTCCTTCTGATGCCCAGGCTCTATCCGCTAGACCACGCTTCTTCTGAAATGAGGGCGAAAGCAGCAGATGTGGCCTTTTAACTTGGAGAGTGCCTAAACATTTAGTTTTTTTCTTCTCTGTTTTGCTTTCCTCTTGTCCTTTGTAGTCCTCTAGTATTTCCATCCCCCTCTAGACTGTAAGCGTGTTGTGGGCAGGGAACTTGTCTGCCAATTCTATTGTATTGTACTCTCCTAAGGCTTAGTTTAGTGTTCTCTGCGCACAGTAAGCTCTCAGTAAATATCCCAGATTTTTCAGCCTACTTTTTTTCTTGATTCTTCCCGGCTTTGTGCCCTTTTTTTTTTTTAACCTGTTCTATTAATATGCCTCTCCTGTACTACTTCAGCTGTTTTCTCCTCCAGGCCCTGTAATAATGGCCTTCATTTCACCGACACTTTTCACTTCTGAAATTCCTGTCATGTTTTCTGCCTGATTTCAAGTGTTACTGTAGAAAAATAATCTGTAGTAACTCATCAACAAATATTTACTAAATGCTCAATGGTCGTGTGCAGTTATTATTATTATTATTATTGTCTACACCTGGCCAGTTTGGCTCATTTTCAGTCGTTATTTTGGGGACGTGCTTAGCTTAGAGCCAAGTTGACAATAATAATAACAATAGCAGGCCCATAGAACAAACATTACAGAGTCCTCAAGCACCACATTTAGTTTGGCATGGAGGTGGAATATGTAGTAATTGTATTTAAGGGCTTACTCTGTGTCAAGCACTGTATTGAGTGCTGGGATAGAAACAGGATTATCAGATGAGACACTGCCCCTGTGCCACGTGGAGTTTATCTAAGAGGTAAGCTATCTCATTCCCATTTTACAGATGAGGAAACTGAGGCACAGATGTTAAGTAGTTTAGAGTCTAGAGGACTGAGAACTCCTTGTGGGCAGAGATCCTATCCACCCACTCTTTTGCATTGTATCAGTCAGTCTTTGGTATTTATCGAGGGTGTACCATGTGCAGAGAATGGCACTAAGCACTTGGGAGTGTCGAAGACACATTCCTACTCTCCCAATAGCTTAGTACCGTGCGCACGGTAAGCGCCCGGCAAATATCGTTAAATGAAGGAACTCGCCCAAGGTCACACCATAGGCCGAGCTGGGATCTGATCTCAGGTCTCCTAACTCCCTGTTCCAGATACCATCCTTCGGAGTTTGATATAGCCCGGGAGAAACCGACCGTGTCTTTGAGGAATGGAGTCAAATGGAGAAGGGGAGGAACAGACCTTACGTATTAAATCACATGCCAGCTTAGCACATAGCCACGTGAAGGGGGAATGCTGTGGGTTGAGATGAGTGATTCTGATGCCTTACGCCTCCATCTCTTTAGGGTTGGCTCCCTCCATCTCTCCCCGTTCCTTCCTTTCCCGACTACTGGACTTAGAGGATGGGTAGAATCCAGCATTTATAGGCATATGAGTTTTTGCCTGAACTTCGGGGGTCTTGGGAATGTTTCAGGCACTAGCCATAATGATAATTGTGGTTTTTGTTAAGGCTTACTATGTGTCAGGGTTTCAGGCACTAGCCGTTATAATAATTGTGGTATTTGTTAAGGCCTGCTAGGTGTTGGGCCCAAGATAACGATCGTATGGTGCGACTCAATCCGCCAGTCACTAGTAATTGAATGCCTGTTGAGTGCTGAGCATTGTACCAAATGCTTCGGAGAGTCCAGTAGAGTTAGTAGGCAGGATGCCTGCCCTTGAGGAGCTTTCAATCTAGCGGGGGAGACAGACTCTATAGGAGGAGGAAAGAAAAGGAACCCACTACCAAAGGTAACCAAACTCAGGAGTGTGATCTTTGGCAATATAAAAATTTCAGTTGCTCTTCGCCGTTCAGTTCTGTCCTTTCTTTCTGGTGTCAGGGGGCTTACCTCTTTCTCTTAGTGTTTTTAGCTCTTTGGGTTATACACACGTAACTGGCCTGGCCTAGTGGGTAGAGTACGGACTGGGAGTCCAAAGGACCTGGGTTCTAATCCCCACTCCGCCACTTGCTTGCTGTGTGGCCTCTGGCAAGTCACACCACTTCTCTGTGCCCGTTACCTCATCTGTAAAATGGAGATTAAGACCGAGCCCCATACGTGACATAGACTGTGTCCATCCTGATTAGCTTGTATCGGACGTAGCGCTTAGTACAGAGCCTGGTAGCCTGTATCTAAACTAGCGTTTAGTGTGGTGCCTGGCACATAGCGCTGAACAAATACCACACACACACAAAATAGAAACTCCTGCTGTTTTCCTTTTAGGAAGTCCTAAAAGTGCAAAAACTAAATCCATCCCAGAATTGATTCATGAAGGTAATCTTGTAAATTCGTGACGATATTTAAGTGCTTACTATTTGTCAAACACTGTTCTAATCAGGTTGGAGCCCCTGTCCCCTTGGGGGCTCACGATCTAAGTATTAGCTCCAGTCTCTTTACATTTGTGTACGTGAACGTTTTTATGGCATTCACCTGCTGACTTTGATTTTTACATAATGTGTGTTTAGTTTTGAAAGTGCAAATAAGCTATTCCACAGGGCGATTTGGAAAAATCAAACTTTATTTGTAAAACGGGCATTTGCTAAGGTATGAACTAGAAGACCTCTGCCAAGGACTCGCTTGACTAGAAATAAAGTAACTTTGCCTTTTGAAAAGGTTTTCATCGTAAAGGCCAGTAAATAGAGACAGTGTTACTCAGAAGGCCCATTTTGTGGTTAAATAGCTTGTTACACTGACTTTGGTTCCTGGAAAGACAACAGCGAAGTCTGAATTTCACAACCACCCTCTCTTCCCAATTTATGCCATGTTCCTTAAACTTGTAGCTGCATTGTATGATCACGAAATATTTATTTTTTACACACGATCTGGAGTTGTGCACGTGAGCCTCCTTATTATGGTGAAGACTTGTACAGTTGGGGACTCTCTTTAAGATGTTGGGAACTCGTTGCTGTAGCTGATGGAAGGGGCTGTCTGCCACTTTGGTTTTCTGTTCTTGAATGGGACAGAGTGGAGGGGGTAGAATATAGGTAAGAATCTTAATCAGGCACTCTATGCCTCAGAAAATACCTATCACGTAGTCCTATTTTCCCAGAATTCAAGCTGGCTTCTCTGTACTTTTCCTCCAAAAAACAAAACAAACAAACAAAAAACCCACCCAAAAACAAATTTAGAGAAGTAAAATGAAAGCTTTTCTTGGGAAGAGACCCAAATCCCACCAGTGAGTCAAGTTTTCCTGGGCACTGTGTGATGTGCCCATTGAAGATTATTTTTAAATAAAAACCCTGAAGAAGCCCTTCGGGAGAAGCAGCTTAGTCTCCTAAGAAGTGGGATGGCATATGGAACCATCAGGA
Source organism: Tachyglossus aculeatus (assembly GCF_015852505.1). Taxonomy (NCBI): domain Eukaryota; kingdom Metazoa; phylum Chordata; class Mammalia; order Monotremata; family Tachyglossidae; genus Tachyglossus; species Tachyglossus aculeatus. The sequence continues at coordinate 29,579,482 of NC_052085.1, forward strand.
ACCATCCTGCTGACCCGCCAAGATCAGGGTCCGCATCCAAATGGCTCACAAGGCATTTTTTTGTTCACATTCATTCATTCAATTGTATTTGAGCGCTTTCTGTGTGCAAAGCACTGTGCTAAGTGCTTGGGAGAGTATAATATAACAATAGACTCATTCCTGTCCAAACGAGCTCACAGTCTAGAGGGGACAGACATTAATATAAATAAATAGGTAAATAAATTTCAGCTCTATACATATGTGCTGTGGGGATGGGAGGGAGGATGAATGAAGGAGCACGGAAGAGCGTCGCAGAAGGGAGTGGAAGAAGAGGAGAGGAGGACTTAGGGAAGGCTTCTTGGAGGAGATACGCCTTCAATAAGGTTTTGAAATGAGGAAGAGCAATTATCTGTGTGATATGAGGAGGGAGGGCATTCCAGGCCGAAGGTAGGATGTGGGCGAGAGAACGGCGGTGAGATAAGATGGCAGCTAGGTAGATCACATACCTGGAGAACTGGGAACAAGACACAGTATTTCACAAGGGGAATGGCATTAGAGTATCTTAAATGCTAATTATTAGTATTTATTGAGCACCTACTGTGTGGAATACCGAGAGAGAGAGAGCAGTAGATATTAACAGTAGGGAAAATAATCGAGAATATTAGTGAAACCAAAGACTGAAGTAAATTGTAATGGAAGTCTCACTTTCTCTATCAACTACAGATAGGGGTAAGAGAGACCTACAGCTAGAATAGCATCCGTGAGGGAAGCATTAAAATGTTTCATTGGGAAACTTGTTCAGCTTCTCACAGGGCATGCTCTGCAGATTGATCACAGTGAAAAAAACTGCAAATGTGGAGAGCAGTGGGGAGCTTTGAGTGCCAACTCTGGAGAAATTTACTTGAAGAAACTACTATTTCTCGCATTTCATAAGATGACTGTGCTCTATCTATGTTGCGGGAGGCGGCATCTGAATGAAGGAATGTTTATGTGGAAGGTCATAGTTTTCTTCTAAAGATGATGATAATCGTGGTCCTTGTTAAGCACTTTGACAGTGCTTGGCACATAGTAAGCGCTTACAAATACCATAAAAATGTTAGCGTCACTAAATAACCTTGATGGTTGTACATTGCTACTTGCACTTCCTTGCCCCTGCCAGTCATGTCCCCACTGTGGCACGGAATAATAACGATGGCATTTGTTAAGCGCTTACTATGTGTAAAGCACTGTTCTAAGCGCTGGGGTGCAACAAGCAAGCAGGGTTGCAGCCCAGTGTGAAGCCCGTCCCAGGCAGGACTAGGGAGTAGAGCCCCGGCGGCCCAATTTTTCCAAACGCTGCTCACTGCACGGAACCAGCTTCGGGGCCGTGTTAATGGGGAGTTGTTGAGGAGTTGGGAGCACAAGTCTGTGTTTATGTAGCTTGTTTTCAAGAGTAGGATTGGGTAGGCTGGTGAAAGCATTGGGCTGGTACCTTCTCCAATAGCAAGCGTGGTAAAGTAGGAAACTAGTGGGGTTGTGACCTCTGAGTAAAACATCAAAGCTGATGTGGGGATGGGGAACGTTTCCTCCAGCTGGTAGGTGGCCTCAAGATATATTGTAGTGTAAACCTCAGTTCTGAGACGATTCAAGTGCCCTAATGTCTTTTTGCAGTGCTGTGGGTATTGTTTTCCGTGTGGGGTTACTTCAGATGCTTCTTCAACTCCCATATGAGGTGGAGGTGGGCAGGGAGTAGGGAAGGAAGCGTTCCCTGTCAGATGGTTAGTTTGATTTATTTGCGGGCTATGTTTGTTTTTGGGTTTCTTTTTCTTTTCCTTCGGTACCAGGAAGTAGCTCAGGTCAAGCGAGGGCTCCTTGATCATACAGTCAGTCTGTCGATGGTGTTTATTGAGTGCTGACTTAGTGCAGAGCACTGTATTAAGTTAGCACTTGGGAGAGGACAGTACAGTAGAGTTGACCGTCACATTCCCTACCCACAAGGAGTGTCTAATTCCTTAGTATTTGTCTGCAGGATCTGTGTCTGCAGAGTGAGCTAGATTTTTCAACTTGGCATAATCTTTGTGTTTAAAAGGTTGCCTCAGTGAGCCAAAGAGTTCTTTCTTTCTGCCTTCCCTGCCTGCATTGCCCTAGTTCAGCTCTCCATTTATCAACCCATTCTGGGTTCAGGCCCAACAGAATTGGGGCCGGTCTCTAGGTCATTGTCGATGGTTCTGCCCTGTTGTTTAACATTAAGATCGACTTAAAGACGATGTAGATGCAGTTGGACAGGGTGTGTGGAATTTGCATAAGCTTTGCAGTTGAAAACTCTCTAGATCTTCCCATTTGGACCGGAGGGACCTTGATGCAGATTAATGGTGTTTTACTCTGCGAACCTCCAATAGAGTTGCTCGTCGCCTTAATTAGCCATTGAATACTTGCACCTCGGTAACAAAACGCCCAATAATTCACCCATTGACCAAAGTAGAAAACTGAACAGTGGTACAGGAAATGGACGTAATCACTTATAGGGGGTGTGCGTGTACGTCTTCTCATTAGTGAAGTTAGAGTTGGTGGACTCGTGGCTGGTCAGATAATTTTATATTCTGTTGGAGAGAAGTAATTTATCCTTGTAAATAGCCATTGACTTTACGTTCTTCAAGAAGAAGAGATGGGTTATTTTTTTTCTTCCTCAGCTGTAAGTTCATTGTGGGCAGGGACTGTCTCCCAACTCTTACATTATATGCTCCCAAGCGCATAGTAGGTACTCAGTAAATACCATGGATGGATCGGTTGACCGATTCATGAATTTTGCTGGCCGCTTACCTCTTGAGGTAGAGTGTCTTGGGAAGGGGGTGTAGCCTGTAAACTTTTTTGTAGGTGGTGTACTAGTTTAGTAAGTCAGTGTGCAACCCTGCATAAACTGGTAAAAATTATGATCTCTAGAAAACTGAACTCTTGGAGTTTGGGGTGATGTTTTCATGTGAAATTTGTTCTTTACGTGATCACTTTGTCTCTCATTCCATAATTGGAGAATGTAACCAATTTTTATTCCCAGTTGTCCACTTCCTTTTAAAATTGTAACCAGCTGTCTGCAAGCTGGAGTGAAAAGCTAGAGTTTAACGGGCAGTTGTACTTCACTCTGCTCCTCTTGCCTTGCAAAAAAAAAAATATTTACATTGTCCCAGCTTTTCATCCAGGATTTTTCTGCCCCATTTCCAAATAAGCCATTTAGTGAGCTCCTTCTCAGTCTGTATTTGCACAGAAACATCATTTCAGGGTTTTGGCCTATCAAGAAGGTTATAACGACCTGCCAGTGTTTTAACATCAGCATTGAAACTGGGCTTATCACAGCACAGAATCGCTGTGAGAGAATGATGGAAAGCAGTGCTGAATGTTGAAGCGAGGAAACATTTTAAGGTTCCGATATAAAGATTAGGGCCCTGTGGTCTGGAAACACGGAAGCTGTGACGGAAGTTAAAATCATAAAAGGGGTGAATGGGAGACCGTGGCTTGGGTTTTGGATCACCGTGTACTAGAATCCCCAAATGAGATTGGGCACCCTTTGGAAGCGTGAAGGTGGTCGGTCAAAACTAACAGAGGGAAACACTTATTCTTAAGGATTCTTGCCACCAACTTGCCAGCGATGGCAGGATTTAACAAATGCTACCAGGAGGCCACTTTTGAGAGTTTCTGGGATGTTGTTGGGGCAGCCAGGGCCTCGATGACCTAATGACTTATTGTCACCTTTTGACATCTTTGAAATGGGGGTGGTCCCTAGGAAGGGGCGTCCTCCTACTTATTCATGACTCATCAGGTGGAAGGGTCACCATTGGCAACTCTCTTTCTCTGTCCTTGGGGTTTAAATGAGAGGAAATTAAAAGCGGAAAACAACACAGATACGGAAGGCCCAGGAATTCTGCAGAAGAGATGCCAGTGGCCTGAGAGGGTTATTGTCACCAAAGAATACTGGCTTAACACTTAATATGTCTAATTCACATCCCCAGCACTTTGATGCATCCGACTTTTTATATTCAACTATTTATTCAGATTTTTGATCCTGCACGTTTGTGCTACTTCCTGTTTTATTCTCGTTCTGCTCCTGTTTGTAATTTTATTTATTTATTTTTTTGGCCTGTCTCCCTCACTAGGTTGTAAGCTTCTAGAGGGCAGGGCACAGATGTCTTGTTCTTGTGATACTCTTTCCAAGTATTTGGTGATCTGAATTCAGTAGATGCTCAGTAAATACCATTGACTGATGTAATCCTCCTTCATGTGGGTAAGCCGGTCTTGACAGTCAACAATATCAAAAGCTGATGTGTGGTTTGTCTTTGTGCAGTCAACAAAACTCGAGCACACAAACTGGAAATTTTGAGCCACCGAAATCAGCGTCGTTCCCAAGTCTCCCTCTTGAAATACTGTGGTTACCCTTACGTCCTTGATTCAAGACATTGTCACAGTGAGAAGCAGCAGGGCCTACTGGAAAGAGCATGAACGTGGGAGTTGAAGGACTTGGGTTCTAATCCCAGCTCTGCCACTTGTCTGCCATGTAACCGTGGGCAACTTACTTAAATTCTCTGTGCCTTAGTTACCCCCATCTGTAAGATGGGGAATAAGACTGTGAATCCTATGTGGGACAGGAACTGTGTCCAATTTACCTTGTATCTACACCAGCGCTTAGTACAGTGCCTGGCACATAGTAAGCGCTTATCAAGTACCATTAAACACACACCCACACACATCTTGTTGATCGGCAGGAGGCAGTCTGTATGTTCATATGGTCAGGGCTGTCACTCATGCAGCCAAACGCAGTCCCATGACCCCCAGAACCAGGGCATAAAGACAGTGCCCAGTGGAAACCTTTCACCCCAAGACTGATTTCTAGAAGCCCCAGCTTTTTCTAGCTTTCAGAAACACCACCTTGCGAAATGCGTCCTTATGACCGGATGAGTCTCCTTTTGCGTTGGCTCAATCCAGTCATGCTACTGGTGCCTTTTGCCCTGGGGATGGCTCAAAAAAAGAAGAAAAAAAGGCCCTGTAGCACTTTGAGAACCCACTTTTCTATTTAGGAGTCAGAGTTCTCCCAGAATCACACGTTGGTTTTTGTGAACTTTCCAAAGGAAATGGGATGAATGTATTTTAGTGCCCTTTCTTTGAGGGTGGGGACAGAACTCTGGGTTCATGTTAACTTTCATGAGTGAGTCTAAAATTTGGGGGGAATGCAAGGACCTGCATTTTGCAAATTTTTGTGGTGGGAAGTGGTGGGCTAGCATTGCCAGAACTAAAGCAGATTCTTACCCTGATTGACTTCTGAGATACCAGTAATGATGTTACATTTGGTAAGAAGCAGGACGATTTGAACTGTACAGCTGGCAGCTCCTCCTCTGTAGTTTTCTGAATTGTTGAATTCCTTTAGAAAAAATTCAAACTGATCCCTGGGGTCCTCGCTGACTCTGCTCTTAACTATCTTTGGGGGTTATTTTTATCTAAACATAAGTGTCATCTTGAAGAAACATGTATTTAAGTTCGTCAGAAATACACGGAATTGAACCACACCCACAAAGCCGTTTACCGTTGAAGCCTGTTTCGACTGTGGATCCTTACCCGCCAAACTCTACCAATTGATTAATCAAATTCCCTTTATAAAACTTCCTTTGGGGGAAGCAAATTTTCAGCGCTACACTTCTGAGTTGGTAGAATATGCTGTTATTGCATTTGTCTCATCTGAGGGAGGGGGAAACATTCCCCAAGCTTCAGAGGGAAAGTTCAAACCGGATTTCATTGGCTTTTATTGTTTCTCACTGTTCAGAATGCCTTGCCAGAAATAGGCTAAGGAACCTCCAATCCTTCAATGAACTTGACACGTAATCCATCCTGGCCTCCTTGCTCAAGGAGTACCAAATCTGATCTAATTTAACATGAGCCGCTCTGCTTAGAGAGTCTCATTTTGGTAACATATTCCAGGGCTCTAATGACCTTTGATGCCAAACAATTCTTTCACATGTCTATTGTCAATCTCTCCTAGTCGAGTTGGAAACAACCCATCGTCCACTAGACTTTTGCGGGATTCCTTTGTAGTTTTCTCACTCCCATCTATGTAATTCCAATTCCTCCCCCGTTAATCTCCTCTGAACCTTCTCTGAGTTCTCATCGTCCCAACTTGATGGAATGCTCGTTTGGTTTTCTCTCAAGTGAAGTTTGAACATTCCAGTTTACCAAGGTAAATTACTTCAATGCTAACTCTTCCATAATTCATTAACTTTTTTTTTTTTTTTTGGTCTGGTTTAAACTTATATTACTTTTTCTGCTTAGGAAGCCAGAATGCTGGTAGCTGCCTCTATAAAGGGAGTCAGGCACTTGTTTCTCCTTGATCGTGACTTGAGTTGGATTGGTGGTAAGAGTGTTTCCATGTACAGAATTCTAATTGAAATGCTGCAGGTAGACTTTTGCAACTGTTGATGTTTTATTCACTTTCTGTTTCTCTTTGCAGGTGGAATTATGACTGTGACCTGAAGAAGGGGACAAAATACCCGTTTTAAAGACATCATCAACATGCATTTCTGGTTAAACGCGAGAATGAAGTTTTTTGTCCATTTTAAATAAATTCTTTTCAAAATCTGATGTCAAATTACAATTTGTTAGGCTTCACTTACGTAGTCAGCTCCAACTTTCCTTAAAAGCGACATTGAATCCAAAGCTGAGGAAATAAAATTCAAATAAAGCCAGAGTTCTACTTGCTCTGAAGTAACTTGAAAAGTGTTAGAAATTAGGGATGAATTTCCTACTGAAAATGAGTCTGTTCCAAGATCACAACACCCTGTATTTCTGGGTGTCCACCAAGTATTCATTCATTGTCGTATTTGAGTGCTTACTGTGTGCAGAGCACTATACTAAGCGCTTGGGAAGTACAAGTCGGCAACATATAGAGACAGTCTCTACCCAACGACGGGCTCACAGTCTAGAAGGGGGAGACAGACAACAAAACATGTGGACAGGTGTCAAGTCATCAGAACAAATAGAATTAAAGCTGTATGCACATCATTAACAAAATAAATAGAATAGTAAATATGTACAAGTAAAATAGAGTAATAAATCTGTACAAATATATGCAAGTGCTGTGGGGAGGGGAAGGAGGTAGGGCCTGAGGGGGATGGGGAGGAGGAGAGGAAGAAGGGGGCTCAGTCTGGGAAGACCTCTTGGAGGAGGTGAGCTCTCAATAGGGCTTTGAAGGGAGGAAGAGAGCTAGACGGTGCAGGCTGGGCTGGAGAAGGAGAGAAGGGAGGTGAGGCAGGATGGGGGAAATCAAGAGCAAACTATCCAAACTCTCCCAAGGCTTATATAGATCATCAGTGAATTGCAACATTCCTTGAAATGACGAAGTGGTCTGCTGTGGGTTTGATCGCCAGATTCTAGACCTGTTGATGCATCTGTAATTTTTCATGAGTAATCCCCAAGTGATGTTAAAAATAGCCCAATTTACTCCGTTGCTAAATTTAGATTTTTCTTTTCCTAAGAAAACGAACCCAAGAGTTTAGGGAACAAAGATCATACTTGAGATAGTCTTGAGTTTAGGGAACGAATAGAATAACAGCAATAAGTGAAGAAATAGTTCTTCAAGAGAAATGACGCTCTCATTTGACTGTGGTGTAAACCATCTCAATTCTTAAGATGACTGTTGTCTACGTTTGTCCACATTTCTGAAAAAAAAATGGATGGCTCCTTATAGCCTGACTTTATGCAGGGAGCTGGATATTGGGTTCTTTAGTCTCTCAGTTTGAACTGATCCATACAGAAAATGATTAAGTCACTGGAGCAAGTGCCCCTCCCTGAGGAAAGGTGCAATATACTTTTCTCAAGGCCTGAGATGACAACTTCTAGAGGTAATAAATTGTGACCTTTTTGATCAGCCTCGTCAACTTGATCACTTTGAGCAGATTTTTCTCTTTTTATTTAAAATGATCCAATACCAAAGTACAGGAGTCTCGATCACACCCATCTTCCCCTCCCCCCACCACCTGTGAAACGTTCCTAAGGGTGAAATTTTCACTTGTGAACTGTTATTTCAAAAGGAAATACGAGTGGTTCTAAGCATGTTCATCCAAAGCAGCAACATCCTTATCCATGCATTTTTGGACTTGTTTCAGAAGGCCTTCTCTTTGTCATTGGAGGTTGTGGATATAAAGTTCACATGCATATAATTGTGCATGGACATATCCCAGTTCCTTCATTTTTTCAAAACTTTCATATTTTTGACTTAGGGGGTGTGTTATTGTGTAAGTCTTCCTTCATATTTGGAAGCATTTCAGTTAAAGTAAATCAAGCCGGTGTGTAAATCGCAGTGCAAACAAGGATATACTGGCGGGTCCTTTTCTCTTTTTCAAGAGGTGAGAACACAGGCTTGGTGGTTTCTCCAGCCAAAAATAGCCTCCAAAATCCTCTTATAAACTTTAAATAACTCTCCCATTTCCTTTGTCTGAATTTGTGCAGAGCTTCTGTTGTACTAGGAGCTGGGAGTGCCGAACGACTCATGGTGCCGAAAGGAGCAAGCGATTAAGGTGTATGTATAAGGAATGAGTTTATGGGTAGAGAACTGAGTGTGTTGGAGCATTTTTTTGTATTTCCTAGATTGTGTTCTGAGAATTAGGACAAATATGGAGTTAAAAAAAAAACAGATGTGTAATCCTGGTGCCTGAAGGGAATTCCTTGGCTCTTATAGGACAAGTGGTGATAGAAGGAGCAGAACGCATTTGAGGCAGAGGTCCTGAGTTAAAACTGTCACTTGAGCTCTTTGTCAAATACTACCTTCTTGGTATTCAAAGATTGTCTAAGCTGAGAAGTTTTATTATGTAAAACCTGCATGGCCCTTGGACTACTTGACTGGTTCGTTACCGGACTGTAAGTTTATTGTGGGCGTGGAAAATTTCTACCAATTCTGTCGTATTTTGGTACAGCGCCCCACACACGGTACGCCCTCAATAAATGCAGTCGATGTAGCAGAGCTGGAAGTACTGATGAGAGTGTTAATCGGTGGTAGTTATTGAGCGCACACTGTGTTGAGAAGTTAGGTCACAGGTTACGTGCTAGACCAGAGGTCTCCTTGGCCAGGAGTTGGCAAACTGTGAAACAGATCTCTGGTGCTCAGTGATGGGGGCATTAGCCAATGCATTTACCTCTACTTGCTTGGTCATTGAACTGTCATGCCATGGGGACCCACCGAAGGGGTCTGAGTAAGGGGAAGAGGAGCGTGTCATTTTAGGGGGTGGTTCCTTCTCTTGTGGGTTAGTCCATTGATTGACCGTGGCTGAGCCGGCCCCAGATCAGGTACCCCTGCGTGGAGGGCGTAACTCTGTCATCACTTTGGACATTCAGTCAAACCTCACTAATTTGCAGCCCACTGACTTGGAATTTGGGGTAACAGACAAGTGAGCAATCTCATCACCCCTCCGCCTCCCACCTCCAGGGCGTAGCCGCAAAACCAAAGCATCACTTCCTTCCCCTTTCAGTTCCCTGCCTTGTCTTTTTGAACTCATTTCACCCCTGCCCTGCCGGAGCCTCCCACTTCTAAACACTCGCCTCTCAGTTGCCGGTTGGGGGTGATGAACAGAGCGACAGAAAAGTGTATCTGCACACAATAGCACTGTTGTTCAAAATGAAATATTGAGAGGATGAGTGATAGTGGGGAGTGGCAGAGGTATGAAGCTATAATGGAAGATTTGCAGAAAGAACATTTACCAAGAGGGGTAAAATCGGTTCCACCAAGATAAATGAGGCTTTCATGTGAAGTGCCGGAGTCAGGTGAGGGAAAATGGGGGACAATATGACTGTTCCAGACCAAGAAAGTGGAAGTGGTCAAGATGTGTCAAGAAGGTCAATTAGAGGCAGCCCGAAAGAAGAAACCGTTTATACAGAATTGAAATAGCAAATATGTAAGATGTTAAGTGTGGGGTATTTAGGCTGGTGTGCCTCTTTAAGAGTTGGGAAAGTTCCAGAGGTGATACGGATTTGCTGGGTCAGGAAGCAAAAGGAAAAATGAAGCCAGTTGCCCAATGTACCATCCAAAGTGGCCTCGAAGCTTGATTTGGTTGGAGGCCTTGAAAGCCAACCAAATACATTCCGCTTTTTGCTTGATCCTCCTGCTTGTTAGTTTGTAAATGTTCAGTTATTGAGGTTGCCCAGACAGCTTGTGCTCTCTCGCTCTCTCTCTCGCCAGTTGTGGGTCGGAAACGTTTCTACCATCTACCAACTCTGTTGTATTCTCCCAAGCACACAGAGAGCGTTCAATATGATCGATTGCTAGTGTAGCCCTTTGTGGAGTTGGTAGGGCAGTGTATCAAAGGCGGGTTTGAAGTGCTACAAAAAAGCAGGATTTAGTTCTGCCCTCACTTGCTTTGTGACTAATAGATTGGCATGGGAGAACTTGGAACGAAGCCCTTAAAATCTGTAGACTAAAAACTGCCTATGAATCAAAATAAGAGATTCTTTATGACTAAAACCCACCATTTGTTGGTGAGGACGGAGTACGAACTAGAAGCAGCATGAACTAGTGGAAGGGATTGAGTCACCTTACTGGGATTCCAGTTTTAGCTCAGCTACCAGCTTGCTGGGGAAGTTAGCCAACTTCTCTGTGCCTTGGCTTCTCATAGCTGTAGTAAGGTAATAATCCCTGTCCCATCTTGCCTCCCAGGGCTACTGGAGGACAGAATGAAAAGCGGTGAAGAGTTCTCTGAAAAGTGGTATTGCAATTAAACCTCCCAAGGCCCTTTCCTAGCTTTCTAATTTTACTGCTACGTTTGTTTGGGAACAAAGGCCATCCACTGACCTTTCGCTGTAATAGAAAATTGGGTGTAAAACGAGGCTATTCCTGTTAAATCTCATTTCAGTGGATATGTGTGTTGAGTATTTTTTTCCCCTAAAAAAAGTTGACCCTATTTGAAATCAGGTAAACCAGAATCGCAGTTACACTGTGAACATCGAGTGAACTAGAGAGTCACAACTGGACGAAAGGTTTCCACTCTGGACGGGGCAGAAAATCAGTTGAATCGGTCCTTGGTTGATGAGGCAAGAAGTGCTGGCTCCCGCTCTACTCCACGCCAAAGTTTCATCACCTTTCTGTGCTTTTTATGCCAGGAGAAAGATCAGAACTGCTTTGGAGTTCCACCTGGTACATATCTGGAGTTTCACGCAAGTCCTATGGGTAGAAAGTCCTGAAGAATGTAATGACTTGATAATTTTGAGGAAGTCATTTGAGTATAAAAGTAAACATGTCACTTCTCAGTAGATAGGTAGGCACTCCTTACCTGCCACTCTTTATCTGTGCTGTAGTTAGTATTTGTAGCATTCTTTCCTTCTCCCCGGCCCTCCTAATTATCGCAGAATTTCCCAATCTTTTGGAGGAGTAGAAGAATTGGTGACTGGGAAATGGGCACTAAATGAAAAATATTTTTCATGGGATTCTTGGAGAAATGGCCCTGTTCCAGTAGTCCACTCTTACTTATTTCATCAGAACTGCATTTCTGAATCTGACCTGAACGAAATTGTGTAAGAGAAACAAACTTTGTGATTCCCAAGTCCCACCTGGCCCATTTTCTTATAGTAGGGATGGGGGGGATAAAAAAAAAACCCAACAATCCCGTTCTAGAATGGGAGTAGATAATTACAGGGGAATAGATGCAGTTTGGTTATTTCTAGAAAACCCTGAATGAATTTGCAGTCAGAATTATGGTAAAAATGTTCTATTTTGTTTTGGGAGCGTGGACTCTTCAGTTAAGCGTATTGAGTGCTTACTGTGTGCAGAGCAATGTACTAAAGCACTCGGGAAGAGTACAATATAACAAGAGTTGATAGACACACTCCCTGCCCACAACAAGCTCCCGGTCTTCACTTGATTTGCAGGGAGCGAGTGAAATTGGGCTTGTGGCTTTCGGAGGTAAAGACTGGCTGAAACCGTGTGGATGATACTGCTTTTGGTTCAGGACTGCCACATTACAAAAGTGTCCCCTCTAAGAAAAAATGTGAAATCCCAATAGATTTATCAGGTAGCAGGAGCAGTAGAAATTTTGAAAGTGCCTGGGAGATACAGAAGTAAAAACAAAATTTGATTTTAATTTGTAGTGATTTTTCTGTTCATTGGCTACCTTTGGCCTAAACTCTGTCTCCTCTATGAAGGGGTGTGCTGTTCAAATGAACATGCCCAAGCAGTTTCACTTCGATTCTTTCCGATGCTTCCCAGCTGCTCCGTAGACCCGTGCAAAAAAATTGAAATGACAGAGAATAGAACTGGTGGAGCAGTTTTTTGGTGGGGTAAGGGGGATGAGAGCACTTTTCTAGAGCACAGATATTTCTGGAGCATGCTTTAGACACATGTGGATTGTCCCGAAGTGAAATGACTTCTTCGACAAGCGTATGCCAGCATGTAATTATTTTTTCCCTTAATTTTATTTTGATGACTCAGAGCCCCTCCGGGCATTTTACTCGTCTTAGCAGATATAAGCAGGGTTTAGTGCAGTTCCTTATTCCAAAAGAGACGTCTCCTGGATTGAGAGACAGGAAAGCAGAGGTGGCTGTGGCAGTGCACAGATGCATGAGTTTTGATTAGATTGGCTCACCCAGGATTGGTCAGAGGCGGGGTAAACATTTTCCTTCCGGAGTGGTGGAGTGCAGTCTTGGAAACATTTTCAGATTACCCCTTATGAATAGGAACATTGTGCAGGGAAAAAAAAATGTGAGCCCAGGTTCAGGCCTGAGAGCTGTCATTCGTGGAATTAAGCGAGCAGTTAACCGGCACCTTATTATAATAATAATATTAATAATAGTGTTGTGTGTCAAGCACTATATTAAGCACTGGTGTAGATGTGTGATAATCACAGCGTAAATAGGAAGAACAACAGGTATTGAATCCCCATTTTACAGATGAGGGAATTGAGGCACAGAGAAGTGACTTGCCCAGGGTCACACAGGTACTAGCGGAGTGGGGATTAGAACCCAGGTCCTCTGAATTCCCAGGCCTGTGCTCTTTCCCCTGGGCCCCACTCCTTCCCGTTCAAATGGGATATCATTCCCTCCAGCCCTGTAATAGTGGACAGGGTCCCTTGATGGTCACTGTTAGCCTGGTTCCCAACTTCAATGGTTTTTCTCCCGATGAGAGGAAATGAGGTATTCAGACCTGTCAAAATGGTAATCAGTCGTATATATTAAGTGGTTACAATGGGCAGAGGACTAAGCTCTTGGGAAAGTACGGCAGAATAACTAGCAGAAAAAGGGTAGTCATTCCTGTGCTTCCAAAGGGTATTAGGGTTGGGTACTTCTCTGGTTTTTAAACCATTCTGTCCTCCCAGTTATCAAAGATGAAAAGGTTTACTTTGTTGAAAGTGTTGAAGAAACAACTCAGTAGCCTCAGGACAGATGGCTGGCAGTGAAGCTTCTCCTGAAGAGCTTGTTTGTGCTGCTTTCCCTCATGGATCTGTAATTTTCTCTTCCTTATAGATTGTAGGTTCATGTCTATCAACGCTCTAGCATTGTACCAACCGATTAGGACTGTGCTGTGCACACAGAGTGCCCAATAAATATCACCGATTCTGCCATCTGTCCCTTTCCACATTTGGCCACCACCATTACAAGTTGGACAGAATCATTTGCTCTAACAGATAGGGCTCATCTTGAGATCAGATTCAAGGCTTGAGAAATCTAGGTGAAGTTCAGATGAAATTTAAGCGGTGACCTTACTTTTGATACAGTAGCCCATAGCCCTGGTAGCTGTAGCTCCCCAAGGCTCAGCGCCATTCATTGAGAAAGACCGGTCTGACGTCAGCCGGCGAGCGGCTTTTGGCACAAGGCTTAAGCCCTCAGATTAGGAGGCGAACTTGGTGGGTGTGAAATTGGGTGATGAGAGAATAGCCGGCCTGCAAAACTCTTCCTCACCGTTCCTAGGGAACATATGTGAGGGGGTGGAGGAAAAGTCAATAGCCAGAAAGTCCATGTATGAGTGAGACTTGTGTTCTCCTCTATCTGTCCTGCTTTCTTATAAGGGGGTATGACCGGGCCAAACGGGCTGGGGGCTAAGTGGATTAAATGTGCAGTTTACTGTACCTGACTGAGCCAGGAATAACCCAGCAGTGGTGTGGGAGGGGGTGACAGGCCTGAAGTGCCCAAGACCAGAAGCTGGGACCCCCCATCTGCTCTGGTGACTTAATCGGAATGTGGGGAGTAGGGGGGGCATCTAATGGAGGGTGGCCCCTGGGCCTGTTGGGATTGCAACTCTTAGCAGCTGTAGGGAGCAATCCGGCACATACATTAGTCCTTTCTCCCCCCATCCCGTGCTCCCTTCCTCTCCCACTTTGTCCCTAGAGGAAATGAGGTGTAGACCTGTCCTGGCTTGGTCTAGGCTCTCAGTCCTAGCCTGACTGGCAGGGTCTCACCTCTGACTCTGGAGCCCAGGGTTTTGCTGGTGGTTGGGCTGGGTTTTATTTTATTTTATTTTATTTTTTTGGAAGGGCGGGGGGTGCCCAAACAGAAGTCTTCCTTGGAATTAGGTTGATTTAGTGACCTGCGGTTAGCTATTGCCTAATAATAATAATAGTAATGGCATTTATTAAGCACTTACTCTGTGCAGAACACTGTTCTAAGCGCTGGGGAGGTTACAAGGTGATCAGCTTGTCCCACGGGAGGCTCACAGTCTTCATCCCCATTTTCCAGATGAGGGAACTGAGGCCCAGAGAAGTTGTGACTTGCCCAAAGTCACACAGCTGACAATTGGCAGAGCGGGTATTTGAACCCATGACCTCTGACTCCAAAGCCCGGGCTCTTTCCTACTGAGCCACACTGCTTCTCTTAAAAGCATAATGGCTTTTAAGTCCCAAATATATGTTTTGATATCAGACAGAATGCAGGATTCTCTGTACCAACCCCTTAGTTGTGGGCCAAAGGCATTCTAATAGGGACAGCCGAGCTTTCCTGGGTAGAACGACAATTTTCTTCTGCAAGGTTCAACAGTGATTAAAGGGAAGGCGGCAAAATTACCAGCTTCTGATGGCCTGCTGCAGAGCAAAGCAACAGCCCAGATGATGATTGTTTCTCCTCTCTGTCCTTGCGTTGAGTTCCAGACCCAACACTCCTGCTGGCTGACCGAGGACAGGTCCCTTTGAACAGCTGTCTGCTTTCCCTGGACTCTAGTGCTCATTTCTTCGAACCCTACAAAGCATACCTAAAACCCGTGGCTGGAGAATCAGAGCGTTTCGAGTGTTCAGTATTGACGGAGCGAGTTTTGCCTGAGACCTCCTCGATCAGAGCTATGACGTAGTGCTGTAACAGGAGATAGCAGGTTCTCGGAGTCCCTTCAAACGTGGGCCTTAAACCTACTCTCTCTCAGGGGCAACACCTTCTAGGAAAAAACTTGTGTTTTCTTGCCATAAATGAAAAAGGATTAGCTTGTGCAGTTTCTCCCTTTGGGGCCTGTAGCCAGTCTGGAAAAAGTGCTAAAAGATGATTCGGTTTGGCGACAAAGTAGACAAGACTGACTGATTTCACTTTCGGACACATCATATGTTTGGGGCCAAACAGGAGATAGAGCTAGGTATATGTTACACTACTTAAATCAGATCTGCTGGTTTAGTAGGGTTCACTTCCCTAGTGGGTTTTGAAAGCTTTTCAAAGCCCGATTTTGGAGGCCAGGCTCTGAGTGCACATCTCAAGAACTACCTTATTAAGTAACCAGAAGCCTCGGTTTCCCGCCGGGCTCGTTTGTTTTCCATCAGGGGACGCTAAATACAAGGACCCGTCTGCCGGTGACTCTGCTTTGGCCAGGTTTCCCGGACTAAAAATGAAAAGTGACTTGCCTGCCCTCTAGAAATCTTCCAGAAGTAGTGGATGGCGCCGTGGAAATGGGTGGGGCGCCTAACCTAGGGGAACTGGATTGTTCTTGGCAAGAAGCTCTGTGGTTGATTTTTGTTCCGTCTGTGAAGATCATATGAAGGACTCTTAAAAGGATGAAGAAGTTACAGAGCCATTGTGGGGAAAGGAGCTTCTGCTTAGGGTGTGAGAATATCTTTAATCGTGAAAATCTCTTACGATAACTCAGCGTCTGCCCTCTTTCTCTTAAAAGTGCCCTGAAAAGAGTGATAAGAGTGCTAAGCAGGAAAGAGCTATATGGGCTCTCTTGGTGTAGAGAGAAGAAAAGCGGCCTTCTGGCCACGCCATTGTCCTCAGAGCCCTCGGCCCTAGCAGTCCTCAACTTCTGTGAGTGTTAAATTCACTTAAAGCGTAAATGAATGAAGAGGTGAACCTTTTTGTACCTTTCAGATTTGATCCAGTGCACTAACGAGATGAATGTGAACATCCCTCAGTTAGCGGACAGCTTGTTCGAACGAACTACCAACAGTAGCTGGGTGGTGGTCTTCAAGTCTCTCATTACGACCCATCATCTGATGGTGTATGGAAACGAGGTAAGTACAGCTGGCCTATAAGTCGTCCTTTTCTCCTGGAATGATCACTCGTCGGGCAGAGGGGCTGCTGTTGTGAGAAGCTGGTGATGGGATTTTTTTAGGTGAGACAGCAAAAAGTAGAGCTGTGTGTTTGTGAGGGCGAAAGTACATGAGGTATTTTAAAGACAACAGTAGGGAGTCATTAGAAGGGACTCTAGTTCTTCGAGGGACTATTAAGGAAGGGAGAAAACACGTAAATGCACTTGAAGATCAGAAAATGCAGTGAAAATGTCGAAGGTTTATCAGCAGTTGCTTTTGCTCTGGACTCTTCTTCTGCCCGTCTGGCTTAGGTTTTAACCGGTCTGGAAATGCTTTGGGCTCATGAAAGTCTAGCATGTAAGTCAATCAATCAATCGTATATATTGAGCGCTTACTGTGTGCAGAGCACTGTACTAAGCGCTTGGGAAGTACAAGTTGGAAAGCAGTCCTGTAGGAGAGAACACGATCATCACAGACAATTCTTAGCCTCCCGTCACCTCCTTCGAGCGCAAGTGGAAATTTTCAGCCTATTGGTTTAGTGGTGCTTCTGTGCACTTGGAATAAAGTAATGACTTGTGCAAGTTGTCTGAAATTGACACTTATAAAATACAAATAAATTAGAATCCGAAATACAGACTTTAATTTTTCCTCCCACTCTAAGTCTGTGAGCCTTCCGTATGTAGTGAACTTTGTTTCTTAGTATCTGTAGGCAAGTTACAATATCCAGATTCTTAGATCGGCTGAAATACACTTTTTTTTTAATGGCATTTATTAAGCGCTTACTATGTGCAAGGCACTGTTCTAAGCACTGGGGGTATACAAGGTGATCAGGTTGTCCCATAGGGGGCTCACAGTCTTCATCCCCATTTTACAGATGAGGTAACTGAGGCCCAGAGAAGTTAAGTGACTTTCCCAAAGTCACACAGCTGACGAGTGGCAGAGCCAGGATTCGAACCCATGACCTCTGACTCCAAAGTCCGGGCTCTTTCCACTGAGCCACGCTGCTTCACTTAGGAGACTTATGAATTTCATGCACTGATAGTGAATTTCAAGGCTTAGTCCAACATTGCAATTCGTCGTAACTTTTAAAATGTTTCAATTATTTATATGGAATCAAAAAATGTCCTGAATTAACTTTGTGTTCTTTCCCCCCGGCACATAGCGCTTTATCCAGTATCTGGCATCAAGAAACACATTGTTTAATTTAAGTAATTTCCTGGATAAAAGTGGATTGCAGGGTAAGGTCAACTTTCTTTGTACAATCTTGAAAGGTAGGAACAGAGTGTCCACAGACGTGAATGTTTTCTGTTACTTAGAGAATGTGATGGAGAGGGAAGACATAGACTAAGTCGTGGAATCAGGTGGAAACTCTGATTATTTTTTTTTTCTTTATACAGTTGAACTATATATGTCAATATATAATTAAAAAGTGACGTAGTATTTGTGAATTCAGAGGAGATTTGAATTCAAATGGAACGTTGAGCTGGAACTGAGGATTAAACTTGCTTATCCACCAACGGTCAATAAAACCAACATTTGGGGATTATGTGTTCTATTTTCCTTGCCACCTAACGTTCCTACGTTTGCCTGGAAGGGAGGAGTTAGAAGCATGCTGCCTTGAGCGCGTGGCCTATCGTATTTTCAACCTACCCTTTCTCATCCAGGGTAGTAATCTTTCGGAATTAAAGATGTAACCCAGTTTTGCCAGCCATATTGCAATGGAGCGTGGTCTGAGCCAAGTCTGTCACCAGCATTCAGTCTGCTGAATCTCGCTTTTGGAGGGGAGGAATTGCTCCCGGGGGTTCCTCGAATTTGTAGTTCTGATAAGTGCTGAGCGACTTCTGTGAATTAGCAGTGGCACCCTGGAAGAGGGGTGTAACTTTCTCAGTCTTTTGGAGCCATGATCCTCCCTGGCCCATGGAAGTTGTGGAAGTGGACAACCTGCTCCGGCTTGAGGGGATTGAATTTATTCTAGAGATCAAAAGGAGCTTATCTAGAGGATGGAATTTATGCCAGAGATCAAACGGGGCTTATCAGACCTCTTGATAGGCCTGACTTCCCTTTTATTACAATGTCAGCAGAACTGTGGGGAGGGAATTTCATCCGAAAATGATTGAACCGTTGTTTCTCTCTCTGTAGGTTATGACATGTCTACATTTATTAGGCGATATAGTAGGTATCTAAATGAAAAAGCAGTTTCTTACAGGCAAGTTGCGTTTGACTTCACAAAAGTGAAAAGAGGGTAAGTTAAGTTTCCTTCTCTCCCACCAGTGTTATCTTAATGGGTTGAGGTCATGACAAGCCTGTGTCCATTTCAAAGCCTTAAAAGTTAACGGTGCTTTTTTTTTTAAATGGCATTTATTAAGCGCTTACTGTGTGCAGAGCACTGTTCTAAGCGCTGGGGAGGTTACAAGGTGATGGGTTGTCCCACGGGGGGGCTCTCAGTCTTCATCCCCATTTTACAGATGAGGGAACTGAGGCCCAGAGAAGTGAAGTGACTTGCCCGAAGTCACACAGCTGACAATTGGCGGAGCCGGGATTTGAACCCGTGACCTCTGACTCCAAAGCCCGTGCTCCTTCCACTGAGCCCTGATGCTTCTCCACTTTTGAATAGCACAAATGTTTATTTGAGAGACTTGGGGGGAAATTACGTTTATTTTGGTTTGTTGTGCGTTATACTGGTCTTTTTAGATCCCTGGCCTTTTCCTGACTTTGATAAAAAAAAAAAAAAACAACCAAGAAGATGGATGATTTTTTTTTTCACGTGTGACCCCTCTTCATTTGTCAAGTACAGTCGACTTCCTCCCAAAGTGGGCTCTTTAAGTCTTTGGCTTATCTGAGCCAAGTTCCGAGAGTCCGTTCCCTTTCAAACCCAGCACTTGCCGTAGTACTTGAGATTATGTTGATAATGTGGCTCCCTGGAAGCCCGGGACGGAGATCCCTTCAGTTGTGGAGCAGCTTCCACTCCCCTAACTCTGATCCTGGGAGCTTTCCTGCTGTAGCCTTCCTGGGGGAGAAGACCAAGGAGCCTTTTATGCAGCCTGCTACAGCTTCTGTCTTTACCCCATCGTCTGCTGACCCTCTGGAACCAGTCGTAGAGTAGCGGAGCCCCAGACACCAGGTCTAAGGGGACCCGCTCAGGACCTCGGCCCAGGCCTGGCTCTTTCCAGAGCCCACGTCGACGCTTGGCAGCTCCGCTCTGCGGTGACCATCGGTTGGGGCCGTGTCATCACGAAGCAGCCGCTGGTTGGTGACACCCTCCCTCCCTCTTCCTCCCATTGACACTTTAGTGGCTCGTGAAAAACGGCTTGCCGCCGAATTCCAGCTCTTTCGGTCGGCCTCCAAGAATCTGGTTGTTCCGATCGAGGTTCCTTAAGGAACCGATGCCAACTCTTTCCCACGGTAGTTTTCAGAGGGAACAGCTTGCCTGCACTTTGCTAAAACATTGCCCTGAAACTCCTGAAAGGATTATCGTATCTGATAGAGCCCAGAGGGTTTTAACTTCCCTTTATCAAGACAAAGAGGGCATGGCGTTTAACTGTATTTTGGGTCTTTATAAAATTGTCACGCGCATAAAAGCGTTTCTGGAGAATGGAAATTAGAGGTTGATGTTGGGTGCTCATTTTGCCTAGCATTGAATTGTTTTGGGATTGACTTGTTGTGAACCTTTCCCTCTGCTCCTGGCTTTAAAATACAGCAGGGTGTGGATTGCCCAAACAAACAGTATTAGAGACTCAAAAATTGGACCATGAAATAAAATTGGATGCATGCCTGCCAGCTAAGTGAATTTCTCACAGTGAGTAGAAGCATGCTTGGCTGTTGCCCTGTTAGAAAACTAGTGAATTGAATGGCCAGTTGTTTGGTTTGATGTCCCATTTTTAACTGGTGCGGTAGGTTGGGGCGGCAGGGGCGGTGATCTGCAGGTTATTTGGCTAGACACAGTTCATAGTCCACGCTTTCAATTTCTGAAGGCAGTTAATTTTCCTTAATCCCAGGGTGTCATGGTCACAGTGAGTCAGTGGGGTTATGAAGGGGGAGTCTCCCGAAAAGGTAACGGGGAGGTTGGCGATAGGATCCCCTAAAGGAAGCTTGGCTGCGTGGGCTAATGATAGTCAAGACCCTTTAAATGGCAGAGCTGTGGAATTTTTCCCCTTCCCTTCCCCAAAGGCCATTTCCTTCTTTGGGAGGGAACTAACCTGCTAAGCATAGACCTCCCGCAGGCAATTTCCCTTACACACCTTTCTAGTGATGATCGTCCCCTCTTAGAAGCAAAAAAAAATTGGAAGGTTTTTCCAGGGGCAGTAGCAGTTCGAGATCTGGAGTTCAGTTCTGCCGCAGTGTGTTTTCATTGCGTGCTTAGTCTGGAATGCCGTCGAGGAATTTGGAAACATTCTTTTGCTGGCATGCATCAGGGTAGAACGTGGCACGGTGCTGAGCGGGGAGAAAGCAATTGGGTGCCTTTGTGCGGTGGCTGTGCCCCGTACCAGGGGGTTCTTCAAGAACCAGTCTTCCACGTTACTGCCACATTTTGGAGGGCTAATGTAGCCTTAGTTGTAGCCAAGTCTCTCTGAAGTCTAACGGCCCCCATCGGGAGGGCTCCCCCAAAACACGCCTGGGAGCCAGATTGTCAGGTAAAATGCTTCACGTTCCAGATCGGGGCTCACTTGGTGGTCAGGAATCTGGGAGGGGTCCTTGCCTCTCAAACCTAACAGAAAAGTCCTGCTTCCAAACTTTCAGCAGAACCAGCTGTCTCACACTCGCTGCTCTTCCCCGAGGAGACTCATCGTCACCCAGAGGAGAGCTTTCCCAAGAAATCTTTCAGTTCCAGTGGCAAGCGCCAGTGGCAATAACATCGTTATTATCTCTTTAATCAATCCGTGGTATTAAGCGCTTATTGTATGCAGAGCACTGTACTGAGAGCTTGGGAGAGCTTTTAAAAGAGTCGGTAGGCATGTTCCCTTCCCACAACAAGGTTTTTATTAATAGTGTGGAGTTCAGAAGTCTGGAAACCTGGAAGATTCTGCCTGGCTCTGTGTTACGTGTTTTGGGCAGGAGAAGCACTGTATCAGCTGGGTTGTCAAACCAGATCACAGTGGAGTCTGACACAAATGCAGACTTGAATGAAATTACAGTGATTTCAAGAAATTTTGCGGGCCTGTTTCATATTTACGTAGTCTTAAGATGGTGACAGTTTAACATCGGTCATAAACAATGGGCCGTCAGGTTTGTGTGGGTTCACGGTGAGAATTCCTGGCTAGAAGATGCATTAGCGGATTCTCACAATGTAGTTACTAAATAATTAGGGCTATTCGACCTGGACTGCAATCCTCAAGCTATACTTCCAAGTAACTTCAGGTCCCTTAGCTTGTAACATCATCCAGAGATTTCTCTTCCCCTCAAAAAAAGCTAGCAATTCCCCCTCACCCCCCGCCCCCTCCAGTGGCTTCAGGAAGGATACTTTTGAAGGTCATCGGATACTACAGGGAATCCTTTTTTACCCTTGAAAAATGGGGTCAGTGAGTTTTTGCTTTTTTTAAAAAAAAAATTAAGTTAGTTTAATGTCTAAGGTAGTGTACCTTTGCGTACAAACCTGCTCATTTTCTCCAGGAAGAGGTCTTATTTTGTGTGTGTGTGTGTTGTATTGGGTTTTTTTAAATGGTATTAAGCTTTTACCATGTGTTAGGCACTGTAATTAGGGTTGGGTTAGATACAAGCTAATCAGGTTGGACACAGTCCATTTCCCACATGGGGCCCACGGTCTTAATCCCCATGTTACAAATGAGATAACTGAGGCCCAGAAAAGGGAAATGACTTGTCCAAGGTCACAGAGCTGACGAATGGTGGAGCTGGAATTAGAACCCAGGTCTTCTGATCTGTGCTCTAGGCCATACTGCTTTCTGCTGCTTGTGTTGCTTTATAAAGATGGGGGAGGGTAGGAAGAGCAAAGGAATGCTTCTGGATTGATTTAAATGAAGTCACGGGATCAAATGCAAAGGGCTGCTGCAGTGTGTTGAGTTCCAGGGAGGTCATTTTCTACCAAGAAGGCACAGACATTAACAGCTTTAAGGCACCTGAAAAGATGCCTTGTAAATTGACTGTCATTTAGGGATGTTTAAATAATTGCCCTGAAAGGAGAATGCATCCCTCTGGATTTGTCTTGCCTTCGTTCACTGCACGTGAGATGATCTCGTGAAAGTTGGGTCTTTTTTTAAACTCAGACCTTTGTGTTTGGGTGGTGGCAGATTTGTTGAGAGAGATTTCTTATTATCTGTACTAGTTTTTGGATCAGTGATCTTAAGTCCAGTCAGTTGGCAGGTCCCACCTTGGTTACTGCTGGCTGCCTGCTTCCTGACTGGGTGAGACCCATTTTACGAGTCTACATTTTTCCTCCATTGAGGGGAGGAAATATTTCCTGTTGATATCTGTTCTCGCTCCAGGCTTTAACTAGGAGCCAATGAAAAGCTATTTAGAAACATTCAGTTGATCCTCCTCCTTGTCTAACAGGGCAGATGGAGTTATGAGAACGATGAACACGGAAAAACTCCTCAAAACTGTACCGATTATTCAGAATCAAATGGACGCACTTCTTGACTTCAATGTAAGTTTACTCTAAGGATTTTTATGGCGTGGTTCATTTCTAATAGGTTGCGGTAACTTAAAAGGAACCAGCAATTCTGACTTCTCGTTCCAAATTAAATTACCTTCCATTTTCTCTAATTGCGTTAGGACTACCCCAGTGAGGGTGCAGGGCTTTCCTTATGCCGATGTCTCAGCACACTAAAGAGAGGAGGAAGGGAGGAGGAGAGAAGAGGAGGGATGTAGCTTGTTGTCACCCTGTTTACAAACATCTTTTGAAGGGGGCGTTTAGTCTTAGAAGGGTGTCGTAAACATATTCATTATAAGTGCTTTCCTTTGCTTGGCATTTATCCCGACAGAACCATTTAGAAATACTTGGAAATGCAAGTGGTTATCGCAGGATAATGTTCTGTACCCTCTTGATAACCAGAGGTTTAACGAATTTTCAAGTGGGTCCTGGGTATAGGCAGATAAAATTGCTTTTCAGGAGTAAATAAAAAAAAATTGTCCAGCTGTCGTATAACAGCTTCTGAACTGTTTGCATGAGAGGGTTTTATCCCCATCATTTGTGTTGTGTAGCTTTAAAGGACATGTTTAAGTTTGGTGTGGTGAACATGTGTGTATATATAAGCAAACTCATCCACTTGAGACAGTTTACTCAAATAGTGGCGATATTTATCATCAAGATATAAGAAGGTAGTTATGGAGAAAGCTTGTGTAAAGAGCGAGTTTTTGATTGTTAGGCTGCGCCTTTTGTTCAGAGGCCCTCTTTCCTCCACGGGTGTAATTTCCCTGATGAAAGCTGCAAAAAGGAGAGGCAGGATCATAAACGGGGTGGAAAATATAGGGCGAGAAGGTTGGGTGGGCCTAGGAAGAGAAGAAATCTAAGACCTCAGGCGGATGGTCGCCCAGGATGCTACGTAGAAGATAAGCCGATCGAGACATTTCTGCCAGCTCGTGTTCATACTTCCTGGGCTTCTTTGCCCATTAGAGGGCCTTGGAGACCTGTCTAATAGTAGAACGTGAATCCTTGGAGAATCCTTGCAGCTTCTGGGCCTTGGGGACTTCCAGAAGTCTCCATTCTCCTGCTTCCCCGAGCTGCCGGGTTGGGGGGAAAGGAGGGACGGGCGTTCACCCTCACACTTTGAAGACCTAGAAAAAGGAGGAGAGAGTTACTGCAGGGAATTTAGTTGAGCATTGATTCATTGACTCATTCATTCATTCGTATTTAGTGAGCGCTTACTGTGTGCAGAGCACCATTCATTCATTCAATCGTATTTATTGAGCGCTTACTGTGTGCAGAGCACTCTAGTAAGCGCTTGGGAAGTACAAGTTGGCAACATATAGAGACGGTCCCTACCCAACAGCGGGCTCACAGTCTAGACAGACAACAAAACAAAACATGTGGTCAGGTGTCAGGTCATCAGAATAAATAGAAGTAAAGCTAGATGCACATCGTTGACAAAATAGAGTAGTAAATATGTACAAGTAAAATAGAGTAATAAATCTGTACAAACATATATACAGGTGCTGTGGGGAGGGGAAGGAGGTAGGGCGGGGGGGATGGGGAGAGGAAAAAGGGGGCTCAGTCTGGGAAGACCTCCTGGAGGAGGTGAGCTCTCAGTAGGATTGATGCTCTGCCGATAACCTGGCCTGACTTATCACCAACCTGTTTTGCTATCAGAGCTGGCAGGAGGGTCCTGGGGCCAGAGGCTTTGCGGGGAGGGGATGCGGACATTCAGAGGGACTACGACTCAAGTGACCCCAGCACGTGTTGTCTAGGGGTGAATTTAGGACTCACAGTTGCCTCCATGGATTATTGGGGCCTCTGCCCAGCTCGACTGCCCGCGAGGCTTGCTGAATTGCTGAGTGGACCGCTTCAAGGGGACTGGCAGAAGTGATCGGGACACCCAAAACTTCACTCAAAAAAAGTTTACATGCACATGGAACAATCACCGTCCGATAATGGCATTGAACATTATAACCGGGGGAGGAGAGCATGTAAAATCCATGCCTTGGGTGGGTTGGCTTATTGGATACAGTGAATGGAAGCTTGCTGGATTGAATCTCTTGGGGGTGGGGGGTGTCTTGAACCCAGAAGGTATAGATATGAAGCAGTAAACACTAAATCACTTCATTATTCGAGGGAGAACAGGGAGGCTTAAGACTTACCCCAAGGATAGTGGCTACTTAACGATAAGGGAAACTTCTTGTAGGCTGTTTGAACATGAAAGTTTCCAGAAAGCACAATCACCTGCAAATTCAATTTTCCTGCAGCCAAAGCCACGGAGTTGTTTTCTGGTCACAATATGTGTTTTTTCAGCCTTCTCAGGATATCTTTTCAGACCCTGAGTGATTATGGCTCTGATCCTAAAAAATGATGAGCCTTTCTTGATAACCTTAAACCCGTCTGAATCTGACATTTTCATAAGCTCGTGATGGTTGTTCCGTGATTGGAAAGGAAGACTACCTTTAAACTGCAGTGTTTCAGTTAAAACCTGTTGATCGTTGGAATTGTTCCCTGGAGATTCTCCTGTCAATATGCATTTCTAGAATAGTTTTCCAGTTATGTAAAGTTGGCTATAGCAGTTAATTTCTGGTTTTATTTTTGGAACATAGAGAATGTTTACGATACTGTAACTTGAAGGCAGTTAATGATAGAGGGGCTTTGAAGTTAAAGACTTTCTGTTTAGGTGGCCAATGACTTTTCCTGATTTTTCCAGGTGAATAGTAATGAGCTGACAAATGGTGTAATAAATGCGGCCTTCATGCTCCTGTTCAAAGATGCCATTAGACTCTTTGCAGCCTATAACGAAGGAATAATTAATCTCTTGGGTAACTATTTCTCTAATTCATAGCACCGCATTTCTTGCCCATCTTGCTAACCGCATTCATCGGTCAGGAATCGCTTTTCCCCCCACTTTGAGCTTTGAACGCACATCTGAACACTTTGTTTTTGGAAGGCAGATTGCAGAATGTTCCAGAATTTGCCCTCATTGTCCAAAAAAAACCTCTTAATAATCCTTTCTTTGGGCCAGCAGGGTGATACTGCTCTGAATAGAATCTAAATGTGGCCTGCATTTTTCTCAAGACTGGCTTATCTTTAAATATTCTCGTGCCTAATTACTGTTTTACTCACTTGTAAACATAAAAGCATTTGCTTTTCCTAACTCAAAGCCAAGAATTTTTGGCACAGAACATGGCTTTTCTTTCTTTCCCCCCGCCATGAATTTTGACTGCCATGATTTTTATACTCCGCATCTTTTTTAAGTAGGTATTTTCTCTTGTAGTTTTTATTTCTTAGGATGCTATTTATTGATTTTTGTGTTTTGTATTCAAGTATTTTAATATTTTTGTGTGATTGTACAGTTACATTTCAACCTTACCTGGGGAATTCACTCGAATATTCAGGCAGAAAGGTTAAGCTTATCTTAACTGTTAAAGCAGATTAGGTGGACAGTCCTTTGCGGGTCTTATTTTACTGTTTGAATCATGCGCATTAAATCTGTGTATAAAATCTGTACATGCATGCTTGCTTAATCAATCAATCAATCAATCGTATTTATTGAGCGCTTACTATGTGCAGAGCACTGTACTAAGCGCTTGGGAAGTACAAATTGGCATCACATAGAGACAGTCCCTACCCAACAGTGGGCTCACAGTCTAAAAGGGGTTAAGATGTTAAGATGTTTTAAGATGCTTAAAAGATGTTAAGATCTCTTTCAAGTAACTTTGAGCTTCTACAGTTTAAAAAAAGCACCAAGTTTGTATAAGCTACTTTGTGTATGATTATACAAGTACCTGCATGGTTTCTGGAATTTAAGGGAAGTTTAGAGCAGAATTAAAATAAATGGCTTTTTTTTGCGGGGGGGAGGTGAGGGCCAAGAAATGTAGCCACCTCTCCCTAATATTAATCAATCGATCAATCGTATTTATTGAGCGCTTACTGTGTGCAGAGCACTGTACTAAGCGCTTGGGAAGTACAAGTTGGCAACAGATATATTTGACTTGATTATTTTTTTCTTCTTTGGCAGAAAAATATTTCGATATGAAAAAGAACCAGTGCAAGGAAGGCCTTGACATCTATAAGAAATTCCTCACTAGGATGACCAGAATTTCAGAGTTCCTCAAAGTTGCAGAGGTAAAATTATGTCTTTTGGAACCGCCTCTCAAACAATCACAATAGGCTTTGACAGTTTAGGTCTCGAGTTCACTTCCTCATGTTCAGACCAAGTGAGAGAGAGAAATTCTGGTTACAATCCTCTTGCTTTAAAAACTCCTCTCATTTGAAGACTAAGGCCTCCTCCCTCTTAGCCATCTTGCCTTTATACTATACTATAACCCCAATCCCCTTTAAACCTTGCCTAAATGCAGTGGAGAAAGCAGTTTATCTAAATTGGCGTGAAACCACCTTGACACCTTTGAGGGAGGTGATTCATTCTGAGGGAGCCTCTATTTTCTGCAAAGCTGAAGAACTTCTTAGGAGTGACCAGAACTTCCTTCAACCCAGAACAGCTCTCTTGGATCCGACCTTTCTAACCGCAGACGCTTAGTTGTAGAACAGAGTACCTGCTCCAGACATGTGAACGTCTTCTCAATGACTTTTACCTCCCTAATTTTGCTTCATTTCCTGAGATCGGAGGGTCCCCCCCCGCCCAAGAAAATGACAGAACTCAAAAGCCAATTATTGGGAAACAGATCTGGATGAAGTTTCTCCAGGTTTTAAGTGCACCGGTTTGGCTGGAAGTGTTAGCCCATCACTTGGCAATCGGGCTAGCCTTTGACATACCTGTCGTGGTCACCGGTTGCCAGCAGCCACTGCTGAACTTTGCAAGGTGGGAAGTAGCAATCGGCTGGACCCATCTCGCGCTCTCAAAATTCAGCATAAGAGGCAAAGAGAAGTTTGGTTTGGCTTTGCGGATCTCGTGTTCTAGGATTACCTTGTGGTGGTGGCGGGGTTGACGTGGAACCACATGGAGCCAGTTTCTTTCTGGCCAACCACCATCCCAGTTGCTACCTAGCAACTGGAATTCTGTAGGTGGTGAAGTTTGGTGTCTTTTTTTCTAGGTAGTTTTCTATATGAATGTCCCAGGTACTCACGTGTATTTTGTTAATACTCTCCCTCTGGCATAGCTTTTGTCTCTTCAGGAATATGAATTAACATTGTTATTGGAATGCTTTGATTCAACATGTGTTCTTTTTGGTTTTTGTTGCAGCAAGTTGGAATTGACAGAGGTGATATTCCAGACCTTTCACAGGTAATGACAATGATGGGTATTCTAGGAATGATATTGGCTGTTTTCTGTCACTTTACTGAGTTACCAGTACCTAAATTGAAGTAACAGAACTTCGACTGCTGACTACCGCTGTGTGGAGTATTCCGCAAAAGTGGACTGTGAGGATCGAACGGGCCTCGATTTGATCTTTTAACAAGCTTCTGACCTTCACTGTTGGTTTTTGCCAGTTGGCAGTTTAGCTGGGATAGCTCTTTAGGTGTTAACATGAAGGATCGGAGGTTTAGGAGCTTTTTTGTGTACAGTGTTCACAGCTGCTAACTGACCTATTGTTCTCTGCCTCCTGGACAAAATTAGAGTTTTTTGCTTCATCTCAGCCACCCTAGTACCACCTGTCCAATTTACTAAATAAACATTCATTGTCCATCGCTTCAAACTTGCGGATTCTTGAAGCATTGAGTGTATGATTAGCACTTGGGAGAGTACAATACAACAGTTGGTAGATACGTTCCCTGCCCACAAGGGAAGACAGACATTAAAATAAATAATGGATATGTACGTGAGGACTGTGGAGCTGAACCTGGGGTGAATAGGTACGCATCCAAGCGCGTAGGCGTCATAAGAGGAAGTAGGGGAAATGAATGTGTAGTCTGGAAAGGCCTTTTGAAGAATGTGAGGCTTTGAAGGTGGAGAGAACGATGGTCTTTTCATATATGAAAGGGATGGGAGTTTCAGGCCAGAGGGAGGACATGGGCAAGGGTTTGGCAAGATAGACAAAATGGGGGTCCAGCGATCAGTGATTTTCCCTCGTTAGTGGGTTTTTGTTTTGCTTTAGTTTCTTCCTTTGATCGAACCATTTGGATAGCGGTTGGGCCAGAGAGCGCAAAAGGACTGTGGCCTCAGATCGGAGAGCTAGGGCTTTTGGGGACCATCAACAAATACACGCTCACCTGGGCTAAATGAAAAACAAATGCTGTCAGGTGGGGAGGTGAGATGAGTCAGCCATGTGACTGTTCCCGATTGGGCAACCTCAGGGATGTTGGATTCAGGATGTGCGGTCATCTGGCTGGAGAACACAAATTAAACTCTTCCCAGGTCAGTTGCGGATGGAGGGGGCGGGGGAGTGAGGGATAGAACGAATATGTAGCTCCAGATCAATTAGTCAAAGCTATTTATTGAGCACATACTGTGGGCAGAACATTCTGCCCCGGTCCCCTATGGTAACTCCTCCTCAGTCCATTTACAGACTTTGGACCGAAGCAGTCAAGGTGCCTCTTTTATAATTTTGGTTTGAGTGGGTTTGTGCCCTTCCTTTTGGGAAGTCCTCCACGCCTGCCTAAGTGACTAATAGGTGACCTCTGGGCGGGAAGATTCTGTCACTGGATTTAGACTTGAATTCGTGGTGCGCAGCCTCCAAGTTCTGGTATTTATAGAGAACATCATACATTCTGAAAGGAGAAGAAAAAGTAGGCAAGAAGTAAAGCAGAATGCGCAGAAAGCTTTTTGTTGTTGTTTCAGGGATGGGCTTCTCTGAATGTCTGTTTCTGGTCAGCCGCAGTAGTAGATTGTAGAAACGCTTAGCTCTTCCAAAATATGCGTCTTCACTGTGCGTCTGAAATGAATTCCGT
Organism: Tachyglossus aculeatus; assembly: GCF_015852505.1. Lineage (NCBI taxonomy): Eukaryota > Metazoa > Chordata > Mammalia > Monotremata > Tachyglossidae > Tachyglossus > Tachyglossus aculeatus. The sequence goes on from NC_052085.1 coordinate 29,609,326, forward strand.
TGGGGAATTAGGGGACATCCTTCCAACAACACACACCAGTCCGAATAAAGCGCGGAGCCCTGTTCCGCACGTGCCCGCGGTGTCAGCCAAGATATGCATTTTCCTCAAGAGCAGACCCCTCGAGTTCTAAGAGAACTGAGTGTATAAACCGTTGTCCTTCGTCGTCTACTTGGAGCCCGGAAGTTTTACAGAGGAATTCGTAATCCATTTGCATGCCGTATGCGTGTCTTCACGAGTAGAGGCATCAACATGGAGCGCCTCTTGTAATGAAAAATATTTTAGAAAGCGTATCGTCTCAGGTACCTTCTGCTCCAGTGCCTCTAAATCGATTTTTATGTTTTTTTGCTAGAAAGGCGATAGCAGCAGCGGGGGTCCCGGGCAGGGTAATATTTTTTACCTTGTTACATTGTTGGTTTTCTGTAGCCCTGTTGTGGACAGGATCGTTGTTCAGGTGGTGGGTGGACTCACCCTTTCCTTGAATTTGTCCTCTTTAAGGCCCCAAGCAGTCTTCTGGATGCTTTGGAGCAACATCTAGCTTCCTTAGAAGGAAAGAAAATCAAAGATTCTACGGCCGCGAGCAGGTTTGTGTCTCTGAAACCCGTTGCGGGATTTTCGTTCAGTCTTTGTATTTTTATATCGTAGAATTCAGTTTGCAATTGCGATTGCCACCAAGCAAGCCCTTAAGCTCTTAGTACAGTGCATGGCACCCAGTATGGTCAATCCATACAGTCTTCTAGTCTTCTAGACTGTGAGCCCACTGTTGGGTAGGGACCGTCTCTGTATGTTGCCAGCTTGTACTTCCCAAGCGCTTAGTACAGTGCTCTGCACACAGTAAGCACTCAATAAATACGATTGAATGAATGAATGAATGAATCCGTGGTATTTATTGAGCATTTACTGTGGGCAGAACACGGTACACAGAACTCCTGGTGGGAGTATAGTACAGTGGAGTAGGGGAACCACCAGCCCTGCTCTCAGAGTTTAAAACCTAAAAGATTATTATTATTAATATAATTATATCTATCAATATTACCATCATCACCAAATCAGCTTTCTGGCAAGCTATCAGAAGTAAAGCCAAAATGATTTAGAATATCATATTGGAAAAAAAAAAAGGCCACCAAATCGAAGTATACAGATTTCTCCCAAATATTGTCTGTTAACCATAAAGTCTCTTTCAGTTTCAGGCTTATTTTGTGGTGGTATTCAGAACCTTTTGCGATTTCTTCATTTATTGTGCTCCACCACTGAAATTAGATAATTAGGGAATCAGTGTTCTTTCGGCATGCAGACTGAAACCGGGCCTCAGTTGTGATCTGGTCTTTTGGAAATTGCCAGCAGATAGATGTCTGTCCTAGGAGAGCTGCCCCATATAGCTTTACTTCCCTGTGGTCTCCAGAGAATTGGGATGCTAACTTTGGAAATGCAAGTCAATAATAATTATGCTAGTTAAATGCTTATTGTATGCCAAGCACCATACTAAACACTGGTATAGATAGTGTTATCAGGTTGGAAACGGTCTCTGTCCCACAGGGGCTCACAGGGTAAGCAGGAAGGAGTGGGATTATAATCCGTATTTTACAGATGAGGGAATTAAGATGCAGAGAAGTTAAGTGACTTGCCCACGATCACGCAGCAGACAAGTTGCAGAGTCAGTATTAGAACTCATTTTATTAGAACTTATTTTATTTTGTTAATATGTTTTGTTTTGTTGTCTGTCTCCCCCTTCTAGACTGTGAGCCCGCTGTTGGGTAGGGACTGTCTCTATATGTTGCCAACTTGGATTTCCCAAGCGCTTAGTACATGCTCTGCACACAGGAAGCGCTCAATAAATACGATTGAATGAATGAATGAATGAATGAATGAATGAACTCAGGTCCTCTGACTCCCAAGCCCTTGCTCTTTTCACCAGACCACACTGCTTCTCTGTGGAAGCAAAATAAAAACCATTTGGACGTATCAAATAAAAAATGAAAATGGTTTGTCAAGTGATATCTGTTAAATGCGTGCAATATTTAGCAGCATGAAAAGCAGCGTGGCTCAGTGGAAAGAGCCCGGGCTTTGGAGTCAGAGTCATGGGTTCAAATCCTGGCGCTGCCACTTGTCAGCTTTGTGACTTTGGGCAAGTCGCTTCACTTCTCTGGGCCTCAGTTCCCTCGTCTGTAAAATGGGGATGAAGACTGTGAGCCCCCCGGGGGACAACCCGATCACCTTGTAACCTCCTCAGTGCTCAGAACAGTGCTTTGCACATAGTAAGCGCTTAACAAATACCAACATTCTTATTATTCTTATTATTAACAGTTAAGTAGTAATGGTATTTACTGAGTGTGTATTGTGTGCAAGTGCTGGGAAAGTTCACAGGTGTGGAATTAGACACAGTCCACATCCCTTAAGGGACTCACACTTGATGAATGTTTTGCAGAAAATGAGCTGGCTGTAGTGTTTAATCCTTGGACACATACTCAGCTGTGGTGATAAGATTTTAAAAAACGCAGATTTAAGGAAGTGACTAAAGTCATTTTTTTTTTTTTAACAATTGATCCCTCGGTATTTGAATCATGTAAAGGCCAACAGCTTTGGTTTGTCCCAAATATTCCAGGGCTACAACCCTTTCCAATGCAGTCTCTTCCCTCGCAAGCACTGGCTTGTCACTAACCAAAGTCGACGAAAGGGAGAAACAAGCAGCCTTGGAGGAAGAACAGGCTCGTCTGAAAGCTTTAAAGGTAACTGGGGCTGCCCCTTCATTCCCAAAGCAAGTAAAGGAGCAACGACCTGGAAACCAACCGTTGTTATAGCTGCTTTTTTCTAGTGCTAGCTCCCGAACACAAACGGCACTGTCCAAACTCTGAGGATCCAGGATAGGAAAGGTGGAAGGACTAGGACTCCCTTTCCCTCTGGAAGCATATTCTCTTTGTAACCTCTAGTTTCCTTTGTTCGGACACCAAATAGCTGCTCTTGCACAGTTTCATTTTCCTGTTTACCATAGGGGATCCGCCGCGACAGACTTCTTTAGAGTGTTCGTTTGATGTACCCAGGAGCCGTGTAAACAAGCCTTGCTTCTGGATTTCTTACCCCAGCTCCTTTTCCCGGCAGGAACAGCGTCTAAAGGAACTTGCAAAGAAACCTCATACCTCTCTAACAACGGCAGCCTCTCCTGTGTCCACCTCAGCGGGAAGCATAATGACGGCGCCGGCCATTGACATATTTTCCACCGCTAGTTCGGCCAACAGGTAATGTGGTTCTGAGGCGGATGGACTTTTATCAGGCTGCCTTTTTGTAAATTACATTATAATGAGAATAATAATGATAGCATTTATTAAGCGCTTATTATGTGCAAAGCACTGTTCTAAGCACGGGGGAGGTTACAAGGTGATGAGGTTGTCCCACGGGGGGGCTCACAGTCTTAATCCCCATTTTACAGATGAGGGAACTGAGGCCCAGAGAAGTGACTGTGAGCCCGTTGTTAGGTAGGGACCATCTCTATATGTTGCTGACTTGTACTTCCCAAGCGCTTAGTACAGTGCTCTGCACACAGAGCTCAATAAATACGATTGACTGAATGAATTGACTTGCCCAAAGTCACATAGCTGAAAAGTGGCGGAGCCGGGATTTGAACCCACAACCTCTGACTCCAAGGCCGGTGCTCTTTCCCCTGAGCCACGCTGGTTCAAAAAAATCCAAAACAAACAAAAACCCAAACCGGATGCGACTATTTAATGTGATATTTGCACAATCGAGAGAAGAAAAGCAGTACTAAATTCCAAAGGGTCTTAGGTTTTTAATCACTCGATCAGTGGTATTTATTAAGGGTTACTGTGTAGAGGACATTGTACTAAGCTCTTGGGCGAGTACAGTAGAGCAGAGTTAGCAGACCAGTTCCCTCCCCACAACACCCTTACAGTCTAGAGGGGGAGTCAGACATTAATGCAAATAGCTATAATGGGTAGCCAAAAGATAGCTCCGGGTTTTGACCCTTTAATGTCTAGTCTGTGGAATTAAAACTCTCTCTTACTTGTCTCTTTAGCACGTCGAAGCTGCCAAACGATCTCCTTGACTTGCAGCAGCCTTCTTTCCATCCCTCCGTCCCTCCTCTCTCCAGCACCCCGCAAGTAGCCAGTACGTGGGGAGGTAAGCGCCTATTCGGTCCCATTCATCATCATCAATCGTATTTATTGAGCACTTACTATGTGCAGAGCACTGTACTAAGCGCTTGGGAAGTACAAATTGGCAACATATAGAGACAGTCCCTACCCAACAGTGGGCTCACAGTCTAAAAGGGGGAGACAGAGAACAAAACCAAACATACTAACAAAATAAAATAAATAGAATAGACATGTACAAGTAAAATAAATAAATAGAGTAATAAATATGTACAAACATATATACATATATACAGGTGCTGTGGGGAAGGATACAGCTGTTCACCCGTCGCTGTTCGCTCCCCTTCTCTTTGCATCCTCAGTAAGAGGTGGGAGGGACGTGACTTACCACGCTGCCTTTCCCTTACTAAATCTCCACGTCATCTGTTGCTTTGGGGAGGCTGAGAGAAGAACGGTAGACCGAAAATAGAAGGGTAAAAATCCCCAAGTAGTGGATGTTTGATGGAAGGGGCTGCTTCCTTTCCCTCTTCATAAGATGGGGACATCCAGTAAATCACTGAAGGGTATTTACTGAGTGCTTACCACGTGCTGTACTAAGCACGTGGGGGAGGTACAGTACGGTTGGTAGACACAATCCCTGCCCATAAGGAGCTTAGAGTCCAGAGTCAGACAATCGAATTAATTTGATTGTCACTGTCACCACTTTCACCTCCCCAGCGCTTAGAACAGTGCTTTGCACATAGTAAGTACTTAATAAATGCCATTATTAAATTAATTACAGAGAGGGGAAGTGGCACGCATCAGGTGAAGTACGTAAGGTGTGGTGAAAAAGCAGGAAGGGCAAAAGCGAAGATTGGCAGCCACGTTTCCGTTAAAGGCTGGCAATCGTTTTATTATGGGAAAACGAGTATTTTCCAGCCCAGTATTGGCAGTCACCTACTCTGTGCAGAGCACTGTACTAAGCACTGGGAGCGTACAGTAGGCCTCCAGTCCTTTGGGCAAATTTTTCAGGGTTTCCCCAAGTACGTTATTCACTTGGGCACCTGGTTGAATACCGTGACACTTTTTTGATTTTACAGGTCTTCTTTAGGATTCGAGGTTCAGTTCAAGAGTCACTATTTCGGGATTCAGACTTTCTTCCCAGTGTGTAAATAACGGACATCAGAGGTGATAGTCTCATTTGAGTGCTTACTGTGTGCATAGCACTGTATGGGAGAGTACAATATAACAATGCAACTGAGTTGGTGGACACATTCCCTGCCCACAGTGTGCTTATAGTCTAGACGGGGGGAAGCAGTTTTATTGCAATAACTCCGTTCCTCCCTTGCCTGGATTCATATGTTTATAAATATGAATTCTCCCTGTGGTATTTGTTATGACCGTCTTTAGGTCGAAGTTAGGAAGACAGCTTCCTCAGGTGTTCCTCTGATCAGTTATTCTCCCGGCTTAAGATTTTCACCGTTTTCTGCTTAACAGCAAATTGTTTTAGGAAAATTAATATAACTTGGACCTTAATATTATAGCTCGTCAGGCAGCTTAGAAAATGCATTTCCCTTTAAGACTGGAGTGAAAAGTCTTGTCTCTCACATCCAAGACTCCCAGTTTTGTGTAGGCTTCCTTGGCTTTTGTTTGGTGGCCTGGTGGGGGTGAGGGTTATTTTTTGGTTTTTCCTGGTTTTTCTGCCAGGTTTAAACCAGCCCTTAAGTGTGATTCCTTAAAAGCCACCGTGCCCGGGATGGGCCCAAAATCACAGGGTGCCTTAAGAGGACCCTGTGGGTGGGTGGTTGAGGGAGGAATCAGTGCTAAACATAACTTGGAATCAGTCATATTTGCCGAGAACTTACTCTGTGCAGAGTAATCAATCAATCAATCGTATTTATTGAGCGCTTACTGTGTGCACAGCACTGTACTAAGCGCTTGGGAAGTACAAGTTGGCAACATACAGAGACAGTCCCTACCCAGCAGTGGGCTCACAGTCTAAAAGAGTACTGAAGTAAGCGCTTGGGAGAGTACAGTACAGCAGAGTTTGTAGAAGCTTTCCATGCCCACAGTGAGCCTACAGTCTGGAGGAAACTAGGAACCTTAGAGTCAAAGAAGCCTCGTTGACTGGGCAAAAGAAGTCTTTTAATTGGAGAAAAGAGAAAGATGGGAAGAAAAAAAACCAGGGAAAGGCCACAGGTTCAAAATAGCATGTTTTGGTTCCTGGGAGATCATCTTTGCCAGTTTGTAGTGAAGCCTTTATGATGGTCTGTGGAGTTTTCATTGGTTGACACACTTAAGCCTTTTGAATCAAAGCATTTACCTGTAACCTGTTTTTTTTGCGGGGGGGAGAGGGAAAGGACTTCTAGATTGATATCTCTGACCGCAGAGCTGATAGAACTACTGTCTTGAAACAGAGCTGTTATGACGAGTTTTAGTGAACCGCTGATTGTGACAACTGAATCTTTCTCTGGGAGCAAAGATATTATGACTGATACACCTCTTATCCTTAAGGCTTATCTTAGCCAAACTCGTTTCTTCCTTTGATGCCCTGTTTCCTTTTCTTGTATGAATTGGCTGACCATTCCAAGTTCAATGCTTTATTTTCATTAGAAGAGGGATTTAAACGGGAAATCTTACTTAAGGTCGTGGTATTTTGGGTGTGTAGCTGTTCTCTGGTGGGATGGTGCCTCCTCAATACTTCGTATTCTCCTGCCTCTGAACCTTTGCATGAAGCACCCATCAGAGCTGCAGGAGGCCCTCTCCTCTCTGCCAAAGCTACATCCCCTCCCCAAATAACAATAATAATAATAGTTATTATTATGGTATTAAGTGCTTACTGTTCCATGTGCCGGGGTGGACATATGGTAAACAGGTTGGAAAGAGTGCCTGTCCCAGGTGGAACTCCCAGTTTAAGTCGAAGGGAGAACAGGTATCGAATCCCCATTTTACGGTGGGGAAACTGAGGCACAGAGGCGTCAAGTGGCTTGCCAAAGGTCACGTAGCAAGTAGATGGCATAGCCGGGTTTAGAATCCAGGTCTTCTGATTTCCCCTGCCCTTGCTCTTTCCACTAGGCCACTCTGCTTTCCCCATCCTTTAAAATATGATCAAAATGCACCACCTACCTAAGTCGTGGTTGAGTCATCAATCAATCAATCGTATTTATTGAGCGCTTACTTTGTGCAGAGCACTGTACTAAGTGCTTGGGAAGTAGAAGTTGGCAACATATAGAGATGGTCCCTGCCCAACAGTGGGCTTACAGTCTAGAAGGGGGAAACAGAGAACAAAACCAAACATATTAACAAAATAAAATAAATAGAATAGATATGTACAAGTAAAATAGAGTAATAAATATGTACATATATATATCATATATATATATATATGTACATATTTATTACTCTATTTTACTTGTACATATCTATTCTATATATATATAAATATATATATATATGTATGTATATATATATATATATATATACACACACACACACACAGGTCATGCTCCTCAGCCCTGCCATGCTCTCTAGGTCTGTCCTCGGGTTTACATTTCTGTACACAATAGCGATCATAAAACTGCACCCCCAGTTCTGCCATATCACTGTCCATTTTGGTTAGACTCTTTGGGTGCCGGGAGGCTCGGCTCCAAAGCCCCGAGTCTGTTTGAAGACAGAGTCCCGTGTTGTCAAAGAAATGGCTGGTGTTGGGAGTTTTCCTTTCCTTGGGGGTTCGTGAGAACGTGACCCTTTTGGGTGCATTTACATTACAAACCCTTTGAAGGGAGAGAGAGGGTCGATCTGTCAAATCCTACTAAACTGAGACCCAGTCGGAAGCACTTTCCATCTTGCCACACGTTGATGTGGAAATCCCCACTCAACTGGGACCCGGTTTAAAGTGTTTTCCATCTCGCCCCATGTAGCTCTGTCCGATCGTACTGAGCTGGGACCCAGTTTGAAGCGCTTTCCATCTTCAGTGTTTGAACTTTGAAAATTAAGCCAACTAACGGTTCTACCTAATCTGTTCCTTCGGCAGCTGATTTCGGTTCTAATGTCTCTCCTCCCTCTCTCCGCTTTCCTATACCGCCCTTTGGCCGCACAGATCCTTTCTCTGCTCCTGTTGAGACTGTCGATGATGCCATTCCAAGCTTAAATCCTTTCCTCCCAAAACCTGACGCTGTCCACCTCCCCATTTCTACAGATGCATCTCCATTTGCCTGTAGGACACCTACTCATGAAATGTTTGTTGGTAAAGTACTCTTTCAAATACTTTGCAATAAATGTCTTTGCTGCCTAAGAACTCATTTTCAGAAGGAACTGCTGTTGAGAGGAGGCAAACCAAGCCCTCCTTACATTAAGCATAAGTAATATGGTGAGTTGGTAGCTGCTTTTGGGGTTTTTTTTTTCCAAGGCTTTCTTTAGCATGGGGAAGGGGGGTCAGTGTGAGGTCATGGTGGAGGTTGAGAAATTGCCTCCAAGTTTGAAAATGAGTTTTCAATATTAGTGAGCGGGAGCATTTTGTTTAACACAGAGTGCTGTGCCCTCTGTAGCATACTAGCAGGTGTGAAAGTCAGAAAAGGCTGCGGATTCATTCATTTAATCACGTTTATTGAGCACTTACTGTGTGCAGAGCACTGTACTAAGCGCTTGGGAAGTACAAGTCTCGGCAACATATAAAGACGGTCACTACCCAACAACGGGAGATCAAAACATCATTTCTTGTTGTTTTTGAAGTCCTTTGGAATTTTTCTGGATTTCTCTCCCTCCCCCCCACTTTCATCCAATCATATTTATTCAGTACTTACTGTGTGCAGAGCACTGTACTAAGCGCTAAATATTAGCCTGATTTGTGTACACATCAGGGTGTTTAAAGGAAAAAAGTTGTAGTTTCCGTGGTTTGACCATGTTAACATATCTGTTCTTTTAGAGTATTTTGCTTTCAAGTGGACAGGAATTACTTGCCGCTTCCAAGAATGTGTTCATTTGTGCTCCTTCTTTAATCTTGGTGGGTGGGAGGTGGGGTGTGTGTGTATGTGTGTGTTTGTTTTTGTGGCTAGCCTAGCCAACTTTCGGACTACGATAAACAGGCTTGGAAATAGTTTGAGCTAGGAATCCCGCATAGTTGCAGGTCGGTTCTTTTTTTTTTCAGATAGCCACTGCCAGTCGTAACTGAGCATTTTCTGAAGCCAGTTTCCAGGAAGTGCTTTTTGAAATGGGAAGGCAGGCTGTTAGGTTTTCAGAGGGGGCCAGGCGTGGTCAGACTCATCTTTAAAGGCCGAGCTTTGACTTCTTGGATCTCAGCCTCTGTCTTAGGGGCAAATGGTTTTGTTCAAATGGAGAAGTGAGTTTTAGGAAAGCTCACCTGGGGCCAGAACCCCACCCTGCTTTAAAGCGTAAACACGCTTAATCAATCAGTGGTATTTGTTGAGGGTTTATTATGTGCAGAACACTGTACTAAGCACGTGGGAGAGTAGAGTATAACAGAATTAGCAGACACGTTCCCTTTATGACTTCAGTTTTGTAGCCAGCTTGTCACCAAAAAAAATCCCCCAGAAACCCCTGGGAATAACAAGGTTTTAGCCCACTTTTGTTTTTTGAGTGAGAAAACCCAGAAGTTGCTCTCCTTTGTGTTTTTAACTGGAACAGATTGGTTCATTTTTATCCATCGTGCCCTTGATGAGGTAAAACAAATGCTTCCATTTGTGTGATACATGAGGCGAATTCTCTTGAAATGTATTTTTTGATAAGATCAATGATAAAATATAGCTCTCCCTTGATATTTTTCTCTCACCACCCCCTCTCTCAGTGACCCTTCCTCTTATTTTTCTGCTTTTTATTGTGTGGTGTGCCTTGTTGGATTGTTTTTGTGGTCCTCAGCCTTGTCCTAACACTTCCCACACACGCCACGAACCCTCTTGGGTAGCCAGTGTGTTCGGAGGTAGGTAATTGGGTGCCGGAGTTCATTTCTTTTCCAGTGACTGACTGTCTCAAAGTGAAGTATTTCCATTTGTTTGGGAGACTCTAGTTCACTGTAGCTGGCAGTCCCACGCGTGTCCCCCCGTCCTAGGCGATTAGGTTAAGGAAAAAGGGCTCTCAATGGGTAGTGCTTTCCATTCGGTCATCATTTTTAATGTGAGAATTCGGGTCAGTATTTTTGCCTTATTCCAAAGGGGCTTGCCTTTTTTCTTTCCCCCAGTCCATTGAGTGAAACGAAAGTGTGGCGTTTGGCTAGGGAGACTTGCAGTAGGCTTAGGTGACTGGGTTGCCGTAGCATTAGGCCGTGGAGCGAGGCCAAGGCCTCCGCGCCACCCCCGCGCCCCCCGGGCACTAGGCGGGCAACGGACTGGCCTGTCGGGGAGTCAGGAAGTTGTTGGCGGCGAACCACAGTCGCTTGGAAGAGCCACCCACGCCGGAATGAATCACGGCTTCTCCTTCCCATTGCTCTCACTAGCTTGCCTTGGGTGTTTGGCGGATGCCCCTGGCAGCCGGCACCAGCCTGTTTGGTAGCCAAGTCCCGTAGAAAGCCGGCTCTCCTGGCCGTTTGGGGCCAGGGCTGAGGCTGGCGATGGTCTGGGGAGTCAGGCCTAATTGGGTTTGGCCATCTTGGCTCAGCGAGCCTTCGCTTGGGTTTCATCAGGACGTTCCTGGGGATTTCTGAGAACCGAGGTTCGGGCTTTGGGCTTCCTTCCGTGGGGAGGTGGGGGTAGGCTGGGTTAAGAGGGTTTGAAGGTTCAGTCGATCAGCGGGGACAACTGACTTAGTCGGGCCTGTAACGTGAGCATCGACACTTAAGTGACTTTTCGGCCATGTGAACAAAACAATAATTTATTTTTTTAATGGCATTTATTAAGCGCGTACTGTGTGCAGAGCACTGTTCTAATAATTGCCAGCTCACATTCTTCAACTCCTCCCCCACATTGTTGGGGCCTGGAATCTCTATGACTCTGTCCCGTAGCGAGTACACAGTGTAACGTTCCTTCTGACGGTCAGGTTTGCCTGCAGTAAATGCACATCGGGCATAATCTCCCATGGAGTCCTAGGGAATTAAAGTTGACATTTTTACTAGCCTGCCACCAAAACGCCACCCTGACCAGCTACTTTAGGCATTTGAACTGCGTGGGCCCCTGTTGGTTTCCAAAGAGTGTCCGTGTCAGCCGTGAATTCATTAAATCTTTTCTTTTTCATGTTCAGAGCCTGCGAGCTCCCTTGGGCTGACAATGGTAGCCTTACGCGCCCTCGGCCAATGGTTTTATTGTGCTCCTACTTAACCGTGGGCTTGGCAGTGAGACTGATCCCTATCTGGGAGTCCTCTGGTTCAGGGGACATGGGTTTGCCTGCCCTGTTTTCAGCTTCAGTTCGATCATAGCACCAAGTACTTCATCCTGGTTCCTCTCCTACGTCACCTCTTCTGCCCAGGAGTCCATGTAGGGGTGCCATTCTGGGTCAGCTCTGCCAGGCGGGCATTCATTCAGTCGTATTTATTGAGCGCTTACTGTGTGCAGAGCACTGTCCCAAGCGCTTGGAAAGTGCAATTCAGTTGCCGTGGGCTCTGCCTGGCTTGAGTCTCTCGGTCTCCGATGACTCTTGCGCCTGGTCTGGGGGTTCAGTTGCCTCTGGCACCCTTTCCCTTTCACCGAGATGTTGTGGGGGGAGCCCTGGGTTCATCTCAGGGTCTCACGTTCCACTCCCTCACGGGGAATTTAGGCACCCACCGCGGGTGAAGACTGGGCTGAAAGTTGGGCATGATCTGGGGACATTAGGAAGGAATCAGTTCTGGACTGCAGCTCTAGACCCTGGATCCCTTCCCTCCCAAGACCGATAGTCTCCATTGAGTCGTTCCGGTTTGCGGACGGTGCATTCTTCTGAAACGTCCTTCACCGTCCAGGCAGTTTCTGTGTGGGGAGGAGCTTTCCTCAGGCCCAGTGACTCGAATCTCGCAGCTCCACTCCGGGCAAAGTTATCAGCACAGGGCTCAGTTCTTCCCCAGTCCTCAGTTCTCAGTTCTTTTAGACTGTGAGCCCACTGTTGGGTAGGGAATGTCTCTATATGTTGCCAACTTGTACTTCCCAAGCACTTAGTACAGTGATCTGCACACAGTAAGTGCTCAATAAATATGATTGATTGATTGATTCCCCTTGAGAATCGAGGTGCGCCAAGGGATCCTCTTGTCTGGCCTGTGGGAACCTCCGCAGATTGGCCCCTGTAGTTAGACACTCTATTCCCTCGTCCTGGATGAGGTCTTAAAATTTTCCCATACTCTGTGTTCATTAGATATGTTCCCTCGACTCTTTCTAGTGCCCTCACCTTTCCAGCATGTGAAGAGGGTTTCCCTTTCATCCTCCGTTCCAGGAAACACACTGAATTTGAGAGCGCTTGATGTCGACTGTCCTAATTGGCCCTGCTCATTCTGAACTAATGACCATCATTAATATGAAGAGCCTAGGTGTTCTGATGACTGCTGAGCTGAACAAAGCATAACTCCGGTGGGCTGCCTGGCCTTTTAGAATCCTTTTTTCTAAAGAAGGCCTCTGCTGTCCTGCCACTGCCTATTCATTCATTCAGTCGTATTTATTGAGCGCTTACTGTGTGCAGAGCACTGTACTAACCGCTTGGGAAGTCCAAGTTGGCAACATATAGAGACGGTCCCTACCCAACAGCGGGCTCACGGTCTAGAAGGGGGAGACAGACAACGAAACAAAGCATATGAACAAAATAAAATAAATAGAATAAATATGTACAAATAAAATAAATTTCCACTCGGCATCCCTCCCGCTAGATTCCTGCAAAACGCACCTCCACCAGGAGCTCAGAGCTTAAACTCCTTGGGTTTAGCCAGTGAGGAAATCTGATGCCTTAATTCAGGTATATGCATTTTCTCACGGGCTTGTCCCAAAGGGTAACGTACTCGCACGGGACTGCCAGATGCGCCGGGAGGAGGGGAGCAGGAGTCCGGGCGACTGATGAACGTCACAAAAGCGTTTGCTGCAGTGGGGTCAGGCAGCCTGCAATTCAGATGCCCTGGTGTGTATTCGTCTTCCAACAAGGCGGGAATGGGAAATGTCAGTAACCCGTGGGATCTGCCTCTGAGTAGATTCGACCCACCTTCCGTACCATCCTGGAAAATGGGACGACTGACTTGCGGGGGTGAATCCGCCCCACTCCTCAAGTGCTTTTGTGGAGGTGAACTGTATGTCAGTGTGTGGGTCTCAAGCCCCCCTGTTGTGTTTGTCCTAAGTTTCTTAGTGCTAGACAGCAGAGACAGGTCTTATTTTTATTTATTTATTTTGTGTGTTTGTCCTAAGTTTCTTAGTGCTAGGCAGCAGAGACAGGTCTATTTTTATTTATTTATTTTGTCACGGCCCTAGGGTTTGCCAGGTAACATGAAAAGCGAGCACTGTTTTGCTGGGCCTAGTGATTCAGTCGAAGCTCTAGCCAAACACGGTCTCTGGCTTCTTAGTTTTCATTTCCAGTGGGAAGCTTCCTGTTCTTGAGTGTGTTGCTGTCTGTGATCTCTTCCGAAAACCGAGTGCCTTTGAAAAGTGTGTCACGGGGAGAGGTTTTTCCTCACCCTCCAGCACTCACTTTTTCGCCGTGAGCCCTGGAAAGGGACCACCAAAAACTGAGCTTTGTCTTTGGGGGTTTTTTCCCTTGGTTTTTCTCAGGGTTCACTCCTTCTCCGGTCGCCCAGCCGCAGCCTCCATCTGGCCTGAACGTCGACTTCGAGTCCGTGTTTGGAAACAAATCTACTAATGTAATTGTGGATTCCGGTGGTAAGCAGAGCATTATTTTTAGTGGCAGGGCGTCATTCTTTAATTCTTTGCTCTGGAGGGAGGGAGAGCAGGTAGCCCATTGTGACTAAGTGCAGAGATAGTGTCCCAACACAGACATTAAGTAAATCTGGAATGGGTTCCATTGAGAGTTGCCGCACTTCACGGGGCAAGAGCTGTTTAATCACCCCCCAGTTTTTACCCGAGTCTGCTGGGGCCCTCCTGCTCCCTGTAGGCTCCCCCCGGGGCAGGGGCCTGGCCAGTTGAGAGCGGCTAAGTTTCATATCCAACTTGCACTTCCCAAGCGCTTAGTACAACGCTCTGCACACAGTAAGCGCTCAATAAATACGATTGAATGAATGAATTATGTGTGAAGTTATTCTCCACCTTTCCCTTAATGGCTGAAGTGAAGCATTGCATTCTTGAAATGTAAAGATAATCCAGTGGCAGGTATGAGAGTAATAATTATTATTATTATTATGGTATATACTAAGCTCTTACTATGCGCCAAGCATTGTTTTAAACGCTGGGGCAGATACAGTTCATCAGATTGGACACAGTCCGTATCGCACGTGGGGCACACACGCTAAAGTCCCATTTTACAGATGAGGTAACTGAGGCTCAGAGAAGTGAAGCGACTTGCCCAGGGTCACACGGCAGACAAGTGGCGGAGTGGGGATTTGAACCCATGACCTCTGACTCCAAAGCCCGGGCTCTTTCCACTGAGCCACATTGCTTCTCAGAGGTGGGGTGGGAGGGGAAGAGTCCCTAGGAGCCTCATTCTCTGGTGTGTATCCACAGTGCATTGGGCACCGTGTGCTCTGCACACAGTAAGCGCTCAATAAATACGATTGAATGAACGAATCATCATCATCCATCGTATTGAGCGCTTACTGTGTGCAGAGCACTGTACTAAGTGCTTGGGAAGTACAAATTGGCAACATATAGAGACAGTCCCTACCCAACAGTGGGCTCACAGTCTAAAAGAACGAGTGAATGAACTCTCCCAGGGTCACGTACATGAGGCATCAGCCTTTGAGGATCAAGATCTCATATTGTATATTAGATGTCACGGTGATGCTATAGTACACCGCATGTTTCACCAACAGTGTTATTAGGGCACCCGGGGAGCTTTCTGTCACTTAAGGAACATTTTAGCAATATCTGTGCCAGAGAGACACTGGAAAGCGTTCCACAAATGGAATTAGCCGTGAGTCCCTGGTGTCGGGAAAGTAAGGATTGAAAGGTTGGTTTGTGAGTATCATGCTTTGGCAGTGAACCCCATTAGAGTCCGGCTCCACTGGAGGACCATTATATGACCGCTGCAAATTTGATGTATTTTTCTAGTTCCCAGAACTGTCCTCTAAAAGATTTGGGATGCATACATTTTTTTTTTTTCCCGGGTGCTTTTTTAATGAGTTTCTGGTTTGGGAGGTTGAGAGAAAAATGGATTTTAACAATTGTACTGGACCACAGTCCCTCTGGCTTCCTTTCCCACAACAATCTGGAACAACTCAGCTGGCTGGCTTAGATTCCGCTTCCTCTGTTTACCCCATCCTCCAGAAAGAAGCCTAATGGAGAGTAGTTTGGCGGGGGAGAGGTGCTGTCCCTCTCTTCCCTTCTTCCCCTTTTTCCCCCTTTATGTTTCCCCAAGCGTCTTTTTTTTTTTAAATGGTATTTTTGAAGCACTTTACTATTTGCCAGGCACTACTGTACTAAGCACTGGGGTAGATGGAAGCAAGTCAGGTTTGGACAAAGTCCATGTCGATCGATCAATAGTATTGAGCGCCCACACTGTGCAGAGCACTGAACTAAGCGCTCGGGAGAGTTCAGTCAGTGCAACAGAATTGGCAGAAACGTTCCGTGTCCATAATGAGCTATATTCCCACATGGGGCTCACAGCCTTAATTCCGACTTTACGGTTGTGGCAGCTGAGGCACGGTAAAGTGATTTGCCCAAGGTGTCACAGCAGACAAACGGTGGAGCCAGGATTAAAACCCAGGTCCTTCTGATTCCTAGGCCTGTGCTCTATCCAGTGAGCCACACTGCTTACCGCTGTGGCCGAGCCTCTCTTCTTCAGTGTACCCAGGGGCTCAGTCATCCATAGCACGGTCCTGTACTGAAGCAGGGGAAGAGCCGGCACCCACTGAGGTCATCTTTAAATGCCATTATTATTATTATTATTATTATTATTGTTATTATTATTATTATCTTTAATCTCCTGTCCCTGTAATTTGGCTTAGTTCGGAAATGAAGGGTGGTATTTCCTCAGAAAGAAGGAGGGGCTTCGGAACGACCGTATCAATCCCCCCTTGGAGGATTTTTCCAATAAGCAGATAAGGAGGGAAGGGTGGACCCCTTGAAATTGTAGCGTGCTGGATTCTTACGGATCCCGTTCTCCGTTGAATCCCCAGGCTTCGACGAGCTAGGCGGGCTCCTCAAACCGACGGTGGCCTCTCCGAACCAGAGCCTCCCCACCGCCAAGCTCCCTCCCAATAAACTCGTGTCCGACGACTTGGACTCCTCTCTGGCCAACCTCGTCGGCAGTAAGTGCTCGGTGGACTTCTCTGCCTCGGTGGCCCCCCGGTAGACCCGGCATCTGCTAAACGACCACTTTTCCTCTCTCTTTGTCGTAGATCTGGGTATTGGCAATGGAACAACCAAAAAGTGAGTGTGCCCATTTCTCCCGTAAGGAGGCCCACGCGAGGGAGCGGCGTAGCTTTTGAACGGAAGCCGCGCTGGGGCGAGGGCGGCCGGCGGCCATTCTCGCGGCTGCCCGGGGCGGGCCCTGGAGGGAGAGCCTCCCCTTTTCACCCGCTCTCCCGCTTTCGTTCCAAGTGACGTCAACTGGAGCCAGCCGGGCGAGAAGAAATTGACCGGCGGGTCCAACTGGCAGCCCAAGGTGGCCCCCACGACCGCTTGGAATGCCGCCACCATGGTGAGTGCGGGGCGGCCCCAAGAAAGGGAAGGAGCCGGCGGGTCACGCGACTCCCTCTGAAACGAGGGAGACGCCTCGCGGGCGTCCTGATCCGGGTATCCGAAGGGTCGTCCGGCTTGCTTTGTCACGTCTCCTTCGTGAGCTCTGTACCACTAACCCGTGTCAGTCGGTCAGTCGTATTTATTGAGCGCTTACTGTGTGCAGAGCACTGTACTAAGCTCTGGGGAGAGTACAATGCAACAATAAACGGTCACACCCCCTGCCCACGATGAGCTTACAGCGTAGAGGGGGAGACACGCATTGATTATAAATAAATAGATTACAGATATGTACATAAGTGCCACGTCTTCCTCCTAGTGTTAAACTCCCCTTTGTGGTTTCAGATTTACGGTGGCAGAACAGTGCGCTTCATCAGAGTAATCACGCTGGTCATTTCTTAGGCGCTTACTGTATGGCAGAGATTAGGTTAGAGACCATACCCTCTTTGTATCACATGGGACTCTTGGTCCAAAAGGGAGATGAGCTGTTTCCTCCCCATTTTACAGATAAGGTAACTGAGGCCCAGAGAAGCGAAGGGACTTGCCCACGGTCACACAGCAGGCAGGTGGCGGAGCTGGGTTTAGAACCCAGGGCCTTCTGACTCGGGCCCTTGCTCTATCCACTAAGCCACACTGCTTCCACAGTCACCCGATGGGCCGTCAAGCAGCGTCGGCTGGTTACCTAGCGAGCGAAGCTGTGTCACCGTCGTCAGACTCATTCCAGATACGTGAAGGCCGGGTGTTTCTCCCGGGTGACTGATGTTAAATGGCTGTTTAACTGGTGTAAGAAGTGGTGAACGTGACCGTTTTCACCCAGCTTTTTGGCGAGAACACGGTACACCATTTGAGATACCTCCGTGGGTCTTTTATGGACCCCCTCTGATGGTTTAAGTTGGGGACGATGCCTCACTGCGTCCTTCGATCAGCTGCCGCTTGCACCTTTTTCTCTACATTTCTACAGTCCTAACCGGTTTTAGAAATACGTACCCACACTCTGGAGGGTTTAAACTTTTTCTCTACATTTCTCCATTCCTAACCGGTTTTGGAAATACGTACCCACGCTCCCAAGGTTTTAAATTTGGCCGAAGGCAAACACTTGGCTAGCGTCCTGTAGAAAACTGAGCTTTATCTACCCAGGTGTTCACCCGCCTTAGAAACGGTACCCGAGCGAAGGTTCGCCTTTGCCGCGGCTGAGAATTGGGTGAGAGGGAGGGAGGTTTGGGCGAAAGCTTAAAGATAAGAGCAAGATTTCTACTTTGGAATGACGGCGCCTCTCGTAACGTAGACGCTCATTCACAGACTACCTTGGTGTTTAGGCATTTGAATTTTCAGGCAATTGTTGAGTGTACTTGTGAACTAAAATGCTCTCTCTATTTTCTGTGGTGGAAGTATTTGTTCTAATCCAGTGTTATTGCATTGTGTAATTGTTCTCCCTGGGGAAAACAGAATGGCATGCATTTTCCACAATACGTAAGTGACCAAAGACCGTAGCCCTTTTGCAATAAATTGGCATGCTATTAACCACTGCTGCTGCCAAATCTCATAACCTCCCCACTGTTCCACCTTTCTCATGTTCAGATCTTTGGCGTGTCAAATCCTCTCCGGTGCGTACGGATTCCGTGGGTGTGCTGTGGACTTTGATTCCAGTGGGGGCATGGGAAATAGCAAAGATTCCGTGTTTTTTTTTTCCCTTGTTTCCCCCACCTCGCTTAATATTCTGCCATTTGCTGCCAGATGGCTGAGTGTGTTTTGTACATCTCTGCTACCCTCATGCACTCCGTGAGTCCAGATTGAAGGGGAGAGCTTTCTCCTTCGGAGCAATAACTGCATGAAATCTCACAGGCTTCTGCTGAACATGATGTTTGGATCACTTTGCTTGCCAATCTTGACCTTAACCTAGGGCCAATAAATTATTCGTGCTCAGATGCAATTTCAAGCTCTTCAAATTGTACTTGAGAAAAAAATTCAAGCTCTGATTTGCCTATCTCTTCAGCAAAGGTGTTGATTTTTTTTTTTTTAACTTCTATTTGATGTCCGTTGTCGTTACTTGAGTAGGGGAGGCTAATAAATGGGCAAATACCGATCAGTCGATCGATGACTAGTCTTTCTTGAGCACCTGCAGGGTGCAGAGTCCTGAACGAAGCACGTGGGAGAGTACGACAGAAAAGTAAGGTGTGGTCTTTCCCCATAAGAAGCTTATACTCTGGCAGAAGTATCTGAGAGTCTCGGAAAAAAGTTCAGTACTGAGACTATTAATGTTGGTCCCTTTGTACGATGGGTCAGTAAAAATGAATTAAAAAGAGAAAATGCAGGCTTTTACATTTTTTGCTTCCTTTGTACGATGGGTCAGTAAAAATGAATTAAAAAGAGAAAATGTAGGCTTTTAAATTTTTTGGTTCCTTTGTACGATGGGTCAGTAAAAATGAATTAAAAAGAGAAAATGTAGGCTTTTAAATTTTTTGGTTCCTTTGTACGATGGGTCAGTAAAAATGAATTAAAAAGAGAAAATGTAGGCTTTTACATTTTTAAGCAGGCAGTGACTTTTGGAACAAGTCCTCTGGTAATAATTGTGGCATTTGTTAAGCGCTTACTGGGCGCCAAGCACTGTCGTCAGTGCCGGGGTACATACGAGGGAGTCGTACCTGTCCCACGTGGGTCTCACGGTCTTCATCCCCATTTTACAAATGAGGTAACTGAGGCCCAGAGAAGTGAGGTGACTTGCCCAAGGACACACTGCAGACAAGTGGCAGAGCCAGGATTAGAACCCACGTCCTTCCGACTCCCAGAACCGATACAGATTGTGAACAAATCTCGTTACCATTTATGTGATAGCAGCCACAGAGACCGCCTCCCTTCGTGTTCACAAAGCCCCAGAAGTGAGCGGGGACGTGGGGCCGGAACCAGATGATTTTTCTGCTGAGGCCGTTTCCTGAAAACGGGTTCATACCCACCCTGGGGTACCCCTCCTGGATCTTGGGCCTTCCCCTAGTCGGAACTTCTTTGGTTCCAGTTCTCAGCTTCAGGCGGCTGCGGGAAGTAGCCAGGAAGGAGCCTCGGTGGGCATTTTCAACACTGAGGGATCTCCCCTGTAATGATCATAGGCTTTGTCTTCATCATCATCATCATCATCAATCGTATTTATTGAGCGCTTACTGGGTGCAGAGCACTGTACTAAGCTCTTGGGAAGTACAAATTAGCAACATATAGAGACAGTCCCTACCCAACAGTGGGCTCACAGTCTGAAATGGGGAGACAGAGAACAAAACCAAACATACTAACAAAATAAAATAAATAGGATAGATATGTACAAGCAAAATAAATAAATAAATAAATAGAGTAATAAATATGTACAAACATATATACATATATACAGGTGCTGTGGGGAAGGGAAGGAGGTAAGATGGGGGGATGGAGAGGGGGACGGGGGTAGAGGAAGGAAGGGGCTCAGTCTGGGAAGGCCTCCTGGAGGAGGTGAGCTCTCAGCAGGGCCTTGAAGGGAGGAAGAGAGCTAGCTTGGCAGATGTTGGGAGGGAGGGCATTCCAGGCCCGCGGGATGACGTGGTCTTAGTTACAAACACCCAGGTACAAAGCTTTTTTATTTTTAATCACTTTTTTTTTCTTAAACCACTTTGTCATCCCAAAACTCTAAGCTGTCTTTTCCCATTGTCATCGTTTTGGGTACTTCAAGAAGCTCGATTTAATTAAGTAAGAGGAGCTGCGCCTCCAATTCACAGCAGTCTAGTTGCTGTTCAGTGCCAATTCATCACGGCTGTTCGGGCGAAGCTCTAGTGTCATCGCTGCTTTGGTCCTTCAGTAGCCTATTTTGTGTCCACAGGAATCACGGCTTGGGTGCTAATTTCCCTTTTCTCTTCCACCGTCTCAGGCACCCCCTGTTATGGCCTATCCCGCTACCACTCCAACAGGAATGATAGGCTACGGAATTGTAAGTACTTTGCTGGAAATAACCCCTTTCAAGTCGGTCGGTTGAGAGTAGCCGTAGTGAGAGGTGCTTTGCTTTTTTATTTTCTTTTTTGATTTCCACCTCCATCGGTGTGACTGCCGGACCTATCCATTGTCCCCGGAAAGTCTTAATGGGCTGACTGGCCCATTATGTTGCCAATTCCCAAGCGCTTAGTACAGTGCTCTGCACACAGTAAGCGCTCAATAAGTACGATTGATGATGATGATGATGGCCTTATTGGGTGGCTTTTCTCATTTTCCCTCCAATCTTTGCCCACACGTTGATTCTGGGAGGGAGCCGTGGGTCTGCCAGCTTCCGATTCCCCTGGCAGGACCACCCTTACCGCAGGGACCTAGAGCAGCCCGGGCCGTCCCTGGTCCAGCCCCCTGCCTCCGGCCTGGGAACGACTTCCAAGATGCACGGCAGGTGGAGGGCAGTTCTTGCCCGTAAATTCAGAAGTCGGGGTAACGGAGGCTGCAGTTCTCCCTTGGATGCCACTGTTTTAGCTCCCCTGGAGTCAGGAGGTCCCCTGCACCGGGCAAGCAACGCTTTGGCCACCAATCAGTCAAAAACGCTCAGGGGAATGATTGTGCGAACGGGATCTGTCCGGTCTTGGGGCGTACCCACCGTCTGTCTTCTCCATCCCGGTCCCGCTGCGGACTCCCACCGTCCTCCCGCAAAACGGGCACCTCGTCGTGGCCCATGCTTCCCTTTTTCAGCCTCCCCCATACCCTCCTTCCCCAACTCCTGGCCGGCTTCCGGTCCTCTCCCTATCAATCAATCAATCAATCAATCGTATTTATTGAGCGCTTACTGTGTGCAGAGCACTGTACTAAGCACTTGGGAAGTAAAAGGTGGCAACATATAGAGACAGTCCCTACCCAACAGTGGGCTCACAGTCTAAAAGGGGGAGACAGAGAACAAAACCAAACATACTAACAAAATAAAATAAATAGAATAGATATGTACAAGTAAAATAAATAGAGTAATAAATATGTACAAACATATATACATATATACAGGTGCTGTGGGGAAGGGAAGGAGGTAAGATGGGGGGATGGAGAGGGGGAGAGGAAGGAAGGGGCTCAGTCTGGGAAGGCCTCCTGGAGGAGGTGAGCTCTCAGTAGGGCCTTGAAGGATTCCCTACTCTCTGTTGTCGTTGCTGCTGTTATTGTTGTCGTCCTTTCGGAGACGGTGTCCCGTCCCCTTCGAAAGGCCAGCCCCTCTCCAGGCCCCGTTCCTTCTCTCCCTGTGCAGATCCTCCTATCTTCCTTCCTTCTCCCCTCTCTCTTAGTCTCTCCTTTTCCCTCCCAACAGGCCGAAGCATCCCTCAGCCATCCCCTCCTTTCTTTCTGCCGGCATCCGGTCCCCTTTCCAACTGTCCAACTTTAAATGGATCGTATTTATTGAACGCGTACTGCCTGCGGAGCACTGTACTGAGCACTTGGGAGGGTACAGTCGGTAAACATCTTCCCGACTCCCAGTTCAGGTGGAGGTGTTAATGAAGTTTATGAATGGGCATATAGGAATCGGCATCTCTGGGGATCCTTTAGCCATGATGACCTTCATTCCCCTTAAAAATTGGGCGCAGTAGGAAGGAGTGCCGTGGAAAGGGCTCAAGGGGATGACCAAAGTCTGGCGTTCTGTAGTGTCTCCTCCTCTCCCTCCCTTCCCCGATGCCCCTCGTCCCCAATTTAGCAGAAAGAGGGGAATAGGGCCTTTCATCTGTTCAGGTAGTGGAGGAACAGCGGTTTGGCCATGAATTGGCATTTCTTTTTTCAACTTTCTGCTCCGTTTTAGCCACCTCAGATGGGAAGCGTACCGGTGATGACGCAACCGACGTTAATATACAGCCAACCTGTCATGAGACCGCCGAACCCCTTTGGCCCTGTATCAGGAGCGCAGGTACTGGGCTCTGCCCGAGCCACCCCAAACCTGGGCGGCGGTTGCTTGGGCTGCAGGGCGGCCCGTCCGCAGCCTTCTGCTTGTTGGGGTGGGGAGCCTCTGCGCCTGCCCTCCACGAGGAGGGCTCTTCTCCAAGGAGAAGTGACTGGGGAGCCTCTTACCTGGAAGTCTTCCCCTACCCGTGATGCTCTGGGAGGAGGGAGAAGGGGGAGTTACGAGTAGTAAAAGCGCGAGACTCTCTGTCGGGGTACGTGCGGTCTAGTGGAGCCTGGGTTTGGGATTGGACGTCAAGAAGCCGTCCTCCGGGCTCTCTCGTTTGACGTCAGGTGGACCGTTGGCTTATTTTCGGGCAGCCAACCGGCGTTCCCCCAAGCCCTGCGTTATCCCAGAGGCAGCCTCCCGGCCGGGTGGACCTTGGGTTCGGCCCAGAAAAGGTGCTGCCGACGAACGGCCCCTCAGGCCACCTCTCCCTCTCTGGGTCCGGTTGGGGTAGTGTGGCCTGAGGGTCACGGCTCACTCCTGGCGGCCCTTGGGTAGGACCCGGGATCTGAGGTTTCCCAGACGGGCCATCCTTTTGCCCTGGAATTCTCACTCTCGACCCCATTCCCGGCGGGCAGTCGTTGGCGTGGTCCATCCACTAGCCCGCCGGGGCCCTCTTCTCCAGAGCCAGTCAGGTTGGGCTCCCAGTCCGCCCCTTTCTGGCTTAGTTTTCTGACTGAGTTACATTCAGTTGTAAGTAAGTGTAGTTCGGCACCTCCCTCCCATCGCCATCAGTATCCTTGGAGCCTTGGCGGGATCGTGACAGTCACCTGCATTGGGGCCGGGCTATGGGAAAACCATCCCGGACGCCCACCTCCCTCCGCCGTGTTACCGAGGGGTGGGCCGAGCTCACGGGGAGAACCGGGGTAGGCCGTTCCCCAGCTCCGCACTGGGGCTCGCTCCCGACGGGGAATGTTTCACACCTGGGTAAGTCAGTGTGGCCTTTGCTCTGGGCTGCGCCTCCCCCTGCGCTCCCTCCCCACACCCCAAAAAAAGTCAGATTGCACTTCTCGACATACAGTAACTCTCACTTAAAAGCATCTAACGTCCCAGGAAAGCAGCGGGGCCTAGTGGAGAGAGCACAGGCCTGGGAGTGAGAGAATCTATGCGACGTTGGGCAGTCACGTCACCTCTCCATGTCCGTTACTTCATCTGTAAAATGGGGATTAAGACTCCGAGCTCCACGGGACACATGGACTGTGTTCAGTCTGATGAGCTCGTATCTATCTCAGCGCTTAGCACGGTGCCTGGTGCCTAGTAAGTGTGTAACAAATACCATTTTTTAAAAAAATTGTGGAATTTGCCACATGCTCACTAGGGGCTAAGCACCGGAGAAGGTACTAAATCAGTTGTATTTATTGAGCGCTTACTGTGTGCAGAGCTCTGTACTAAGCGCTTGGGAAGTACAAGTTGGAAACATATAGAGACAGTCCCTACCCAACAGTGGGCTTACAGTCTAAATAGGTTGGATGGGGGTCCCTGTTCCTCGTGGTGTATAGGGGATGTCACCACACACCAGAACCTCGGCCAGCAGTGCCACTTAGCCTCGAGGAGGGGGCCGGCGGGGACTTCGTTGGCGTAACCAGGAGGATTCCCCCGCCGAGAAGCATTCCTTCTAGATCTCTTAAAGGGCAGGGTCCGAAGACCAGGGTTTGTGCAAGTTTGATCACGCTCTCCAAGTAGTCTCCTGCCTCATGATCTTTCCCCAGTCGAGCTTCTCCAGAGCCAAGCCGACGGGTTGTCCCGGCGTAGACTTTCCGACCTGGTCCCAGCGGTGGTGGTAGGGGTCTCGGGAATTGTGGTTGGAGGTCTCGGGGCCCGGGGCCCTTTGAGGGAGAGGCCGGAGGGGGCCCCGTCCCCAGGTGACGGGGGTGTTTCCCTCCCCCGGCAGATCCAGTTCATGTAACCCGACGGAAGAGCGGAGCCCGAGAGCCTCCTCCCACCCCGAGAGACACGTGCTCAGGCAGAAAATCCCCGCTTCCAGCCAAATCCAAACCGACGATCCGGTCCCGAGGAGAGGGCGGCGCTCCCAAACGATGCCAAGCATTAGCCGTGACTCTCAGACTGAGATCCGTCTCTCCGGTGACCGACCGACCCTTCGGCTCCGTCGCCGCCGCCGAACACCCGTAACCGGCCACCCCCGACGCCGGCCCCAGCTCGGGACTGGGGGGGAGGACTTCCGCTTGGAAAAGCAGCCCGGGGCGGAGACCGGTGGGTCCCGGACCGGAATTCGACGGGGCCCTGTTTCGGGGGAGCAAAAATCATAACCCGTATTACGCAGTACCTTTCTTTTTCTCCAGTCCTCAGATGTAGAAACCGTAACGGAAGTTAACTTTTCTTTTCCAAAAAAAAGAATAATAATAATTATATATTCAGTTTGCAGTAGACATTCCTTATGTATTTGTATTTATTTATGATTATCAGTTTAAGTCACATTAATATGGTATCAGACCTCCTTATGAAAATGAGTATGGATGTATACAGTATGTTTGATTTTTAGCCACAAGGACGATTCCGATTCCGAACGCTTCGCAGGCGACCTACAGAGCACTAAGTATTTCGAGGCGAGCCCGTCCGTCGGGGTCTCTCTGGGGAAAGGGAGGGTGGGGGGGAGAAAGAGTCATGGATGCATTAATCCCCAGAGTCTATTTCTGTGCCTGAGATATTACAGGGGAACGGCTTCACTGACTAGGAAGAAGCACGACACTACATTTTTAACTCGGCATTTGTGCATCGGGAAGGAACTCTATTGCTTTGTGCTTGGCGTGTCATTATTTTCCATTTGGCTTTAAGGCCTTTCCAAAACGAATGTGAGGAATTGCTTTCACTCGGAGACTTTCCTTCTTCCCGGGAAAACCCTGGGGAGCGCACGGGGGTGGGGAGGAGAGGAGGGGGGGCAAGTACCGGGACTCGGATCTGGCCAGCGCCAGGCGGACGATCCCGAAAGCTTAAGTGAGGGAAGTCGGATGTCCCGGGCCGTCTGGCGGGGAGCGAACGGGGAATTCGAATGCCGCGTTGACCGCGGCCCTGGGAGGACGCGTCTTTAACGTCGGGAAGGACAGTCGGGCTTGTGAAAGCAATTCTGTACACGACTTAAAGCGTACTCGTCGCATCGTCTCCGCAGATTCTATTTTTGTTTACAATATTAAAATGTACGTTAGCAAAAATGGGTGGATTTTCAAATAAAACGCAGCTTCCACAAAACGTCCGCCGCGGTGGCGGTGGTGTCGGCCTGCTGTCCTTGCCGCCGCGCGGGCGGAGGTGACCGGGGCCCAGCCCGGCCGCAGACCCGGCTCCGGCCCGGGGGCACGGACGGCGGCTCTGTGGGCCGGGCCGGGCCGGGCGGCCTCCTGGATCCGGTCGAAACGCCCTCCGACCGCGCCGGCTTCAGTAGATTGGGAAGACGAGGAGAGATCCCCGCTTTCCTTCCACGGAGAGACGGGTATCCTTAGCGGTCTGGTTTCAGTGTCGTTAGGGAGGGACTCGAAGCCCAGAAGAACGTGGCAGAAGCCCAGTTTTAAGGGAACTCGGGGAAGAACAGGTTTAATTTGCCTTGTGTGACGCTCGCTCGGTAGAAAGCTAACTGAAATGCCCTCTAAAATTGGACGAGCGCTCAAATGACTCACGTTTCTTTTCTTTCTCCTTTCCGTGGCACCTCCTCTCCCTCCCCCGGCTGCTTCGAGGGATCCGTCCATAGAGTTGGGAGAAGCAGGCCGATCCCACCCTCTGGATCTCGATCGCCCGTGGCTGCCGGTTTGGCAGCTGGCGAGCAGGGTGGCCTGGTGGATAGAGCCCCGGCCCGGGAGGCGGAAGGACCTGGGTTCTAATCCAGCTCCGCTGCTTGCCTGCTGTGTGACCTCGGGCAAGTCGATTCCCTTCTCAGCTACGACATCTGTAAAATGGGGGTTAAGAATGTGAGCCCCGTGTGGGACACGGACTGTGTCCAAACCGTGGCTCAGTGGAAAGAGCCCAGGCTTGGGAGTGAGAGTCATGGGTTCTAATCCCGGCTCTGCCACTTGTCAGCTGGGTGACTTTGGGCAAGTCACTTCCTTTCTCTGGGCCTCAGTTCCCTCATCTGGAAAACGGGGATTGATTGTGAGCCCCACGTGGGACAACCTTGATTACCTTGTATCCCCCCGGTGCTTGGAACAGTGCTTGGCACGTAGTAAGTGCTTAACAAATACCAACATTATTATTATTATTGTTATTAAATACCATAAAAAAGGGGGTGGGGGTTTTGAATCTCGCTCTCGGGCCCGTGAAGTTCCCTTGGAGAGCCTCAGCGGTGTTTGATGGGGAGATTCCTCCCTTCTACCCTTCGTTTCAATTTCTCCCGTCGGCGACGTGATCGAGGAGCGTGCGCGGACCAGATATTCTCCACCCTCCCCGCGCCGCCTCGGTCCGGTGGCTGGGCCGGTCCCTCGATGCCTTCCTGTCCGGGAGGAGGTGAGCACTACAGTGTGAGCTTTCCTACCCTGAGGTCCTACAAAACCCCAACCTCCGCCCTGAGAAGCGTTTGTGAGAATGTTATTCGTTCCGGTTGTGACAGCGTAACTTATTTATGC
Organism: Tachyglossus aculeatus; assembly: GCF_015852505.1. Lineage (NCBI taxonomy): Eukaryota > Metazoa > Chordata > Mammalia > Monotremata > Tachyglossidae > Tachyglossus > Tachyglossus aculeatus. Next base: position 29,636,615 of record NC_052085.1, read on the forward strand.
CGGACGGCAGGACCGGTAGAAAGGAGCTCTTGGGACGGAGGAGGTTGTCGGGAACAAGCAGACACGCGCTGCCCCTTGGGATGGGAACTTCAAGGAGGCTTTTACCATGCATCATACCTGGAAGACCATTCTTGGTGGTGCCTGGGAAGGCCTGAGAAAGCAGTGTGGCCTAGTGGATAGAGCCCGGGAGTCGGAAGGGCCTGCGTTGTGATTCCGGCTCCTCCGCTTGTCTGCTGCGCGACCCTGGGTGAGTCGGTTCACTTCTCTGTTACCTCATCTGTTAAATGGGGATTGACAGGGCCCGTGGCTTGTATTTACCCCAGCGCCTAATACAGTACTTGAAAAGAGGCAACCTGTTGGACGTAGCAGTGCCCGCACCCCCATTTGAACGTTTGGATTTGGGGCACTTTAATGAAACAACCCCGCTAATCCTCAAAAATCTTTCCTGTAGCATCACGTCGTCGGTCTCGCCCGGATCCGGGAAGCAATCGGAGCGCGCGCCGTTCACCTCTGGCATGGGGCGCCACGGCCCCTCGTCAGAGGAGCGACTGGACCATCTTGTGGGTGATGTGGCTGCCCGGCTCCTGCAGCGCTTCGCGCTCTCTTCTGCTCGGGGCCTCCTTCTCGTTCTGGTGAATGGGCATCGCCAGCCCTTCCACGCACATGAATTTCACCTCCAGTGAACCCATCTTCGCGTATTCCTGGGGGAACGGTTTGGAGACAACGGAGAGGGTAAGGCGGCGGTACGGCAGCCCGGGACGAACCCGAGCCTTTGAGTAAAGAGGAGTTTTCCCTCTCCCGCCTCAGTTGGGCCACACCCCTTCTTTTGAACCTTATAATTACTTGTGCGAATAATTCAATATTATTCTTGCCCCCGATGCCTGAGATAAAGAGGACGGTTCCCTGTATATATGGTTGCACATATTTATTACTCTATTTATTTGTTTTACTTGTACATATCTATCCTATTTATTTTATTTTGTTGGTATGTTTGGTTTTGTTCTCTGTCTCCCCCTTTTAGACTGTGAGCCCACTGTTGGGTAGGGACTGTCTCTGTGTGTTGCCAATTTGTACTTCCCAAGCGCTTAGTACAGTGCTCTGCACATAGTAAGCGCTCAATAAATACGATTGATTGATTATTGGGTCCACCCCAGCCCAGGAGCCCGTCTCCGGGCTACGGGACACGGAGAGGAACCGTGCACTGGTTGCCCTCGTGGAAGTCGTCCCCATCTTCTCATGAATTTATCCAAACCCTCCTTTAATCCCATGACATTTCCTGCGGCATTTCTCTCCTGGGCCCCCGAGAGAACTCGGTTTTCTCCTCTGGTAAAATGACTCGAGACTCTGAAAACAGAGATAGGTCCAAGGGGAGGAAAGTTTGTGCTGCCTAGATGGGGGCGGATTCCAGGTTTTACTCCGTGCTTATTACACCCCAGTACCTAGTCCCGCGTGGTTCACCGTAGAGGGGCTGAATAATTCCTTTTGATGGTGAATGTTCGGGGCGGGCTAGTATTCAATCGTATTTATTGAGCGCTTACTGTGTGCAGAGCACTGTACTAAGCGCTTGGGACCACTGTCCAGTGGGGATCTGTGGGAACGGCAACCCCCGGGTTCCGGGAGAGCTGGTGGCATTTCTCTACTACCCACTTGTACGTTTCGGGGCAGCCCAGCCTTCGAACGCCGCAGCACCCGGTTGGTTTGCCCAGCAGAATCACTTGGAAAAACGTACCTTGAAATCCTGTTCCTCCTGATAGAGTAAGTAGCTGAGACGCGAAGCAGAAGATACTGACGAGCGACCGTCTTCACGTAAAAGATGGCCCTCTCTAGGGGTTACGGAGTCATCTGTGGAGTCTAACTTAAAAGACAACGTTTTCTTCTTTCCCCAAGGGACTGTTTTACTCCTGAGAATTAAAGGTTCCATTTCTGACTTCCCTGCCGGGAAAAAGGGAGAGGAGGAAAAAAGGAATATGGAGGGAAATCGGATTTGAGAAGACAAGAATTTAGTGTTATGATTTTAGAGAAAGGAGGGTATTGGCCTAGTGAGCTGAGCACGGGCCTCGGCGTCAGAGGGACCTGGGTTCTAATCCCGGCACTTGTCTGTGGTGTGAGGTTGGGCAAGTCACTTCAGTATGCCTCAGTGATTTCATCTGTAAAATGTGGATTGAGACTGTGAACCCGATGCGGGGCAGGGACTGTGTCCAACCTGATTAGCTTTGTCTCTACCCCAGTGCTTAGAACAGTGCTGGACATTTAGTAAGTGCATAACAAATATTGTTACTGTTATTAGGTAGCATTTCTCCTAAACTTCACCTCGTCGCTCTCCTCAACCTCCTCACTCTTTCTCCCGTCTCCACTATCTTGAGTTCCGTGAGGACCCTCCCAGCTCATCAGCATGGGAAAGTTTTAAACCCAACTGGGCGTGGAGAAAGGCTTACCCGCCCTCGGTTTCCAGAGGCCGCCCCGGCCCTCCTCCCCCCGCGGCTAGCTCCGAATCCTGCTTTCCCACACCCGTCACCGCCTCCGATAAGATTTAATACAACCTGAAGGCAGTTTTATCGCACCTCTCCTCGCTTCTGGGTGAGTTTCCAGTCCAGCACACCGGGCCAGAAATAAGTGCCTAAACACACAAAATGCAGAGCTCATTCCTCTCCCTGAAAGGGAGGGTCAGAACGATGAGAATCATTTAGTCCGCTCTCTCGTTTTCGTTAAAGCTTTCGTTCACCGTGGAGGGGGAGTCTACAGCCTTACACTCAGCCCCACGAGGACCGCACGCATCCGGTTCGTGACACAGACAACGGTCCGTGGCCCCCAAGGGATTCGGGAGCTAAAGGGAGTTGGGGGAGGACAGGACGCTCAACGGTGAAAATGTCAGCAGGACCAGGGGGCCTTAGACTCGGTCCCCAGAATCCTCAGGAAATGCCCGTTGAGGCCAAACTGGTTTGTTTGAGGTCCATTTCACTCGGCCCTTAGTCCCACCTGCTGTAGTCCAAGCTCGTTTTCCTCTCCGTCTAACCTCGGGGGATGGAGGAAGATTGGTTACCATGGTAACCCAGTTGTGCAATAAGCTCTCTTTCTACTTTCCCCCCGCCCTCTCTCGCTCCCTCTTGATACTCAATTCTCTGGGTCCCTTCCCCGCCTTCTTCCACCTCCTCCCTGAATCCCCGGCAGGGACTTCCCAAACTCTCCACATTCCTCCTGGGTTGCGGGGGGTCCGGATCTGAAGAGCTTGTATCTACCCCGGTGCTTAGGAGAGTGCTTGGCAAATACCATGGTATTTCCTTGATCTCTGTATAGCTGCCCCTATCGATGTTCCTTACGGCTTTCTGGGAAGACAAATTTGCTTTAACGGTGAAGCGTTTTCACACGAGAACAATCACGGGCAGAGATGAGATGCGCTAAAATAAAGGTTTTTGGATATCTGTTTTCATTGCATTGGTTAGTTCTCCAGAGAATCGACTGAAGCATTTACACTCAGTTTCCCCTTCAGGGCTACCAAGCTAATAACTTAACCTGGCACTGCAGAGTAGGTAAGTCTAGCAGGATTAGTCACACTTTGCATTAATAATTAGATTTCTCGGCCTTTATTTTTACGGCACGTGGTATAAATGGTAACAAATACCATTTATATTAAAAAAAAAAACACTGGACAGGGAGTTCGGTGATGGGAGAGGGTCACTCTAAGGTTCCTCAGAGTCAAACACCCTCCCCGGTCTATCGGCATTGAGCGCATCCTCTGGAGAGCATCTTATAGCACTGATTCACGACCACTGGCTGTCCACTCCATCCCTCCTATCCTCCCGCTTCATGGATTGGAACGAATTCTTTTCTTCCCGTCCCTCCGCCCCAGGAATCCCCACAACACCCTCCGGCGAACACAGCCGCACGTGGCTGCTACAGCGCTGTTCGTATGTGGGCCGTGGTTTCACCTGGGTACTCTGAGATCCTTTAGTCGACATTCAAACATTTCGTTGACAAGCTTTACGTTTTCTTCCTCCAAGAGATGCGTGTCAAGTTCCAGATCCTCTACCTCCTTCCTATAAAGTGTAACCTATTCAGAGCAAGAGAGGGTAGCGGTGGGCGACCCAGCAGCCCCCCTCACCCTAGTGGGTCGGCCCCAGGGGGCTGGGCAATGGTGTCATTTACTTTTTAGCCAACCGATAAAGGCAAACTCCCTCACCCGGGAGCGGACATCTGATTTTCACGGCGTCCCTCTTGAAGCTTGGTTTCTTGAACCGATTTATTTTAAAATAGACTTTTTAAATGGTATTTGTTAAGCATTTACTATGTGCCAGGCCCTGTACTAAGCACTGGGGTAGAAGCAGCGTGGCTCAATGGAAAGAGCCCGGGCTTGAGAGAAGCAGCGTGGCTCAGTGGAAAAGAGCAGTGACCTTGGAGTCAGAGGTTGTGGGTTCAAATCCCGGCTCTGCCAATTAGCTGTGTGACTTTGGGCAAGTCACTTCTCTGTGCCTCAGTTACCTCATCTGTAAAATGGGGATTAAGACTGTGAGCCCCCCGTGGGACAACCTGATCACCTTGTAACCCCCCCCCCAGCACTTAGAACACTGCTTTGCACATAGTAAGCACTTAATAAATGTCATTATTATTATTATTATTGGGAGTCAGAGGTCATGGGTTCAAATCCCGGCCCCGCCAGCTGTCAGCTATGTGACCTTGGGCAAATCACTTAACTTTTCTGCACCTCAGTTCCCTCATCTGTAAAATGGAGATTAAGACTGTGAGCCCAAGTGCTTAGTACAGTGCTCTGCACACAGTAAGCGCTCAATAAATATGATTGATTGACCTTGCATCCTCCCCAGCGCTTAGAACAGTGCTTTGCACATAGTAAGCGCTTAACAAATGCCATCATCATCATCATCCTCAGCTTTCTTGACGCTAACTGAATGATGGTCTTCAAATAGAAGACCACTGGAGAGTTTCACAAGATCGTAAAAGAGCAAGAGGGCTTAGTCTATGGCACAAGGAACTTGGGTTACGAAGAGGGATGACAGGCCTATTGTGGGTCAGGTGACCAAGGAAGACTGTTGTTTCTCCTCCCTTGCAGCTGGGCCGGGCCGGAATCTTCTAAGGAGATGAAATTATTTTGTCTTTTCAAAAAAGGACAGGACAGTTACCTCTTTCTTAAGCCAGTCGTTTTCCTTGATCTCTGTATAGCTGCCCCTATCGATGTTCTTTACGGCTTTCTGGGAAGACAAATTTCTTTTAACAAAGAAGCGTTTTCACACGAGAACAATCACGGGCAGAGATGAGATGCACTAAAATAAAGGTTTTTGGATATCTGTTTTCATTGCATTGGTTAGTTCTCCAGAGAATCGACTGAAGCATTTACACTCAATTTCCCCTTCAGGGCTACCAAGTTAATAACTTGGCACTGCAGAGTAGGTAAGTCCAGCAGGATTAGTCACATTTTGCACTAATAATTAGATTTCTCGGCCTTTATTTTTACGGCTCCGAAGTTACCAAATTGAAATTAAAGCCAAGGCAACCAGCCTGCCCCTCTCAGGGTCATACCTGGAGAGTTTCCAGTACTCTACCAGTCTTGACTATGGCAGGGAGAGTCAAGCAGAGGCCTGTCCGTTCCATTCCTAGCTTGGGCAGTGCTTGAGAATGGCGAACCATCTGCTACAAGTCAAAACTCCCCTGTACTGGGCAGCAGCAGCATAGGAGAGAGTCGAGGGCGGAGACTCAAGTTGACTGCGCGGAAGGAGGCAATGGTAAACCACTTCTGTATTTCTACCAAGAAAACTCTACGGATCCACTGCCGGAACGACGGCGGATGGAGATGGGGTATACTGGGAGCGACGCGCCCACGGTATCGCTACGGGTCGCAGACGACTCGACAGCATAAAACCAGAAATTTGGCCTGAATTTTATTCCTAATCCCCCTAACCACGCGCATCCTTGCTTCAGTAATCACGATTCCCACCTCTGCTTCTGAAGCGCTTAAAAAGTTTAGGGGAAAGCTGAAAATATACCTTGGTGGCTAATTCCTTCTTCTCATCCACTTGCTTCAAAGTGAATCTGCCAATTTTCTTCTTTGTTTCTTCCACAGTGACTCGAAAATTCTCTTCCAAAACAGAAACAGATTATAAGTGAGTACTGTTGAAGTCCTGGCTTACAGAGTCACCTGACAAGAAAGCCCCGCTCATTCGAAGTGGATTCGACAAATGTGGGTAATGGGAAATGTAACTGTATTTCTAGAGAAATGATTCTGTCACTGTAGTACAGTAGTGGAGTGTCCCAAATAAATGTAGCTTCTACAGACAAACTAATGCTTTAGGGCTGGGAAGACAATGTGGCTTAGTGGTTAAATAATAATAATAATGATGGCATTTGTTAAGCACTTACTATGTGCAAAGCACTGTTCTAAGTGCTAGGGAGGATTCAAGGTGATCAGGTTGTCCCACGTGGGGTTCACAGTCTTAATCCCCATTTTACAGAAGAGGGAACTGAGGCTTACTGTGACCTACCCAAAGTCACACAGCTAAGTTAAATGCTTGGTCAGTGGAAGGGGGAGGGAAAAGGGGAGAGGAGGGAGAGAGAAAAATCATACAAAGGGATGATTCTGAAGGGAAAGAAGGAAATTGGAAGAAAAGTGAGTGATAAAGGAAAGAGTGGGAGTGGGTAAAAGGAAGTCCAATTTAGAGAGCCCTGAATGGTTCACAAGTCTCAGATGGGGCTCACAGAAAAGTTACCAAGTCTCCTATGACTACTGGGTCCTTTTCCTCTAGAAAAATAGTGCTCGAAGCAAATTAGGAATGTATGTATCCAGAGAGGAGCAAACAGATGAATTAGTCGTCTTGGGAAGTACGTCAAGCGAACTACCTGCGAAAGAGGGCCTCTCAGAGGTTCAGCTCTCGAGGCAGAACTACGATTGCATTTCCAGTCCTCTAATCCAGATTAATTTCCCATTCGGTGCTCTTTCCAGTATTACTCTGCTTCCTCCACAATTACAAAACTGGGTTAGGGCCTCCTGTTGGGGGACCAGGGAGAATCCTGTTTCTGTCTTCACAGAAGCTAAAAACCTCAATAAGTCTAGCCACCTCGGTATCTTTCCCCCATTGTAATAATAATGTTGGTATTTGTTAAGCGCTTACTATGTGCCAAGCACTGTTCTAAGGGCTGGGGGAGATACAAGGTAATCAGGTTGTCCCACATGGGGCTCACAGTCTTAATCCCCATTTTCCTGATGAGGTAACTGAGGCCCAGAGAAGTGAAATGACTTGCCCAAAGTCACACAGCCGATAAGTGGCGGAGCCGGGATTAGAACCCGTGACTTCTGACTCCCAACCCCGCTCTCTTTCCACGGAGCCACACTGCTTCTCTAATAATGATGGTGTTTTTTAAGTGCTTACTGTGTGCCAAGCACTGTTCTAAGCGCTGGGGGGATACAAGGTGATCAGATTGTCCCCCGTGGGGCTCACAGTCTTAATCCCCATTAGGTATCTGAGGCCCAGAGAAGTGAAGTGACTTGCCCAAAGTCACACAGCCGATAAGTGGCGGAGCAGGGATTAGAACCCATGACCTCTGACTCCAAAGCCCAGGCTCTTTCCCCTGAGCCACGCTGCTTCTTAGACCCCAAACTCAGCCCCCAAGACTAGGCTACTTTCCTCCTCAAGTCATACAGTCTGAGAAAGCCGGGTTCTAATCCCGACTCCGTCACTTCTCTGCTGTGTGACCTTGGGCAAGTCACTTCTCCATGCCGCAGTTACCTCATCCTGTAAATTGGAGATGAAAACTGTGAGCTCCATGCGGGACGTGGACGGTGTCCAAACTAATTCATTTATGTCTACCCCGGTGCTCAGTACAGTGCTTGGCGTATAGTAAGAGTTTAACAAATACAATTTAAAAAAAAGAAAAATGTACTGCGCTCTTGGCTCTTTTTCTGAGAGGATCCATTAACACCAGGCGATACTCTATCATTAAATACTAATCCTCTTCCTCTAAACCACGCAAAATGCACACTATCCTCTAACCTGCTTAGTGTTTGCTCTCCAAGTGTTTACATCATAATCCCCCCAAAGCAACACTAACAGACTTTTCTCTTCTGCCTTCCTCCCAGAATTCAGGTGAATTTCTCCTGGCTGCAGGAGGAGGGTTCGGCAGTGGGAAAGTTGTGACAATCCCTGGCTTGGATGAAGCGCACTGGAACTCGGAAAAGTGCCATCGAACCCAGGCTGACCAATCACAGCCCCATGAGTTGAAGGCAGCTGGGCCAGACCATCAAAATGCTAGCTGGGAGGAAGTAAGAATTTTCATAAAAATTGAAAATGCAGGCCTCAGGCAATCAGACAATCAGCCGTAAGCGTGCCGGACACTGTACTAAGCGTTTGGGAAAGTGCGCTACGGCGGAGTTGGTAGGAGCTTAAAGTCTGCAGCGGGAGACAGACGTTAAAGTAGATTAGGGACGGCGCTCTGCTTTTTAAACCGCTATCCTCATGCGTGTATTTTACGTGGATACTCGACTAGTTATTGGTTTTTCAGCTATTCCCATCCTGATACATTTGAACTACTTCCTGTTATAACCTTTTTTTTCTTCCTTTTGCCCCCACCATTTATAAGGTTGCTCTGCCCTCCCCATTAGGCTGGGGCTTCTGGAGGGGAGCGAGAGTGAGTCTTGCCTTTCCCTCCCCAGCATTTAGCAGAGAGTTCTGCACTCAGCAGATGCTTTTTTAAAAACTGAATTTGTTAAGCACTTACTATGTGCCAGGCACTGTAGTAAACTCATCAGGTTGGACACGGTCCCTGTCCCACAATCCCCATTCTATAGATGAGGAAACTGAGGCACGGAGATGTTAAGTGACTTGCGCAGGGTTGCACAGCAGACAAGGGGCAGCGCCGGGATTAGAACCCGGGTCCTTTTAACTCCCTAGGCCCATGCTCCATCCACTGGGCCCCGCGGCTTCTCGAACACACAGACCATTCTCCATAAAGTAGGCTTTTTTTCCAATTGTCTGTGAGAGGAGAGGTGGTATTATTTATTTAGATTACCTCCCTGCCCCCATTTTCCTTCTTGTCGTCAGTCTCTGTCCCGTGGGTACCTAATATGTGCTGAGCGATTAGGAGAGTGCAGAAGAGTTAGCAGACATGATTCCCTGCCTCCAAGGACTTTACAAGTCAGCTGGGGAGACTCTAAATTGATAAATGGAGAAAAAGGGAAAGCAAAAAGGAAAAGGGGGGATATCATCATCAATCGTATTTATTGAGCGCTTACTACGTGCAGAGCACTGTACTAAGTGCTTGGGAAGTACAAATTGGCAACATATAGAGACAGTCCCTACCCAACAGTGGGCTCACAGTCTAAAAGTACATAATATGTACATGAATTAGCGCTTAATAGAATAGGGAAGAAATAAACGTAAATGCAACATTATCATTGATTAACAATTGTGGTATTTACAGTGCTTTGCACATAGTAAGTGCTTAATAAATGCCATTATTATTATTATTATTATTTAAGCCCTCACTCTGTGCCAAGCTCTGGGATAGATACGATACAGTTTCTGTTCTACATGGGGCTCACAATCTAAGGGGGAGGGAGAATAGGTGTTTAATAGGTGTTTAACCCTCATTCTACAGAGCAGGAAATCACGACATAAGGAAGTTAAGTGACTTGCCTACGGTCACACGGCAGAAGAGTGGCAGACACTGGAGGAGATGTCATTTTAGAATGACTTCGAAGATTTTTCATTCATTCATTCAGTCGTATTTATTGAGCGCTTACTGTGTGCAGAGCACTGTACTAAGCGCTTGGAAAGTACAAGTTGGGGAGACTGTTGCTCTGTTGGATAGCAAGGGGGAGGGAATTCCAGGAAGGAAGGAGGACGTGACCAAGGGTCGTGAGCTTAACATTTATATTCATTTTTTTCAAGCTGAGTCCCAGCTCCCAGCGCGGAAAGGTTCTCTTTCCCAGCCTAGTGGGAGCCTATTTCCCTACTCTTTCCCTAGACCTTTATTTCTGAATAGAAATCAGAAGGAGTTTGAAGAGTACATAACTGCTGACTCGAACCCTGGGTAAGATTCCTCTTTTCCACAGCCTCCTGTGTTAAATCACCTAGTGAAATATTAAATGACCGGGTCACCTTTGTGAGCCGTGACTTATCTGGCTCTGTGATGTCATTTGCAAAATGTGACCAGAAAATGCCACGGCTTTTTGGCCAAGAGGAAAAATAATCCCGGGGAAGTTGAGGAAAAGTGCAGCCAATGGTTTCGCTCCATTGGAGGGATTACAATCTTGTTTCTCGCCGGCTCAAGTTCTCTGTTCCCAGAAACTGGCCTAGCGTCAGTGGTTGCTGATGACAGATTTTGAAATGCCCACTGGGTTTTGAGGAGATGAGAAGATACCGTATATAGGTCCCGGGTTGTGAGCCCACTGTTGGGTAGGGACTGTCTTGTACTTCCCAAGTGCTTAGTACAGTCCTCTGCACACAGTAAGCACTCAATAAATATGAGTGATTGATTAAAGGGGCTGTTGTGGCTGCTAAGGGGAAAATACCCAGGGCTGAACATCAAGTTGGGTCAAACCGGGACGGGGACGCGGCACTTGAAGGAGCCGGGCTGTTTTCTGACAAGGAAAATCTAAAAATATCCTGACGTGAACATTCAGGAACGCATCTGAATGTTTCTTTTGATTCTGCCTGGCCTTAGAAGTATTGTTTGGCCCCGTAACCAATAAGTTCTTTCAGTCCAAACTTGATAAGGCCGAGGACGATTCAACCGTTCATCTCTGTCAAAAATATTAGAAATCTGTAAATTCACTGCCGTTGGGGTTGTCCTTCAGTTCAAAGGTGACACTGCTGCTGATGACACTACATTCACAAGTGCGTCAGAGACTCTGTTGCAGAAATGCACCCTCGGCTCGCACGCATACACCCAACCGTACGGGAATTGACTTTGGGACGACTGACCTATCATTTCTTCTGTATTCTTTCTGATGACCTGGATCTCATTTTCTAAGGAAGAGATCTGGCTGGCGTGTTTTTTGCTCCCCACATTCTTGTATTCCTCCAGATATTCCTTCTCGCTGCGTTTCTGAATGTATTTTTTCTCAGCGCTCTCTACCTGCACGCGCATGTCTGTTGGAAGAAAATAAGGACAGCTCGTCAAAGATTCTGTCACAGTTCGCTGCCGACAGAGCACGCGTAAGCGTGTGCTGGGCCGTGACTGACGAAGAATAGCAGATAACTGTTCTTTTCAGCCCCGCTAACTGGGAGCCGTTGTATTTCAGAGGCCTGCTATGGAAATTAAGGTTTTGTCTAAAGGACTGGCCCGATTTTGTATAATGGATTAAATGACATGTATTATTCATTATTCTCGAGATCAGGCCTGTGGGCAGTAGCTGGTTACGACTTAAGTCATCCCGAAGCTCGTGACAGTTTTCTTTTGAGAAAGGTTACTTTGATAGAGTCTTCTGAAAACTTTATTGCCTTGAATGGTGAAATGGCATCATATGCCGGTCATGAGCACAAAACGTTTTTCCGCGATTCATATTAAATATGTTAGGGGGAAGGAAGAAAGCAGCTATAAACGCTGTTAAGTTTTAACCATCATAAATGATTAATTGGGCTGAGCCACAGCCCCAGTCATTTTTTCTTCTTTGCATTTCCTTAATGCCCCAGGTCCTCAACTACAAATTTACATGGTTCAGTGACTGGAAAATCTCTATTGCTCCTCATTCATTCATTCAATCGTATTTATTGAGCGCTTACTGTGTGCAGAGCACTGTACTAAGCACTTGGGAAGGACACGTTGGCAACATATAGAGACGGTCCCGACCCAACAACAGGTTCACAGTCTAGAAGGGGGAGACAGACAACAAAACAAAACATGTAGACAGGTGTCAAGATGTCAGAACAAATAGAATTAAAGCTAGATGCACATCTATTAACAAAATAAATGGAACAGTAAATATGTACAAGTAAAATAAATAGAGTGATAAATCTGTACAAACATATATACAGGTGCTTTGGGGAGGGGAAGGAGGGTTGGGGGGATGGAGAGGAGGAGAGGAAAAAGGGGGCTCAGTCTGAGAAGGCCTCTTGGAGGAGGTGAGCTCTCAATAGGGCTTTGAAGGGAGGAAGAGAGCAAATAGACATGTCACTATCTGCGACCAAATTTACCTACTTGTAAACACCGGTGGTGTTTTATAAAAGGCTTCTACAGTCAACCTAAGATTTATCTTATGCTACTAGAATGTTTGAAGCAGTGTTCATTATTTGAAAGTTCTTTTACAGCGACTGGTGCTCTTCAGAGATAAAACACTATATAAATCCACAAATAAATTGTCAATCTCGAACCATTTCATCTCACGATTAACCTACCTTCCAAATTCCTTTCCTGGTCTTTGACAAATCGCCATTTTTCCTTCATGGCTTCTTCAATTTCACCCCGCGTTACAGTCGGCTCTTGTTCTGACTTCTTGTCCTGCTCTCTCATTTCGCTTAGTAGATTCTTGATATGCCACAGCTGTTCTTTCTTTAGGCGTTCATTCTAAGATGAAAGCAAATAACGCTTGAACTCTGGCCTGGACTGTGTACATTTTTCTAAGTGTGATCGCCCACTGAAATAAGTTTCCCGTTGGTAAAAAAAAAAAAATAAAAATCAGGATTTTTTTTGACACGGCTCTATGTTCAGATTTAGCAATAATGCTACTGACGATACTTGACCCTTGCAGTAAGTTCAGCTGACAAGATTGATGCCCAACCGACAAATCCATTCACCGCTTACCCAAGATAAGGGGTCCGTTAACAACTGCTGTGGATTCCGGGAAATGAGAGTCAAGGAGCTCCCTCTCTGCCTTCCCCAGTTTGCATTACATCTCTACTTTTCTGCGGTTGCCCTCCTCTCTCTCAGGAACCATAGTGGGGGGAAAAATGTAGGATGGTGGGGGACACAGTCCTCTCAGGGTGAGGGCAGGAGGCCCCGGGAGATGGTGCATTGTGATGCCTGATTAGCTGGCTCTGACAGAAACGTCATCCTGGCCTGTCTTTAGGGCCGGGTACCATTTCTAATCCTGCTTCTTGGTGTCATGTTCCTCCTACAGCTTCTGCTCAAAACGAGCTACCTCTTCCTGACGGCTACACTGTGTGGTACTTACTATTTTTTTCCTCAGAAGGCCAAAGCTTTAATATTTTTCTTGAGCTTGTGCCTCCTTATCTCTGACATTGTTGTTTGCACTCCCTGCTAGGATTCCCCAACTAAACTCAGCAACGGCTCGCCTCGTCAATAGCCATTCTTCTCCACTGTACTTTCCTAGGCTCGCCTCGTCAATAGCCATTCTTCTCCACTGTACTTTCCTAGTCAAGCTGTATGGTGGTGAGTCTCTCTTCTGTGTTCATGGACTGTGGTTTGGCCCTTAAAGTGATCTTGCCTCCCTCTTTGACATTTAGGATTCCCCAACTAAACTAAGCAATGGCTTGCCTTGTCAATAGCCATTCTTCTCCACTGTTCTTTCCTAGTCAAGCTATACGGTGGTGAGTGTCTCGTCCGTGTTCATGGACTGTGGTTTGGCCCTTACAGTGATCTTGCCTCCCTCTTTGACATTTAGGATTCCCCAACTAAACTAAGCAATGGCTTGCCTTGTCAATAGCCATTCTTCTCCACTGTTCTTTCCTAGTCAAGCTGTACGGTGGTGAGTCTCTCGTCCGTGTTCATGGACTGTGGTTTGGCCCTTACAGTGATCTTGCCTCCCTCTTTGACGTTTAGGATTCCGCAACTAAACTAATCAACGGCTCGCCTCGTCAGTAGCCGTTCATCTCCGCTGTACTTGCCTAGACAAGCTATACGGTGGTGAGTCGCTCTTCTGTGTTCCTGGACTGTGGTTTGGCCCTTACAGTGATCTTGCCTCCCTCTTTGACGTTTAGGATTCCCCAACTAAGCAACGGCTCGCCTCGTCCATAGCCGTTCTTCTCCACTGTACTCGCCTAGTCAAACTATACGGTGGTGAGTCTTTCTTCCGTGTTCATGGACTGTGGTTTGGCCCTTACGGTGATCTTGCCTCCCTCTCTGACGTTTAGTTTATTTCAAGGAAGTTGAAGGAGTCGATGGAAAAAGAGACATGGGAGTCCGCTTAAGGAGGAAATGCAATTGAAGTACAAGCTCCTCGAAGGCAACGGCTGTCTTGTGTGTCTTTGCGCTCTGACAGTTGGAATCAAACATATTTATTGACTGTTTACTGTGTGCAAGAGCACTGTACTAAGTGCTTGGGAGAGTACAGTTGGAACTCAAGAACTGTTTTGCCTGACTCAGTGAATGAGGCCCTGTTCTTTCAAGTCAGCCTTTCTGGGGCCGAGGAAGGACTTTTTGGACTGCATTGTACTCTTTCCAGCACTTAGTACAGTGCTCTGCATACAGTAAGTGCTCAATAAATACCACTGATCGATTTTCTACCTTAATACTGTAACACAGCTAACTTCTAATCCACCTTTAGAAATCCTACAATTTCTTGCCACTGTCCCCGTGATGTCCATCAGTGAGGTTCAGATGCTTGGAAAATATGAAAGGTTGCTTTTATGTACCTCAACCCCTGCAACAAAAAACTCTTTTACCACAGAAAAGACCCGGATCTTACTTCATCTTCAAATAAAGATTAAATGGGGGGGAAAAAACACTGAAATTACTTTGACAGATAGAACCAAAACTGCTTGGAAAGAATAACTCTGAAAAGAAGGAATCGTGTTTTTTTCATGGAAAATCCCTTTGCCAAACCACTGCACCGCTGACAGAACACTTTTCAAATCCAGCCTTTTCCGTTTTCATCTGAAGAAATGGAAAACGCTTGGACCAAGTAGATTTTGAATAAATTGTGCTTAATTGATCTCTGGGGCTCATTTGAAGCTAATCAGATTGCACTGGTGTCGGTCAATTTTCTTAAGGTAAAAAAAAACCAGACAAAACACATTTCCTCCATCAGTGATAGTTTGAAAACCTTAAACAAAACCCCTCATTTATCTTTTTCTAAACTTGGAGAAGAAAAACAGTTGTCTCTGTTTACAGTTTCAAGATGTGAATTTTGAACTAAATATTATTCTTTTGAGGGTCTCTGGAATTTTCCTCTTGAAAAAATATGGCTTCTACGCAGCCTTAAAAAAGCTTCTGACATCAAATTCCTACCAGCATAGTCTGAATTAAATTTAAATTAATTGGAAGCAGGTGGATAAGATTACCCTCAGATCACACACTGGTTTTAAAATGAAGGGAAAAAGAGTTTGGCAAAATGCATTCTGAGTTTGGCCAAACCCAAAGTGCTTGAAAAATAACTCAGGGATGTTCATGGGGTTCATTCCCAAGCGCTTAGTACAGTGCTCCGCACACAGTAAGTGCTCAATAAATACGATTGAATGAATGAATAGGCCAAAAGGCGGAAATTTTTTTTATCTTTTTGTGCTTGATAAAGTGGAGCCAGTTAGTTATTTACTTAAGTCCTCGTAGAAGAAGTAGTAGTATCACTAAGTCTAGGGAATCTTGATACCCAAAATACCCGACGTTGAAAGCCACTCGAGGTTTAAAGAAAAAAAGGGAAAGGCAAATATAATAAAAAAATTAGTGTCATACTTCAGTTGAATGAGGGTGGTAGATTTTGAGATTAAATTTCAGACTCCTAAATGACTAAAATGTATAGTTTCCACTAGCAAACACCAGCCTGAAGGGTGAAGAGATCTGATAAATGGGGCTTGTAAACACGATTAACTTCCAGAATAAAGGGTATAATGTAACTTAGATGGACAGTGAATGAATTGAGTTCAAGGCATTTTAAAGTCTTTAAGAAGTGTGCACATTAAATAAAATACTCACCCTTTCCTGGTAGTTTTGGTTCTTTTCTTTAAGTTTTTTTACTTGAACCAAAAGTTGTTCTATCTCCTCTTCCTTTATCTCGATGCTGAAGAGAAACCCAGACGGAATCATTTTGAAAGATTGGAAAAGCTAATGAAGATGCCGTACGCTCAGATTAATCTGGGACTTCAGATTCCAGTAGACCTCCACAACTACTGCTGAGAAGCAGGAGGGCCTATTCATTCATTTAGTCGTATTTATTGAGCGCTTACTGTGTGCAGAGCACTGTACTAAGCGCTTGGGAAATACAAGTTGGCAGCATATGGAGACGGTCCCTACCCAACAGTGGGCTCACAGTCTAGAAGGGGGAGACAGAACAAAACAAAACATATTAACAAAATAAAATAAGTAGAATTAATATGTACAAATCAAATAGAGTAGGGCCTAGTGGGAAGGGCACGGGACTGGAGTCCAAGGACCTGGGTTCTAAGCCCAATTCTGCCAGCTGCTTGCGGTGTGATCTGAGGCAAGTCGTTTATCTTTCCTATGGCTCAGATTTTTCGTCTGTAAAATGGGGACACTTGTCCTCCCTCGTACTTCAGCTGTGAGCCCCATGTGGAACAGGGACTGTGTCCGATCTGATTGATTTGTATCGACCTCGGCTCTTAGAGCACTGCCCTGACAGGTAGTAAGTGCTTAAAAAATGTAATAGTAATGACAGCAATAATAATAATTCCAATTGGGGAGTGGGTCCAGATTGGAACAGGTTTTGGAGAGCTACTCTGGTCCAAAAGTACCTCAACCACGTCGGCCCCAGTCCTACGCTAATTCCAGGCCCAGGACACCGAAGCTAAGCGGTCCAATCTGAATGTAATGGTTTGTCCTGGAAAATCCCAGTTCCGAGTCCCTGGACTCTTTCTCAGAGTCAGAAGGACCTGGGTTCTAATCTCGGCCCTGCCACTTGCTGCCATGTGGCCTTGGGAAAGTCACTTCACGACTGTGAGCCACAGGTGGAACCTGGACTGTGTCCAACCTGATTATCTTGTATCGACCCCACCGCTTAGTACAGTGCCTGGCGCATAGTAAGCTCTTAACAAATACCATTAAAAGGGAGAGAGAGAAGGAAGGAGAAACCTGAAGAGTGGAGGGAGTTTGCACTTTGTGGGGACTCCAGCATTGTAATTGAGCCCTAAATCATCCCCCAATTAGCCATTTGGATGCTTTTGGTACCTGGGCTGACTTCTTCTATTGAAGCCTAATTCAATTACCTTTGGAGGGAAAGGGATTTTATAACTCTCACTAAACCCGCAGGACTGTGGTTCATCGTCAACTCCACATTCTGGGCCACTTTATGACGTTTCTGATGGGCTTTCCCCTTTTTTTCAACACTCCCGACAGCGCAGGAAATATCTTATTTTTAAAAGGAGAATATGCACACCATTCTTAATGCTAACCGACGAAAGTTGAGAAGAGTGGATTCCATACATTTAATTTGGAAAAGAAACCCCTTCAGTCAGATTCATGGGAGTTTTGTTGGCACGAGGAGAATGGAATTGAAGACTCCCTGATATCATTTCCTGTTTCTGGAGGGCGGTGAATTTTAACGTGAGTTCATACGCTGATTGAAACTTCAGTCAGAAACTTTTTCACTTCAGAATTTACACTTACTGGTATGCTAGCAGTGCTTCACTGAAAGGCAGTTTATTCTCTTTAGGTGATCCTTCTTGGACTTCCTTTTTCTTTGTTTTCCCCATATTTATGACCATGTGGATGTTCCAACTCCTAATGAAAAAAGAAGGTAAGGTCACAGCACCGGTCATCTCGATTCTTTGTTGTATCTCTCCCTATTGTGTGCTAACTCCCTCAAAGTCCAATTAGGAGAGTCCTTCCTGGGGCCGATTTTCCCTAAATCCTGGAACAACAGAGCCCGAGGGGACCTCAAGGAACCAACCCAACTAGTTTTTTGTTTGTTTTTTTTTTAATATCGTTTATTAAGTGCTTACTGTGTACCAGGCACTGAACTTACCGCCGGGGTTAGATACAAGCTAATCGGGTTGGACACAGTCCATGTCCCATAAGGGGCTCACAGTCTTCCATCCCCGACTTTTCCGGGTGAGTCCCCTGAGAAACCTCACCGATCTT
The DNA here is from genome assembly GCF_015852505.1 of Tachyglossus aculeatus. Lineage (NCBI taxonomy): Eukaryota > Metazoa > Chordata > Mammalia > Monotremata > Tachyglossidae > Tachyglossus > Tachyglossus aculeatus. The sequence continues at coordinate 29,654,546 of NC_052085.1, forward strand.
TTCCGTTTCAACCAGTTAGATTCACATGACCTCAAAAGAGGGCTGATAAGGATTTTACTCGAAGGCTGGTGTAAAAATGAAAAATGGCAAAGGGCCTCGCTGGAATTCACAGTTCCAAAATAAACGCTCAAATATATCCCAGAGCAAATTCAGATGGCGTAATTGGCATTTAGATCCTTTAATGTGCTGGTAATAGTACTTCTACATTTGATAACGTATTGCTTCCGGATGACTTTCAACTCCTGAACCCCAAAAGTTTCTGGAAGGTCACAATCCTAGAAGAGAATTGTTGAATTAGTCGAAAGTCTGTATTGTGAGTTGGTCAACAACATGTGTTTATTAAGCTCCCCATAGAGCATGGCACGCTTCTAGAGAGAAGCTGGAGTTTTAAAGAATTTGCAAAATACCATCTCTACCCTGTGCAAATCTGAATCGGAAGGGAAAAAAGATAAAAGTGGGTTAGTGTAACTGCAGTTCATGGCATTTGCTGAGCACTTACTGTATGCAGAGCACTGTGTTAAACACTTGGCATTGCAACTGTTTGAAAAACGAATAACTTTAAAGAATCTTAGCAGCAACAAAGACATTCAGCAGAGCCCAGAAGACGCCGGGGCATTACGGACCTCTAGAAAGTGGGAAGTGCTCTTGGTATACCTCCTGGGTTCCTGGAGTTCTCGCAGTGCTCTGGACCTCTGTAAGTGCAGTGAAAAATGTGTCCGTCTCTTTAATGATCCCGATAATTTGTCTCTCTCCCTCCCCTCCACCCCCTGGAATTGAAAGGGGTGGCGTGCCACACGCTGTGATAATCTGTAGTGAGAGCCAGGTGGAGAAAAATCAGTCAATTGTATTTATTGAGCACTTATGTGCTGAGAGAAGGTGGGGAACTCCCCCAATAATAATAATAATAATGGCATTTATTAAATGCTTACTATGTGCAAAGCACTGTTCTAAGCGCTGGGGAGGTTACAAGGTGATCAGGTTGTCCCACGGGGGGGCTCACAGTCTTAATCCCCATTTTACAAATGAGGTAACTGAGGCCCAGAGAAGTTAAGTGACTTGCCCAAAGTCACACAGCTGACAATTGGCAGAGCTGGGATTTGAACCCATGACCTCCGACTCCAAAACCCGGGCTCTTTCCACTAAGCCACGCTGCTTCTCCAGTGCAGGCCTGGTGAGTGGACACTTGATATGCCACCATGAAGGTCTCTCTCTTCCCTCCATTCCCTCCTGCCTTCTTAGCCTAATTCATTCATTCGGTCATATTTATTGAGGGCTTACTGTGTGCAGAGAACTGTACTAAGCACTTAGGAAAGTACAACACAACAATAAACGGTGACATTCCCTTCCCACAACAAGCTCACAGTCTAGGCTGGGGGAGACAGACGTCAATACAAATAAATAAAATTACAGATCTGTACACAAGTGCTTTGGGGCTGGGAGGCAGGGAAGAGCCAAGGGATAAATAAAATGACAGATATTGTACAAAAGTGCTGTGGGGATGAGCAAAGGGGGGCAACTCAGGGAGATGGGGAAAAGTGGGGCTTGGTCTGGGAAAGCTTCTTGGAGGAGATGGGCCTTCAGTGCGGCTTTGAAGGTGGGGGAGAGTGGTTGTCAGATTAGGGGAGGGAGGGCATTCCAGGCCATGGGTCGACAGGTGAGATGGAGGCACAGTGAGAAGGTTAGCACTAGGATGTAGGAGAATCAATCAATCAATCGTATTTATTGAGCGCTTACTGTTTGCAGAGCACTGTACTAAAGTTAGCTTAGTACGGTTAGTAAAGTTAGAAGGTTAGCTCAGGGCCTGATGTGGGCTGGGTCTTGGCTCTGACATGGGAAAAGGCCCTCTAACTCTACCAGAGACACACACACACTTTTTTTCTCTCTCTCCCTCCCTTCCTGATGAGCTCCCCTTTGGCACAAAAGTGAGTTGGGGGTGAGCTCTCAGGGCTGGAGCATCCCGGCTGAGTTGGGGGGGATCTATGGGGATGTCGGCGCAGGGCATCAATTCACTCATTCATTCAACCATACAGTGGAAAAGAGCCCGGGCTTTGGAGTCAGAGGTCATATGTTCAAATCCAGGCTCCACCAGCTGTCAGCTGTGTGACTTTAGGCAATTAATTATGGCATTTATTAAGCGCTTACTACGTGCAAAGCACTGCTCTAAGCGCTGGGGAGGTTACAAGGTGATCAGGGTGCTCCATGGAGGGCTCACAGTCGTAATCCCCATTTTACCGATGAGGGAACTGAGGCCCAGAGAAGTCAAGTGACTTGCCCAAAGTCACACAGCTGACAAGAGTCGGAGCAGGGATTTGAACCCATGACCTCTGACTCCCAAGACCGTGCTCTTCCCACTGAACCATGCTGTTAACTCCTCTGTCAGTGACCTCATCTGTAAAATGGGGATTAAGACTGTGAGCCCCCCCCCCCCCCCCCCGTGGGACAACCTGATCACCTTGTATTCCCCCCAGCGCTTAGAACAGTGCTCTGCACATAGTAAGTGCTTAACAAATGTCATCATTATTATTATTATTGTAACCTCTCCAGCGCTTAACAAATACCATTATTATTATTTATTGAGCGCTTACTTTGTGCAGCAGGGCACTGTACTAAGCGCTGGGGAAGTACAAGTCGGCAACATATAGAGACGGTCCCTACCCAACATATTGAGCGCTTACTGTGTGCAGAGCACTGTACTGAGCGCTTGGAAAGTACAATACGGTAAGAAAGAGGGCCAGGCCCTGCCCACAATAGGGTTGCTGCCCAGCGGGTTATCTCTCGGGGTGGGTTCTCTCCTGTTCCTCCAGGCCCCCAGCCGCCCTCACGGGGACCACCACCGGCGGGACTTGTACTTCCCAAGCGCTTAGTACAGTGCTCTGCACACAGCAGTAAGCGCTCAATAAATGCGATTGAATGAATGACGGTCACCTACCCGGGCAACGGCCGCCACTCGCTTGGTTCTTCCCTGGGGCTCCGAGTTCACAGCATCGGCACGGTCGCCAAGGCAACGGCCGCGGCTCGGTTACCCTGGCAACCGCCGGAGCCCCGCCCGGTCGCCCAGGCAACCGCCGGGCTCGCGCCTCTCTCGGCGCGGGGCCGGCCCGGCGGCGCCACCTGGCGGCTAACGCGCAGAACTTCAGCAGGTGAGCAAACATTAATAATCATCATCATCATCAATCCTATTTATTGAGCGCTTACTGTGTGCACAGCACTGTACTAAGCGCTTCGGAAGTACAAGTTGGCAACATATAGAGACAGCCCCTACCCAGCAGTGGGCTCACAGTCTAAAAGTCTAAAATAATGACACAAATGATGGCGTTTGCGAAGCGCTTACTATGTGCCAAACACTGTTCTAAGCGCTGAGGGGGAATACAAGGTGATAAGGTTGTCCCACGTGGGGCGCCCAGTCTTCATCCCCATTTTACGGATGAAGTAACAGGCTCAGAGAATAATAATAATGATGATGGCATTTGTGAAGCGCTTACTATGTGCCAAGCACTGTTCTAAGCGCTAGGGGGGATACAAGGTGATCAGGTTGTCCCACGTGGGGCTCACAGTCTTCATCCCCATTTTCCAGATGAGGGAACAGGCTCAGAGAAGTTAAGTGACTTGCCCAAGGTCACACAGCAGACGTGGCGGAGCCGGGATTAGAACCCATGACCTCTGACTCCAAAGCCCGGGCTCTTTCCACTGAGCCACGTTGCTTCTCATTGAAGCATTCTTATCGAAGGCCCATCTCCTCCAAGAAGCCTTCCCTGACTAAGCTCTCCTCTGCTTAGTTAATCCCCATATCCCAACTGCTTTCAGGGAGTCAGAAGGACCTAATCTTGAATCCCAGCTCCACCCCTTGTCTGCTGTGTGATCTTGGGCAAGTCCCTTCACTTCTCTGTGCCTCAGTTTCCTCATCTGTAAAATGAGGATTAACACTATGAGCTCCATGTGGGGCAGGGACTGTGTCCAACCCAATTTGCTTTTATCCACCCCACTGCTTGCAGAGTGCCTGATACACAGTAAGTGATTAACAAATACCACAATTATTATAATAATAATGATGGTATTTGTTAAGCGCTTACATGTGCAAAGCGCTGGGTAGATACAAGGTGATCAGGTTGTCCCACGTGGGGCTCACAATCTTAATCGCCATTTTACAGATGAGGTAACTGAGGCACAGAGAAGTGAAGTGACTTGCCCGAAGTCACACAGCCGATAAGTGGCGGAGCTGGGATTAGAACCCATGACCTCTGACTCCAAAGCCCGGGCTCTTTCCACTGAGGCACGCTGCTTCTCTTATCCTCTTACCGTGGACTTCTAGACTGTGAGCCCACTGTTGGGTAGGGACTGTCTCTATATGTTGCTTAGTACAGTGCTCTGCACACAGTAAGCGCTCAATAAATACGATTGAATTCTGCTGAAATGCAGCATATTTCATTCTGTTGGACACATACCCAACAAATTTTCATTTTAAAGTCAAGTCTCAAACCAGGACTCTAATAGGATGATAACCCAAACTCTCAGGAAGAAGTTTGTTACCACTGTTGATAATTTCCAAGCACTTAGCACAGTGCTCTGCACACAGTAAGCACTTAATATGAATTAATGACTGATAATTATATTAAAAATTTCTAATATCATCTGTGGCACCATTCTCTGCCCCATAGAACATTTACTCTCTGTACTCCTCAGAATTCTTTTTGAATGGCTACTTGAGGTGCATCAATAAACCGGAATTTCCCACTCAATTCTAAAGCAATTACATTCGGGGTTGCATGAATGTGGTAATGTTTCTTTCCCATTCATCGGTCGGTCATCTAATCGGGAAACAACCCGTGATCTCCTTTTTGGAAAAGACTTAATTTTCCATTCGTGTGCCCGGTAGCTTCATCCCACAGGGACGGCGTGGCTGCAGTTGAAGAATTTTTCCCTCGGCGTCACCAAACTAGGGATTTGACGCTTCGGATCCCTCGCAAGGCCGGGGGAATTGTTTAGGACTTTTCGTAAGCTCCAGAAACCCAGCTGGGATTTGATGTCACGTCTCTAAAGGTCATAGTAAGCGCTTAATCAATCAATCAATCGTATTTATTGAGCGCTTACTGTGTGCAGAGCACTGTACTAAGTGCTTGATAATGGCATTTGTTAAGCGCTTACTATGTGCAAAGCAGTGTTCTAAGCGCTGGGGAGGTTACAAGGTGATCAGGTTGCACCACGGGGGCCTCACAGTCTTAATTCCCGTTTTACAGATGAGGTCACTGAGGCATGGAGAACTTAAGTGACTTGCCTAAAGTCACACAGCTGACAAGTGGCGGAGCCGGGACTTGAACCCATGACCTCTGACTCCAAAGCCCGGGCTCTTTCCACTGAGCCACACTGCTTCTCTTCAATAATAATAATAATGGCATTTGTTAAGCGCTTACTATGTGCAAAGCCTGACTCCTCCACTTAGCTGTGGGACTTTGGATAAGTAATAATAATAATAATGGCATTTATTAAGCGCTTACTATGTGCAAAGCACTGTTCTAAGCGCTGGGGAGGTTACAAGCGCTTCACTTCACTTCAAGTCACTTCACTTCTCTTTGCCTCAGTGACCTCATCTGTAAAATAGGGATTAAGAGTGTGAGCCCCACCTGACACAAGCTGATTCATTCATTTAATTGTATTTATTGAGCGCTTACTGTGCACAGAGCACTGTACTAAGCGCTTGGGAAGTACAAGTTGGCAACATATAGAGACAGTCCCTACCCAACAGCGGGCTCACAGTCTAGAAGGGGGAGACAGAGAACAAAACATTTTAATAAAATAAAATTAATAGAATAAATATGTACAAATAAACAGAGTAATAAATACGTACAAATATATATACAGGTGTTGTGGGGAGGGGAAGGAGGTAAGGCGGGGGGGATGGATCCACCCCAGCGCCACACAGTAAGCGCTTAACAAATGCTATTATTATTATTATTATTTCTCTTCACTTTGCTGCATCAAACTCCCAACACCCTCCCGCCTCGAGTTGTGGCATATCACTTCTCATACATTGTCTCTACTCTCCTGGGAAGCTAAACAGGCTATGGAAAATGAAAATTCCCCCATCCCGCAGAGCCCCAACACCAAGGCAAGTCTCTCTGCAAGGTCCTGTGACCTTCAGGGAATGATAAGGGACTTCGTACAGGGCAGGGAGCAGGAGGGAGGAGGACTGAACTGCGCCCTAAACAATGTTCCTTATCATCGCTTTTAAGGTCTCACAAGGTCTCTTCTGGACCCCTTCGCCTAAAATAATAATAATAATAATGATGGCATTTGATGATGAAGAGAAGCAGTGTGGCTCAGTGGAAAGAGCCCGGGCTTTGGAGTCAGAGGTCATGGGTTCAAGTCCCGGCGCCGCCACTTGTCAGCTGTGTGACTTTAGGCAAGTCACTTCACTTCTCTATGCCTCAGTGAGCTCATCTGCAAAATGGGAATTAAGACTGTGAGCCCCCCGTGGTGCAACCTGATCGCCTTGTAACCTCCCCAGCGCTTAGAACAGTGCTTTGCACAGAGTAAGCGCTTAACAAATGCCATTATTATTATTATTATTACTTATCCAAAATCCCACAGCTAAGTGGAGGAGTCAGGATTTGAACCTATGATCTCTGACTCCAAAGCCGTGGCTCTTTCCACTGAGCCATTGGTTGAGTGAATTCTCGTTCTCTTTTTCCCTCCTCTCTCTACCCAAAAGGGACCTGGGAATCTATACGTTTGGGAGCGCGATTCTGAATCCATCCCAGAGAAATCTGCTCAAGTCTAAGAAGAGCCGGATGCTTGAATGGGAGATTGTTCGTTCTCGCCTGTCCCGCCATCGACCCCCGGCCCCCGTCCTCCCCCGGGCCTGGAATGCCCCCAATCCCTCTGCCCATCCGCCAAGCTAGCTCTCTTCCTCCCTTCAAGGCCCTACTGAGAGCTCACCTCCTCCAGGAGGCCTTCCCAGACTGATCCCCTTCCTTCCTCTCCCCCTCGTCCCCCTCTCCATCCCCCCATCTTACCTCCTTCCCTTCCCCACAGCACCTGTGTATATGTATATATGTTTGTACGTATTTATTACTCTATTTATTTTACTTGTACATATCTATTCTATTTTATTTTGTTAGTATGTTTGGTTTTGTTCTCTGTCTCCCCCTTGTAGACTGTGAGCCCACTGTTGGGTAGGGACTGTCTCTAGATGTTGCCAATTTGTACTTCCCAAGCGCTTAGTACAGTGCTCTGCACATAGTAAGCGCTCAATAAATATGATTGATTGATTGATCGATCTCCTGCTAGGGGTTGGAGCCTACTTAATTGTCAGTTGATGACCAAAGGTAAAGGGGTCACGATTCTACTTCCCCCTACTCCGCTGCCAATCTTCCCGGACTTCCCTGAAGCCCCCCCCGAGGTGAGGGGGCGGGATTGGGGGGCTTCTACACTGTCCCCTCCTCCCCCAGACTGGGAGCTCGTTGTGGGCAGGGATTGTTGAGAAGGAGCATAGCCTGAATATTGGCTTGGGAGTCACAGGACGTGGCTTCGAATCCCAGATCCGCCATTTGTCTGCTGTGTGACCTTGGGCAAGTCGCTTCGCTTCTCTGTGCCTCGGTTACTCCATCTGTAAAATGGAGATTAAGACTGTGAACCCTACGTGGGACAACCTGACTACCTCATATCTATCCCGGTGCTTAGAACACTGCTTGGCATATAGTAATTTGGGCAAGTCACTTCACTTCTCTGGGCCTCAGTTACCTCATCTGTAAAATGGGGATTAAGATTGTGAGCCCCACGTGGGACAACCTGATCACCTTGTATCCCCCCAGCGCTTAGAACAGTGCTTTGCACAGAGTAAGCACTTAAATACCATCATTATTATTATTATTATATAGTAGACATCTGTTTATAGTTTTGTCGCCTGTCTACATGTTTTGTTTTGTTCTCTGTCTCCCGCTTCTAGACTGTGAGCCCGTTGTTGAGTAGGGACCGTCTCTATATGTTGCCAACTTGTACTTCCCAAGCGCTTAGTACAGTGCTCCGCACACAGTAAGTGCTCGATAAATACGATTGAATGAATGAGTGAATAGTAAGTGCTTAAATACCATAATTATTATTATCAGTGTCACTGTTTACTGTTCTGTTGTTCCTTCCCAAGTGCTTAGTACAGTAAGCACACAGTAAGCGCTTAATAAATACGACCGAATGAATGAATGACGAACCCAAAATGCAGTCAATCAGGTCAATCCACTAGATTCCTGTACTTCACTAGCTGTTTTATTTCTATATATTTTATAGAATTTTATAAATATATATATAGAATTTTATAAATATATATATATTATATATTTATTTTATTTTGTTAGCATGTTTGGTTTTGTTCTCTGTCTCCCCCTTTTAGACTGTGAGCCCACTGTTGGGTAGGGACTGTCTCTATATGTTGCCAACTTGTACTTCCCAAGCGCTTAGTACAGTGCTCTGCACACAGTAAGCGCTCAATAAATACGATTAATGATGATGATGTTTTCCCTGGGTTTGGGCAACAAACTGAATTTGGCAGCAAGGATGAGATCTCTCCTGAACCCAGTCGGGTCATAAGAGGTACGGTCCACTAGAAAAGATATCCTCTCCAAAAATAAACTGTGTCCAATGCAGATCCACCCAGTGAGTTGTTTTAATTGAAAAGGACGAGAGGGCAAGGACATTTTCCCACTATCGGCCTCTCCCTGAGGCATGAGAAAATGCTGGTTTCCTTGAGAAAATACAAAATGTTTTCTTTCCTCCGGGGCCCCGAGCCAAGAAAGCCACCGCTTTGAATGAAGATCGGGAAGCGCCCTGGCCTAGTGGAATGAGCTCGAGTCTGGGAGGAGCTGGGTTCTAATCCCGGCTCCGCCACTTTTCTGCTGCGTGACCTTGGGCAAGTCGCTCCCCTTCTCTGTGCCTCATCTGTACAGTGGGAATTTAGACTGTGAGACCCCACATGGGAGACGGACTGTTCCAACATATTTAGAATATATCTACTCCAAGCGCTTAGTATGGTGTCTGGCACGTTGTAAGCATTAAATAGTAAGGAAAAAAAGAGGATGCTTGGGTTTCCCTGCTAACATCTGTTAACACACATTCATTCATTCATTCAATCGTATTTATTGAGCGCTTACTGTGTGCAGAGCACTGTACTAAGTGCTTGGGAAGTACAGATTGGCAACATATAGAGACGGTCCCTACCCAATCAATCGTATTTATTGAGCGCTTCCTGTGTTCAGAGCACTGTACTAAGCGCTTGGGAAGTACAAGTTGGCAACATATAGAGACAGTCCCTACCCAACAGTGGGCTCACAGTCTAGAAGATAAATAGAGTAATAAATATGTACAAACATATATACAGGTGCTGTGGGGAGGGGAAGGAGATAAGGTGGGAGGGATGGGGAGGGGGAGGAGGGGAGGGGATTCGAACCCATGACTTCTGACTCCCAAGCCTGGGCTCTTTCCACTGAGATGTGTTCATGTGTGTGCACACACGAATGGAGCTGATACTGAAACAGGAGGCATAAATCTGCAGAGAAGCAGCGTGGCTCAATGGAAAGAGCACAGGCTTGGGAGTCAGAGGTCATGGGTTCCAATCCTGGCTCTGCCAACTGTCAGCTGTGTGACTTTGGGCACGTCACTTCTCTGGGCCTCGGTTATCTCATCTGTAAAATGGGGGGGGGGGGAAGAATGTGAGCCCATGTGGGACAACCTGATCACCTCGTAACCTCCCCAGCGCTTAGAACAGTGCTTTGCACATAGTAAATGGCAGTGGTGTTGACTCAGATGGGAAAGTTAGGGAAAGCAGGGGGTTTAGGATGAAAGGCAGATACCTCTGTTTTAGAGTTTGGGGTGCTGTCGGGACGTCCAGGTGGAGATGTCCTGGAGGCAAGAGCAGATGCGAGATTGCCAGTCAGGGCTAGAGAGATACATTTGGGAATTCTTTCCAAAGAGACAGTAGTAATAATAATAATAATGATGGCGTTTATTAAGCACATACTATGTGCAAAGCACTGTTCTAAGTGCTGGGGAGGTTACAAGGTGATCAGGTTGGGGGGGCTCACAGTCTTCATCCCCATTTTACAGGTGAGGGGACTGAGGCCCAGAGAAGTCAAGTGACTTGCCCCTTACTGTCCCAAGCGCTTAGCACGGTGCTCTGCACACAGTAAGCGCTCAATAAATACAATTGATTGATTGATTGCCCAAATCAATCAATTAATCTTATTTATTGAGCGCTTACTATGTGCAGAGCACTGTACTAAGCTCTTGGGAAGTACAAATTGGCAACATATAGAGACAGTCCCTACCCAACATTGGGCTCACAGTCTAAAAGGGGGAGACAGAGAAAAAAAACCCAAACATACTAACAAAATAAAATAAATAGAATAGCTATGTACAAGTAAAATAAATAAATAAATAGAGTAATAAATATGTACAAACATATAGACATATATACAGGTGCTGTGGGGAAGGGAAGGAGGTAAGATGGGGGGATGGAGAGGGGGACGAGGGGGAGAGGAAGGAAGGGGCTCAGTCTGGGAAGGTCTCCTGGAGGAGGTGAGCTCTCAGCAGGGCCTTGAAGGGAGGAAGAGAGCTAGCTCGGCGGAGCCGGGATTTGAACCCATGACCTCTGACTCCAAAGCCCATGTTCTTTCCACTGAGCCACGCTGATAGTACCTTCCTTCAGACTGTGAGCCCCTGGGGAGACAGAAACTGGGTTTGGTCTGATTATCCTTGCTTCCCTAATGCTTAGAACAATGCTTGCCACAAAGTGCTTAAATACCATTATTATTATTATTATCCAAAGTCATGTGAGTGGATAAACTCCTGAGCGGTTATTTAAACATTTATCAATGCTGATTGTAACAGGATTTAGTCATAGCACCTACTGAGACCAATGCACAACATACTAAGTGCTTGGGAAAACACAGAGAACCCCCAAGACCTATTTTAGACTGTCAGAGTAGCTCCCCAGGGCCTGGGTTTTATGGTCTTTAAAAATCAACCAAAGTCGTAAACAGTCTGAATGGGTGGCTGTGTTTTTCTGTTATTTCCAGTCCGTTGATGGTGATCGCATTGACCTCATCGCCCAGAAGGCCCAATTTCACAATTCTGCTCCAATTTAGAAAGCCTGAGAAAGCCCCGTTCCTTGTGAGATTTCCAGAGAAGAGGGCCATATGCTGAAGCATTGCCTCTGAAACTCCACTCCTACAACTCAAATATTTGCTGAAGGTTAATCTTGCCTCAGCCTTGCCAAAGGAAATCTACCCTTGGAGGCAGCTTTTTGTCTAAGCAAGGCTTCGGTGAGTATCATCAGGTGTAGACCTGTTATTCATGAAATTTAACCCTTGGCACCAAAGCTTAATAAACTCGAAGTTATCAAACACGGAAGGTATCTTGATTCAAAAAAAAGTCCAGGATGATGACTGTGAGCCCACTGTTGGGTAGGGACCGTCTCTATATGTTGCCAACTTGTACTTAGTACAAGCGCTTAGTACAGTGCTCTGCACACAGAAAGCGCTCCATAAATACGATTGATTGATTGATTGATGAAGTCAACCAATCGTATTTATTGAATGCCTGGTTGGGCAGAGTACTGTACTAAGAGGTTGGAAGAGTAGAAGTGAATTAGGAGGCATGATTCCAGGCTTCGACAACCTTACAATCTAGTAGAGCGCTTAAAACAGTGCTTTGCACATACTAAGTGCTTAACAAATGCCATCGTCATTATTATTATTAGAGAATCAATGATATTCATTGAGCACTTACTGCGTGCAGAGCACTGTACTAAGTGCTTGGGAGTGTACAATTCGAGTTAGCAGACATGCTTAACAAATGCCATCATCATTATTATTATTAGAGAATCAATGATATTCATTGAGCACTTACTGCATGCAGAGCACTGTACTAAGTGCTTGGGAGTGTACAGTTCGAGTTAGCAGACATGCTTAACAAATGCCATCATCATTATTATTATTATTATTAGAGAATCAATGATATTCATTGGGCACTTACTGCATGCAGAGCACTGTACTAAGTGCTTGGGAGTGTACAATTCAAGTTAGCAGACATGCTTAACAAATGCCATCATCATTATTATTATTATTAGAGAATAAATGATATTCATTGGGCACTTACTGCGTGCAGAGCACTGTACTAAGTGCTTGGGAGTGTACAATTCGAGTTAGCAGACATGTTCCCTGCCCACCTAAGAGCTTACAGTCTAGAGGGAGAGGCAGACATTAAAATAAATTACAGCTAAGGCATGTTATCGACAAGAAGGGGGGAAAATACGTTAACCACTGTAAATGGGCTGCAGGGTTTGAGAACCCAAGGTGGTGACACAGAGAGGAAAAACGACTCGAAGACCTGAGTTCAGATACAGCAGTAAAGATAGGAAAGCTGACTGCTCACCTGTTCACCTCCCGAGAGGTACGAGGGACGAACAGCCCCGATTCCAGCTGTTTTTTCCCTTTTAATAATAGTAATAATGGTATTTGTTAAACGCTTACTATGTGCAAAGCACTGTTCTAAGCGCTGGGGAGGTTAGAACAGTGCTTTGCACATAGTAAGCGCTTAATAAATGCCATTATTATTATTACAAGGTGATCAGGTTGTCCCACGGGGGGGCTCACAGTTTTAATCCCCATTTTTCAGATGAGGTAACTGAGGCACAGAGAAGTTAAGTGGCTTGCCCAGGGTTAATAATAATAATAATGGTGGTATTTGTTAAGCACTTACTATGTGCAAATAACTGTTCTAAGCGCTGGGGTGGGGCTACAAGGTGATCAGGTGGTCCCACTTGGGGCTCACAGTCTTAATCCCCATTTTACAGATTAGGTAACTGAGGCACGGACAAGTTAAGTGGCTTGCCCAGGAGTAATAATAATAATAATGGTGGTATTTGTTAAGCACTTACTATGTGCAAAGCACTTTTCTAAGCACTGGGGGGATACAGGGTGATCAGGTTGCCCCACTTGGGGCTCACAGTCTTCATCCCCATTTTACAGATGAGGTAACTGAGACACAGAGAAGTTAAGTGGCTTGCCCAAGGTCACACAGCTGACAAGTGGCGGAGCCAGGATTCACACCCATGACCTCTGACGCCCAAGCCCGGGCTCTTCCCACTGAGCCACACTGCTTGCCCTTGAATGTCAGTGGTGAATGTCAAGGGTTTAAAGCTCATTATGGGCAGGGAACATGTCTGCTAATTCTACTGTATTGTTCTCTCCCAATAATAATAATAATGTCGGCATTTGTTAAGCGCTTACTATGTGCAAAGCACTGTTCTAAGCGCTGGGGGGATACAAGGTGATCAAGTTGTCCCACGTGGGGCTCACAGTCTTCATCCCCATTTTCCAGATGAGGTAAAGCACTTACCCAAGCACTTAGTGGAGTGCTCCGCACATTGTAAATGCTCAATAAGCACCACTGATCCATGGATTGAGGAAAGGATACCAAGCGCTTAGTACAGTGCTCTGCACACAGTTAGCGCTCAATAAATACGATTGAATGAATGAAGAAAGGGTACGGCTACAAGTGCAGAGGCGACACAGAAGGGAGAGGGTCATACTCTTTTTCTTTTAGTGAACTCTCCCAAGCGTTTAGCTCAGTCTCCGTGGTGGCGTGCAATCAGTCGGACCATGGATCGACGGATGGATGCCTTCAAGTCTGTCCGACTGAAACACCAGTGGGATAAAACAGGAGGAGAAACTTCTCCCTTTCACATCTTTCCCTTCAAAGTCGCATCTCGACTGAACAACGCCAAGCTACGGGGAGATTCTCCTGCTCCGTGATTTCCCTTCCTGAGCGGTGCCAAGGAATTGCAGAGCTCGACCGGACGGGTAGATACTCCCTGACTGTGTAGTAAGTTTCTTTCATCTGCAAGGCTGCACCTCTACCTTTCCCTAATTAAAACCTGTTTTCCGGGATGGTTCACCCAGAAGGGAAATGAGGTTTCAGGTGAAACTGTTGGCTCAGGGCAGGCCCTCGAACACATGACCGATTCATGTGGCTTGTCATTTCTAAGGGACTGAGGCAGGAAAGGCCAGAAATTTACCCAGGGAGTGAAATGGCCAAGTCCACTGTGGGCAGGGACTGTGTCTGTTTGTTCTTATATTGCCCGAGCACTTAGTATAGTGCTTCGCACACAGTAAGCGCTCGATAAATATGACAATGAATGAATGAATTTCAGCTGCTCAGAACTTCCCGTTGCCTGAAACTGACTTATAATAATAATAATGATGGCATTTGTTAAGCGCTTACTATGTGCAAAGCACCGTTCTGAGCGCTGGGGGGGATACAAGGTGATCAAGTTTCCCACGTGGGGCTCACAGTCTTAATCCCCATTTTTCAGGTGAGGTAACTGAGGCTCAGAGAAGTTAAGTGACTTGCCCAAGGTCACACAGCAGACATGTGGCGGAGCTGGGATTCGAACCCATGACTCCAAAGCCCGGGCTCTTTCCACTGAGCCACCCTGCTTCTCTAGCAGCGTGATTTGATTTGGACTGGTCACTCCTGAGGTGATCTCAGAGTTCAGGAATTAGACAACTAGGAATGAAAAACAATTTTAATATAGAGAAATGAATAGCGCAGGGTCTCCATTCCAGGAAGATCTGGACTTATTCTTCTAGTTGTATGTATGTGTATATATATATATATATATATATATATATATGTATGTTTGTATGTATTTATTACTCTTTATTTATTTTACTTGTACATATCTATTCTGTTTATTTTATTTTGTTAATATGTTTTGTTTTGTTGCCTGTCTCCCCCTTCTAGACTGTGAGCCCACTGTTGGGTAGGAACTGTCTCTAGATGTTGCCAACTTGTACTTTCCAAGCGCTTAGTACAGTGCTCTGCACACAGTAAGCGCTCAATAAATACTATTGATTGATGGATTGATTCTAGTTAGAGGGTAATGTCGAGGGAACATATATTTTTGTTTCTGTTGGGTACTTCTAAGTGGTTAGCCCAGTACTTTGAGCTCAGAACATGCTCAATAAATATACCACTGATTGACCGAATGCAGAATGGGAGACAATCTTTAAACCAATCCCGTGGAAGGGAGTGTCTCCATTAATTTCACTGTATCTTCCTTTTTAACAAGACATTTTAACTACCAACATAAAAACCATGGATTACAATGACTCCGCTAGAAAATAAGTTAAAAGAACTCTCAATTATGTTTTGTTTTGTTGCCTGTCTCCCCTTTCTAGACTGTGAGCCTGTTTTTGGGTAGGGACCGTCTTTATATGTTGCCAACTTGTACTTCCCAAGCGCTTAGTACAGTGCTCTGCACACAGTAAGCGCTCAATAAATACGAATGAATGAATGAATGCTATGTTCCTCATCATCACTCGAGAGTGAATCTTGTAACTTCTTTTCTCTCCTTTCAAATGATTTTGTTTTTAATGAAGTCCTCGCTGGAAGCATCTCTTTTTTGTTGTTGTTCCCCAACGGAACGATGGTAAGGTCTCTGCATTTTTTTCTTGGTCCAGAGGAAAAAGGTTGGACTGGTGGTCAGAAGACCCCGGTCCTAATCTCGTTTCAGCCACTGTCCGGCTGGGTTATCCCGGCCAAGTCACTTAACTTCTCTGTGCCTCCATTTCCTCATCTGTGCAATAGAGACACAGTGCTGGCTTTCCTTCCCTCTTAGATTGTGAGCCCTACTGTACCCTCCCAAACACCTAGTAACGGCAGGTGTTCAATAAATACTATTGATTAAACAGGATCTTTGCATATATATCAGTGTCTTTCAGGCGCAGAGACCCTTCAAAGATAACCAGAATATCCTGAAAGGAAATGTGATTTCAATCACACCGTATTTTTTGAGCGCTTACTGCGTGCACAGTACTGTACTAATTTATATCTTGATTACACAGCCCTTCTGATAGGAAGGACTTCATCTAAGCAAAGGAGACTTCTGCTTTCTGCAATAGCTCCTTCTTTCCATCTCTGAGGGCCAAAATGTGTGGGAAGATTTATTTCAAAACATTGCCAGAGTAAACAGAGACTTCAAAGGGTGACAAATAATTTATGTTTGGAAAGGCACTTTGACTTTCATGGTTGAAAGGCAGCAAAATGACAATACTGATGCCCAGCTGTGAAAAAGCATTCACTACATGAATATTTTAGTGTCTCTCTCCTCGGCTAAACTGTAAGCTTTTTGAGGGAATGGACTCTGTCTATTAATTCTATTCTACCTTACTCTGTGATGAGTTCAGTGACCTTTTTCCTCTGGACCAAGAAAAAAATGCACACAGTAGGCATTCAATACATTGATGGATATTTCCTTTCAAACTCTTTATTTAAAAATAAAGATGACTTCTATCCTATAATAATAATAATGGCATTTATTAACTGCTTACTACATGCAAAGCACTGTTCTAAGCGCTGGGGAGGTTACAAGGTGATGAGGTTGTCCCACGGGGGGCTCACAGTCTTAATCCCCAACTACAGATGAGGTAATTCAGGCCCAGAGAAGTTAAGTGACTTGCCCAAAGTCACACAGCTGACAAGTGGTTGAGCTGGGATTTGAACCCATGACCTCTGACTCCAAAGCCCGGGCTCTTTCCACTGAGCCATGCTGCTTCTCTAACAAACAATATAAATGTTTTAATTTATATTAAATGCATATGTTGCCAACTTGTACTTCCCAAGTGCTTAGTACAGTGCTCTGCACACAGTAAGCACTTAATAAATATGATTGATTAATTAAATAGAACACAGGCATTGGGACTCCTGCAGATAGATTTCTGATACTTTCTTTTAAAATGTCAACTTTAAAATGTCTCAAAAGACATCATCATCATCATGATCAATGGTATTCATCAGGCACCTGATTGCAATGGACTGTATTAAGTGGGAGAGAATGCGAGACGCAAGATACACAAATCACTGCCGCATCAGGAGCTTACAAGTTCTACTACTAATAATTAATACTAATTATGGTATTTGTTAAGCATTTCCTATATATCAAGCGCTGGGATAGATACAAGTTTATCAGGCTTGATACAGTCTCTGTCCCACAGAGGGCTCACAGTCTAAGAGGGAGAGGACAGGTGTTTTATCCGTAGTTCGCAGTTGAGGAAACCGAGGCCCAGAGAAGTTAAGTAACTTGCCCAAGGTTACACTGCAGGCAAGTAGCAGAGTGGGAATTAGAACCCAGGGCCTCTGACTCCCAAGCCCGTGCTCTTTCCACTAGGCCATGTGGCTTCAGTGAGGTACAGACACTGACAAAAATGTTTACAGTACAGAGAGCAGGAGAAAGAATGCTATAACAGGAAATAATAATAATGGCATTTATTACTGAGCCCCTTCCTTCCTCTCCCCCTCGTCCCCCTCTCCATCCCCCGTCTTACCTCCTTCCCTTCCCCACAGCACCTGTATATATGTTTGTACATATTTATTACTCTATTTATTTTACTTGTACATATCTATTCTATTTATTTTATTTTGTTAGTATGTTTTGTTTTGTTGTCTGTCTCCCCCTTTTAGACTGTGAGCCCACTGTTGGGTAGGGACTGTCTCTATATGTTGCCAACTTGGACTTCCCAAGCGCTTAGTACAGTGC
Organism: Tachyglossus aculeatus; assembly: GCF_015852505.1. NCBI lineage: Eukaryota > Metazoa > Chordata > Mammalia > Monotremata > Tachyglossidae > Tachyglossus > Tachyglossus aculeatus. The sequence continues at coordinate 29,672,130 of NC_052085.1, forward strand.
TCTGCACACAGTAAGCGCTCAATAAATACGACTGATGATGATGATTTATTAAGCACTTACTATGTGCAAAGCACTGTTCTAAGCGCAGGGGAGGTTACAAGGCGAGCAGGTTGTCCCACAGGGGGCTCTCAGTCTTAATCCCCATTTTACAGATGAGGGAACTGAGGCCCAGAGAAGTGAAGTGCTTACCCAAAGTCACGCAGCTGACAATTGGCGGAGCCAGGATTTGAACCCATGATCTCGGACTCCAAAGCCCGGGCTCTTTCCACTGTGCCACGCTGCTTCTCAGTAGTATATATGTAGTAGGCTGAAATAGCTCGATTGATAATTGAGTGTGCAGTCATTCATGTACGTAAGTGCTGAAGAAAGAACTTAACAATGACTTGCTTGGGAGGCCTTGGTATTATTTACATGAACAATATTTTTACTTTGCTTACCCAATCTCATGACTTATTTTTGCCTTTGTGTGCCATACATACGCTACCTCCAGCTGAAAGTCATCTAACCACAGAACAGACAAGGCATCATTTTGTCATTTTCCAGAAACCCTGAAAACCTCAGTCTGGTTACGGTCCTAGACACGCATTACTTAAAAATGAAATCATCTCTTAAAAATAACGAAGCTCTCTCGAACTGCCAAGGTCAGGGGGTGACCCTCATTTCAGCCTTAAGTCTAAAAGGGGATACCTAGGTGACATACGCTTATTTGTGCTCGTCTTACCCTTTTTTTGGGCTCCGACGCTGATGACCCCATCGATTGAATGAATCCATTTTGCAATGGCTCCATTACTTGCTGAGCCACATTTTCTGCCTTTCTCAGGGTACAGAGAAGCCTAGATCCTCACTGGCCAGACCCAGCTTAGCTGCATTCCAGGACATCCTGAGGCCACCCCAGAACCAAGTAGGTTGGCCTAGTAATAATAATAATAAATAATAATAATAATAATGGTATGTGTTAAGCACTTCCTATGTGCAAAGCACTGTTCTAAGCACTGGGGGGATACAAGGTGATCAGGTTGTCCCACTTGGGGCTCACAGTCTTAATCTCCATTTTACAGATGAGGTAATTGAGGCCCAGAGAAGTTAAATGGCTTGCCCAAGGTCACACAGCTGACAAGCGGCGGAGCCGTGATTCGAACCCATGACCTCTGACTCCCAAGCCTTCTCTCTTTCCCCTGAGCCGCACTGCTTCCCCCAATTATAGAGCAGAGGCCTAGAAGTCAGGACTGGGCTTCTAACCGTGGCTCCTCCACTTGTCTGCCGTGTGACCTTGAGCGGCCCGCTTAACTTCACGGTACCTCAGTTATCTCATCTGTAAAATGGAGTTAAGAGTACGAGCCCCATGTGGGACAGGGACTGCGTTCAAAGTGATTGGCTTGTAGCTACCCCAGTGCTTTGCACATAGTAAGTGCTTAAATACCACCATCATCGTCAAAGTTATTACTAATAATAACTAGTGTGATAGCACTTTCGGGTTGGACCGACAGTCCGTTCAGCCCGGAATTCGGGTAAAGGCCGCCATCTCTATTTTCATAGGAATGGGATACAAGCGATCCAGAAATCTTGGAATGACGCTCCCACCCACGGATGCCCTCTCACCTCGAGCAGTGCTGTTTCCTCGCCGGCTGCTTTTGGCCTCCCTTCAACCCTCGTGGAAGGACCGTCTCAGGTGAGTCTCCCACTTGGGTGGCCATGAGTCCTAGACCCTTGGCCAGCTAACCATGATGCAGCAATGGATATTCTGGTCCTGCTCCCACCCCCTCCAACATCCCTGCACCAGGGAGGTTTAGGGAAGAAGGGAAAGAGAGAGGGGGAAGAGATGAGGGGGAAGGGAGGGCCCTAATGGCTAGGCCTTGGGGTTAACAAGGTAGATGAAAACGAGGCAGGTGGAAATGAGGGAGGAGGAGAGAAAAACCAAACTACTGAGAGGCATGGGCAGGGAGGGGAAAAAAACAAGTGAGGGACTAAAGCCAAGGCGAACATGGTCAAGGGAAAGGGATGGGAAGAGGATGAAAGGGAAGGTGACTGGGAGGGAAGAGAAAGGAAGGGAAAGAGTGGGAGGAAAGAGGAAGAAAGGAAAGGTGAATGGGAGGGAAGAGGAAGAAAGGGGAGGTGAATGGGAGGGAGGAGGAAGAAAGGGGAGGTGAATGGGAGGGAGGAGGAAGGAAGGGTTGTGAGTGGGAGGGAGGAGGAAGGAAGGGTTGTGAGTGGGAGGGAGGAGGAAGAAAAGGAAGGGAAGTGGGAGGGAAGAAGGAGGAAGGGAAGGTGAGTGGGAGGAAAGAGGTAGGAAGGGTTGGTGAGTGGGAGGGAAGAGGAAGGAAGGGTTGGTGAGTGGGAGGGAAGAGGAAGGAAGAGTTGTGAGTGGGAGGCAAGAGGAAGGAAGGAAGGGTTGTGAGTGGGAGGGAAGAGAGGAAGGGGACAGGGAGGGGAAGCGGAGGTGGAGAAAGTCCTGCGGGGGAAGGGTGCGTGTGTGAGTTGGGCGGGGAGCCGCTGGCACCGGGAGTCCGGGCGCTCGGGCGTCCAGCTCCTCCTCCTCCTCCTCCTCCTCCTCCTGGCCCTGGTCCCGGCCCCGGCCCGCCCCCGGGCCTCGGTGGGGCTGCCCTCCCACCTGGGCGGAGGGGCAGGCAGCCCGCCAGCCAGGCCCGGGACCCAGCCGGCCCCCACGGGACCAGCGGGACCGGCCGCCGGGTAAGGGGGGACGGGCCGGGCCGGGACGGGACGGGGTTTGGGGGGCGGGGGGCCCGGAGGCTTGGGGGACACCCCCCCCCAGCCCAGCCCAGTCCAGCGCAGCCCTCTGGCTCTCCCGGACACATCGCGGGGTTCCTCTCTCCCTTTCCTCTCCCCCCGTCCCTTCTCTTTCTCCCCTCTTTTCCCCCTTTCTCCCCTCTTTTCCCCCTTTCTCCCCTCTTTTCCCCCTTTCTCCTCTCTTTTCCCCCTTTCTCCTCTCTTTTCCCCCTTTCTCCTCTCTTTTCCCCCTTTCTCCTCTCTTTTCCCCCTTTCTCCTCTCTTTTCCCCCTTTCTCTTCTCTTTTCCCCCTTTCTCTTCTCTTTTCCCCCTTTCTCTTCTCTTTTCCCCCTTTCTCTTCTCTTTCCCCCTTCCTCCTCTCTTTTCCCCCTCTCTCCCCTTTCTTCCCCCTCCTCCCCCCTTCTTCCCCCTCTTTCCCCCTTTTCCCCCCGTTTCTCCCCTTTTCCCCCCATTTCTCCCCTTTTCCCCCCGTTTCTCCCCTTTCCCCCCGTTTTCCCCCTTCTCTTTTTTCCCCCTTTCTTCTCTCACCCCCAACTTCTCCTCTCTCCTTCCCCCTTTTGCCCCTCTTTTCTTCCTGCCTGTTTCCAGCATTCCTTCAATAATAATAGTAATATTTGTTAAGCACTTACTATATGGCAAGCACTGGGGTAGATATAAGGTAATCAGGTTGTCCCACATGGGGCTCACAGTCTTAATCCCTATTCCACAGATGAGGTAAGTGAGGCACAGAGAAGTGAATTGGCTTCCCCAAAGTCACCCAGTTGATAAGTGGCAGAGTCGGGATTAGAACCCACGACCTCTGACTCCCAAGCTCAGGCTCTTTCCACCAAGTCACTCTGCTGCTCTATACTCAATACTAACAGGATTCATTCATTCAATCAGGTCATCCAGCAGACATTTGGAGGGGCTGGGGTTTGGAATCCAGGTCCTCTGACTCCCAGGCTACATTGGATTTTAATGTGGAGTTTTTCCCCTTCTGTTATTTGGGTCCCGATGTGATGCTTGTCTGCCACCGGCCAAACGCTAGATGCCAGCTAGAGTCGGGCAGGGACTGACCCATGTCCAGAGGGGGTTGAGATCACACTGACCTCGATTTCAGATCTCCCCATCAACCAAGTCGAAGAGAAGCAGCTCTGGGGTGGACAGACTACAGGCCGGGAATCAGAAGGACCTGGGTTCTAATCCCACCTCTGCCACTTGTCAGTTGCGTGACCTTGGGCAAGTCGCTTCACTTCTCTGTGCCTCAGTTACCTCCTCTGTAAAATGGGGATTCAGACCGTGAGCCCCACTTGAGACGTGGACTGTGTCCAACCTGTTTGTCCCTATCCCAGCGCTTAGTGCAGTGCCTGGCACACAGTAAATGCTTAACAAATGCCAGAAAAAAAAGTGCTGTTGTTCTTTAAGATCCAACCTCCCCCTTAAGTCAGTAGGTTCAAGGGATTTTTTTGCCTTTAGGGTAAAGGTGAATGGAAAACGGCCATCAGGGTTCAAGCCCCGGTTGCCATTCTGAGATTAGGGAGATCTCCCCAGACAGGGGAGATCTCCATGGGATAAGGCTGTTTATCAGCAAACTGGTGGGAGAGGATTTGAAGGAATCGGTGGGAGGCACCTAGAGAGAAGAGAAGACCTCCTCAATGGCAGCATATTTCTCTTTAGTTACTGGGGAAGAGGCTCTGACCCATTTGCAGGCAACAGACTCTCTCCACTCTCTTTACCCAGCAGTTATTCGTGGCTCTCCCGTGTTTTCCTCTCAATCAGCTCAGCCCAGAATTGCCCCTTCATGATTCCCTTGTGTAGAGGAGATATTACACTGGAAAGAAAAGATGAGCTTTACCCGTGGGATGCCGATCATATTTTTTACATGGTATTTGTTAAGCACTTTGTGTCAAGCACTGTTCTAAGAGCTGCGGTAGATACGAGGTAATCAGGCCCGGTAAGATCGCTGTCCCACGTTGGGTTCAGGGTCTAAGTAGGAGGGAGAAAGAGGTATTGATTGATGGCAGAGTCGGGGCGACAACCCAGAAATTCCTGTGTCCAGGTCAGTCCACTGCTTTCAAGAGAACCCCAGCCACACTAAACACTATGGTGTAATAATAATAATGTTGGCACTTGTTAAGTGCTTACTATGTGCAAAGCACTGTTCTAAGCGCCTGGGGGGGATACAAAGTGATCAGGTTGTCCCACGTGGGCCTCACAGTCTTAATCCCCATTTTACAGATGAGGTAACGGAGGCTCAGAGAAGTTAAGTGACTTGCCCAAGGTCAAGGTGACTTGCCCATGGTGTCCCATGAAAATGCCAGACTCGCGTCGTTCTCTAACAGTACCATGAGCCTCTTTTTCCGGAGGTCTGTCTGGGCCTTCCTTGGCAAGAGCGCTTCTCTGGGGGAGCCCCTGTCCCCCATTCCTTGCTGCAGATTTATTGCTGCTATTTATTTTATTTTGTTAGTATGTTTGGTTTTGTTCTCTGTCTCCCCCTTTTAGACCGTAAGCCCACTGTTGGGTAGGGACTGTCTCTATATGTTGCCAATTTGTACTTCCCAAGCACTTAGTACAGTGCTCTGCACATAGTAAGCGCTCAATAAATATGATTGATTGATTGCAGAGCCACCGCAGTCCCCATCCAGGTTCCTGTGAACCTGGGCGCCATCCCTGAGTCGCAGAACTCGGGGGCAGGAGCCAGGGCAGAGAGTGAGGCTGAAAAGAAAGAATCCCAGACATTAAGGCATCCCGTCCTACTTCTGTAGAGATTCATTCATTCAATCGTATTTATTGTGCGCTTACCGCGTGCACAGCACTGCACGAAGCGCTTGGGAAGTACAAGTTGGCAACTTATAGAGATGGTCCCTACCCAACAACGGGCTCACAGTCAGGAGATGGGTCAGCGGATAAACAAACAAATGGCCACCGCAGACCCTCTCCTTCCTGAGGATCAGATTGGGGTCAGACCCCCACTTTTCCTTTTGAATAGTAATAATGGCATTTATTAAGCACTTACTTTGTGCAAATCACTGTTCTAAGCGCTGGGGAGGTTACAAGGTGATCAGGTTGTCCCACAGGGCGGCTCACAGTCTTCATCCCCATTTTACAGATGAGGTAGCTGAGGCACAGAGAAGCGAAGTGACTTGCCCAAAGTCCCACAGCTGACAATTAGCGGAGCTGGGATTTGAACCCATGACCTCTGACTCCAAAGCTTGGGCTCTTTTCCACTGAGCCACGCTGCTTCTCAATGTAATGACATGAGGCCTGTTGGGAGCCATCAGGGGCAGGGACGCCGGGCTCTGCTTTTTTCCTCCTCAGTTTCTCCCCTGAAAGTGAGGGCTCGGTTAAAACTGTGGAAGGAACGAATCATTGTGAGAGAGAGAGAGAGAGAGAGAGAGATCATGTTCCCCTCCTCCCTTTTGCCACCTTCCTTTTTGTTTTGAGACAGTCCTTTTGGGTACCAATTTGGCATGGCGACTAAAGAGGCTTAAAAAATGTTCAAGCAACTTAGTAAGAGTGATAAAGGTTGAGTGAACTCTACTTAAATTATTAAGTGCCATTTCCGGAGGGCTCCCTGGGTTTTGTGCCCAGGTACTGAACAAAGAGAAGAATCAGGCTTTGCCCTCGGGCATTCGATCATCTCCTGGAGCCAACAAAAATCTAGTCTCATGATCGAGACCGGAATGGACCACTTCCTGCTCCGAGCTCTCTTGCTCTGCGACCAAATCCGTGCACCGTTGTGCAGTATTGGGACTTGGGGATGCTTACGTGCTTGCCCTTCCTCTGGTTTGATTTCCCATCAGATCGGCAGCTCCCTGAGGACAATGCCTTGTGACTGTTGTACCCCTCCCAAGCTCTTAGTACAGTGCCTGGCGCCTAGGAGACGCTCAATAATTAATCAATCGATGGTATTTATTGAGTGCTTACTATGTACAGAGCACTGAACTCAGCACTTGGGTGAGTGTAACGCAACAGAATTAGCAGACACGTTCCTTGCTCGTAACTAACTGACAGTCTAGATATCACTGATAGGTGCAGGATAAGATGGAGTAGGAGATGCAGGAGTAATAATAATAACAATAATAATAGCGTTTATAAAGCGCTTACTATGTGCAAAGCACTGTTCTAAGTGCCGGGGAGGTTACAAGGTGATGAGGTTGTCCCACGGGGGGCTCCCAGTCTTCATCCCCATTTTACAGATGAGGGAACTGAGGCCCAGAGAAGTGAAGTGACTTGCCCAAAGTCACACAGCTGACAAGTGGTGGAGCTGGTATTTGAACCCACGACCTCTGACTCCAAATCCCAGGCTCTTTCCACTGAGCCACGCTGCTTCTCTACCGAGTACTGAGGAAGGGATATTTAACAGCAAAATATCCCCCAAGCTGCATCCACAGCGACAGTTTGAACAGGTACTGGCTCTGTATCAAGGCCAAATGGTGTATCTCAGTCATCGATCAATAGAGTTTATTGAGCACCTACGGTGTGCAGAGCACTGGACAGAGCATTTGGGAAAAAGTGCATGATTCCTGCCTCCAAGGAGCGGGTGACAGACACAATTTACAGATAGAAGAAAATAGCTGTGGCCTACAGTGTGGAAATCTTTATGCATAAAAGTGCAGGGAGTGCCGAAGTGCTGAGTTGGTGAGAAAGTGCTGGGATAATTACTGAGAAACCGGCACCTGAGAAAAGTTTTTAATTCCACCATTTCCTGGAAAATGTGGCTAGATGATGGTGTGAGGGAGGTGGAGACTTGTACTCCAACAACCAATATCAGCAATAGAACTGATACAACCCCCCCTTTCAGACTGTGAACCCACTGTTGGCTAGGGACTGTCTCTATATGTTGCCAACTTGTACTTCCCAAGCGCTTAGTACAGTGCTCTGCACACAGTAAGCGCTCAATAAATATGATTGATGATGATGATGATGATACAATCAATCAACCAATTGTATTCATTGAGGGTTTACCGCTGTCTGCAGAGCACTGTTCCATTCATTCGATGGTATTTGTTGAGCGCTTACTGGGTGCAGAGCACTGGACTAAGCGCTTGGGAAGTCCAAGTCGGCAACATATAGAGACGGTCCCTACCCAACAACGGGCTCACAGTCTAGAAGGGGGAGACAGACAGTGTAGCTGATCCCTGCCCACAAGGAATTTACAGACTAGAAGCGGGTGACTTGGTTCTCAGGTGAAGAAATCCAGTCTGGAGAAGCAGGGGTCAGGTTTTCAGGGAGCGGGAGTGTGTGTTGGTGTATTTTGGGGCGGTGTTCGCCTCGCCCAGGGAGAAAAGTCTGTCCTGTTCCTGCTTCGCGCCTCAGCGCGAGAGACGCAATCTCTCAAAATTCCTTCAGGAGAGTCATAGAGTGAGCTCACCTGTTTGCTGGATGACAGCACCATCACCTGCCTCCCATAAAAAGAAGGTGGGACCAGGGAGAGTCAGGCCCCGGGGAAGGACAACACAACAGACTCCATCTGTTAGTTTTGGTGCTGATGGGAGAGAGGTGGCCCTGTTCCCCGGGAGCTCAGCCTGTTTGTTCTGTGGGTGTCACACATATCCGACTTGGAATGCCCCCAATCCCTCTGCCCATCCGCCAAGCTCGCTCTCTTCCTCCCTTCAAGGCCCTACTGAGAGCTCACCTCCTCCAGGAGGCCTTCCCACACTGAGCCCCTACCTTCCTCTCCCCCTCGTCCCCCTCTCCATCCCCCGCATCTTACCTCCTTCCCTTCCTCACAGCACCTGTATATATGTATATATGTTTCTACATATTTATTACTCTATTTTACTTGTACCTATCTATTCTATTTATTTTATTTTGTTAGTATGGTTTTGTTCTCTGTCTCCCCCTTCTAGACTGTGAGCCCACTGTTGGGTAGGGACTGTCTCTATTTGTTGCCAGCTTGTACTTCCCAAGTGCTTAGTACAGTGCTCTGCACACAGTAAGCGCTCAATAAATATGATTGATTGATTCAAGGCCCATCTCCTCCAAGAGGCCTTCCCTGACTAAGCCCTCTTTTCCTTTTCTTCAACTCTCTTCTGCGTCGCCCTGACTGGCCTCCTTTATTCATCCCCTCTCCCAGCCCCACGGTTGCCTTCCTCTGAACAGAAAGAGCACGGGCTTCGGAGTCAGTGGATTATTTATTTATTTATTTATTTTACTTGTACATATTCTATTTATTTTATTCTGTTAATATGTTTTGTTCTCTGTCTCCCCCTTCTAGACTGTGAGCCCGCTGTTGGGTAGGGACCGTCTCTAGATGTTGCCAACTTGGACTTCCCAAGCGCTTAGTACAGTGCTCTGCACACAGTAAGCACTCAATAAATACGGTTGAATGAATGAATGAATGAACTGGGGTCCTAATTCTGGCTCAGCCACTTGGCTGCTGAAAGACCTTGGGTAAGTCATTTAACTCTGCCTCTATTTCCTCAACTCTAAAAGGGGGATTGAATACCTATTCTCCCCCCTACATAGTACGTAGGCTGTGGGACAAGGTATATATATGTATATATGGGAGCTTAGAGTCTTGTGGCAGGGAGAGTTTCTCCTCCGGCAGGACATCTAGCTTTATTTTTATTTATTCTGGTGACTTGACACCTGTCCATGTTTTGTTTTGTTGTCCGTCTCCCCCTTCTAGACTGTGAGTCCGTTGTTGGTTGGGGATCATCTCTATCTGTTGCCGACTTGTACTTCCCAAGCGCTTAGTACAGTGCTCTGCACACAGAAAGCGCTCAATAAATACGATTGAATGAATGAATGTATATAAGTTTGTACATATTTATTACTCTATTTTACTTGTACATATTTATTCATTTTATTTTGTTAATATGTTTTGTTTTATTGTCTGTCTCCCCCCTCTAGACTGTGAGCCCACTGTTGGGTAGGGACTGTATATGTTGCCAACTTGTACTTCCCAAGCGCTTAGTACAGTGCTCTGCGCACAGTAAGCGCTCAATAAATATGATTGATTGATTGGGTAGGGACCGTCTCTATATGTTGCCAACTTGTACTTCCCAAGCGCTTAGTACAGTGCTCTGCACACAGTAAGCGCTCAATAAATACGATTGAATGAATGAATGAATGAACAAGGACTGTGTCCAACCTGAATAACTTGCATCTATCCCAATGCTTCGAATAGCGCTTGACAGATAGAAACCGCTTAATGAATACCATTGTTATTATTATTGTTATGAATAATAAAAGTAATTATAATAGGGAGCTTGCTCTAAGCAGATAGCATAGGGAAGGTATTTAGAGCTCCATCTCCCCACAGCACCCTAGTCCCAAGCCACCCTGTTTCTTGGCTGAGATCAGAGAAATGTTAAGGATCAGCAGGAGAAGTCTGGCAGAGGACAAGGGCACCTAAGGAACATTTAATAATAATAATAATAATGTTGGTATTTGTTAAGCGCTTACTATATGCAAAGCACTGTTCTAAGCGCTTGGGTAGATACAAGTTGATCAGGTTGTCCCACGTGAGGCTCACAGTCTTAATCCCCATTTTACAGATAGGGTAACTGAGGCACAGAGAAGTTAAGTGACTTGCCCAAAGTCACACAGCTGACAATTGGCAGAGCTGGGGTTTGAACCCATGACCTCTGACTCCAAAGCCCGGGCTCTTTCCACTGAGCCACGCTGCTTCTCTTGCGCTTCCTCTGTCACCTCGATGCCATCCCTGCATGGTGCCCCCGGGCCTGGTGGTTTCGCTGATGCCGGTGGTGGCACGTCACGGCCACCGTGGTTTGCCGAGGAATGAGACCCGTCAGCATTTCCACCAGAGAAAACCTTCAATTTGGGGGCTGCCGGCCTGTAGCCGTTCCTCCCGGGCCCAGACCTGGCAGAGCGTCTTGTCATCTGGGAGCGATTTGGGTTATCGGAATTTGAGAGGACGAGGGTGAGCCGGAGTCCGAAATGACGGGCCTTGAGGGGGAAAGGAGAAACCAAGTGGGTCTGGCTTGCCCTTGAGGTTCCCGTAGCCCGCTCCTCCGAGACGCGTCGCGGACCGTTTTTCGTCCGGGGTTCAGATGGGATTGTGGGGAGGCGGGTCAGACGTGCTGAAGCCGGGAAGGCCTTGGCTTCCTGGAGGTGGTCGTCTGGTAGTTCTGATTGACGTTTCTCCATCCCTCCTTCCTCCCCAGCTTTCGATCCGGAGCCTCTTGTGGGACGGGGACCGAAGACAAGGCCGTGCAGTCTCCGGAGCTGAGGGTGTCACACAGTGCAGGATTCCACACATGGTAAGTGCTTCATAAATGGGATTTGGTCATTCAGTCGTATTTATTGAGCGCTTACTGTGTGCAGAGTACCGTGCTGACAGCTTGGGAAAGTACAGTACAACGGTAAAAAGGGACATCCTTGGACGACCGTGACCAGGCCCGCCTGGTGGAGGAGGAAAGCAGCCGATGGAATCCACACTGGGGAAGCGGTGTGGCCTAGTGGGAAGAGCTCGGGAGTCAGAAGGACCTGGGTTCTAATCTCAGCTCCGCTGGGTGACCTTGTGCTAGTCTCCTAACTTCTCTCTATCTCAGTTACCTCAACTGTCAAATGAGTTCAATACCTGTTCTCCCTCCTACTTAGCCTGTGAGCCCCTATGTACAACCTGAATAACTGAGCAGCGTGGCTCAGTGGAAAGAGCACGGGCTTTGGAGTCAGAGGTCATGGGTTCAAATGCCGACTCCGCCACTTGTCAGCTGGGTGACTTTGGGCAAGTCACTTAACTTCTCTGGGCCTCAGTTCCCTCATCTGTAAAATGGGGATTAAGACTGTGAGCCCCCCGTGGGACAACCTGATCACCTTGTAACCTCCTCAGCGCTTAGAACAGTGCTTTGCACATAGTAAGCGCTTCATAAATGCCATTATTATTATTATTATTGTATCTACTCCAGTCCTTAGAACAGTGTTTGGCACATAGTGAATGCTTAACAAGTACCATTTTTTTTAAAACCCGCTGAATAGATTCCCCAGTGACTTCTTAGAGCAACAGGGTGGGAAAGATTCTGTGCACTTGAATTTGTGACCTTTGGCTGTTTGATATTTGCCCCAACCCCACATAGCTTTAAATTCTTTATTATAAACTACTTATTCATACTGCTGTCAGTCTCTCCTTCTAGACTGTATGCTCATCGTGGGCAGGGAATGTGTCTGCTAATTCTGTCGTAGTGTACTCTCCCAAGTGCTTAGAACAGTGCCCCGCACATAGTAAGCACTCCATAAATGCCACTGATCGATTTGATTAAGAACCGACGTCCAGGCCTCTTTGAAAGATGTGGGTGTTTTTTATCAAAAAGGATATGCTCTAGTAGAGGTCTCTGTATATAATATAATAGCAATAATAATAATGGCATTTATTAAGCGCTTACTATGTGCAAAGCACTGTACTAACACTGGGGAGGTTACGAGGTGATCAGGTTGTCCCACGGGGGGCTCCCAGTCTTAATCCCCATTTTACAGATGAGGTCACTGAGGCCCAGAGAAGTGAAGTGACTTGCCCAAAGTCACACAGCTAAGTGGCGGAGCCGGAATTTGAACCCGTGACCTCCGACTCCAAAGCCCGGGCTCTTTCCACTGAGCCACACTGCTTCTGTGTATATTCCACTTCACTAGTCTGCCTGCTTGTTTCCCATGTGACGCTCAATCGTCACTAGCCAGGGACATTTTGACGTCCCCAGAAAGTAGGCGTGCTTAAAATCGTTTCTCTCAGATTTTCCGTTCCGGACTCTTGGAATTAACGGCGACACGAGAAGCAACGTGGTCTAGTGGAAAGAGCGCGGGGCTGGGAGTCAGGAGACCTGAGTTCTAATCCTGGCTTCGCCACTTGTCTGCTGTGCGACATTAAGTGTGTTGTTTAAGTTTTCTGGGCCTCAGTTTCTTCATCTGGAAAATGGGGATTAACTGTTCTTCCAGTTCTTCCAGGGATTAACTCCCTGTTCTTCCTCTCCGTTTCACTGTGAGCCCCAGGAGGGCCAGGGACCATGCCCGATCTGATTATGTTTACCCCTGCAGTTAGTGTGGTGGTTGGCATATAGTAAGCGCTTCCCAAATTCTACAATTATTATTGCTTTCTTGCCTAAATGTTCCTGAAATGGAAAAAAAAATCTCTATAGGCTCAGTGTATTGATTCAGAGATTAAATATGGGATACTAATAGACGAGTCCCAGAGAAGGAGCATGGTCTTTCGGAGTCTGTGGCTTGGAAATTTCAGTCAGCAACAGTTATCGAGCATCTTCCGTGAGCTTAGCGCAAAACTAGATATGGAGGTACATAGCTAGAACTAAAAGATACGGTCGCTTGCTCTTGAGGAACTTCCATTCTAGTGAGAAGGATGGGTGGTCAGAAATGCCCATAGTAAGCGCTTAATAAATGCCATCATTATTGTTATTGTTATTATTAAATGGACAAATGGCTTGTGGTCTGTTTCAAAACGAATTTCACAACAGCAGCAAGACATGCATAAGCCCTGCTCTCCGGAAGCGTGCGATCAAATGAAGGGAGAGGGAGCAGAGATGGAAAAAGCGGGGAGTTGTGGGGGGAGACCGCCTGAGGGAGCAGGGTCTGGGAAAGAGGAAGATCGGGAAAATATGGGGCCAGCTGGGAATGGCAGCCAGGGCCGGGTGGAGTGGTAGAGGATGGCAGGGAGAGGCCTGAAACCTGGTAATGATGGGAGCGGAGGCCAGTGGGTGCTAAATAAATACAATTGAGTGAATAGACTGTGAGCCCACTGTTGGGTAGCGACTGTCTCTATATGCTGCCGACTTGTACTTCCCAAGCGCTTAGTACAGTGCTCTGCACACAGTAAGCGCTCAATAAATACGATTGATTGAATGACAGTTCAGATTCTTTGGATCATGGCGCGAATCCTCTAACAGAAGTTGGGGCATATGTTTTCATCCCGAAGCCAAGCTCATAAAAGCTCAGGAGATGCCCCAGCTTGGATCTCATGTGCATTTTCCAAATCCGCAGCAGTTTGTAAGGCCCTTTAGAGAGTGGTTTTTTTTTTTTCCTTTTTGTCTTTGTTCCCTGGGGGAATTACACCATTCATAAGAAGTGGCCCTGGAGAAAGATCATTCTTCTCTATAAAACTCGGAGTGCTGTTGGCAACAATTTCCAAAGCGGGTGATGGATTTTGTTAGTAAATTGAAGGTTTCAAGGAGGAAGCTGGGCTGCAAGCTGAAAACTGGGATTTATTTCCAAGTGGAGGCAGTGTGGCTTAGTAGAAAGGGCCCGGGGCTGGGAGTCAGGAGACCCGGGTTTTAGTCCCAGCTCTTCTACTGGCCTGCTGGGTGACCTTGGGCAATTCACTTACCCTCTCCAGGCCTCAGTTTCCTCATCTGTAAAATGGAAATAAGATAGATTGTGAACTCTGTGGGACAGGAACAGTCTGATCTGAAAATCTGTGCCTTTCTTGGCACTTAGTCAATCAGTGGTATTGAGAGCTTACTGGGGGTGTAGAGAAGCAGCGTGGCTCAGTGGAAGGAGCCCGGGCTTTGGAATCAGAGGTCACGGGTTCAAATACTGCCTCTGTCAATTGCCTGCTGTGTGACCTTGGGCAAGTCACTTAACTTCTCTGTGCCTCAGTTCCTTCATCTGTAAAATGGGGGTTAAGACTGTGAGCCTCCCGTGGGATAACCTGATCACCTTGTAACCTCCCAGTGCTTAGGACAGTGCTTTACACATAGTAAGCGCTTAATAAATGCCATTATTATTATTATTATTATTGTTATTGTGAGCCCCCCGTGGGATAACCTGATCACTTTGTAACCTCCCCAGTGCTTAGAACAGTGCTTTGCACATAGTAAGTGCTTAATAAATGCCATTATTATTATTATTATTATTGTTATTGTGAGCCCCCCGTGGGATAACCTGATCACTTTGTAACCTCCCCAGTGCTTAGAACAGTGCTTTGCACATAGTAAGTGCTTAATAAATGCCATTATTATTATTATTATATGTAAAGCATAGCATGAAGCAGCATGGCGAGGTGGATAGAGTAGGAGTCTGCGAGTCAGAAGGTCATGGGTTCTAATCCTGCCTCTGCCAGTTGTCTGCTGTGTGACCTTAGGCATGTCACTTTACTTCTCTGGGCCTGAGTTACCTCATCTGTAAAGTGGGGATTGAGACTTTGAGCCCCACGTGGGACAGGGACTGTGTCCAACCCGATTTACTTGTATCCACCCCAGCACTTAGTACAGTACCTGGCACATAGTAAGCACTTAACAAATACTACAAGTATTATTACTATAACTACCTAGTCGAGTCTCTAACGATAATTAAATGGTTTTCAGCGATATGCTCCTAAGGGAACCCTTTTATTAATAAAACGGTTTTATCCTTTGGGTAATTTCCCCTTCCAGTGGGACCTTAGGGGGAGTAAAATCATTTCTGGGGCTCGTTCCGTTCATCTGGCAGGAATCCCTGGAAGGTTGGCTTGCCTTAAATCCATGGAGTGGCAAGAACGCAACCCCTGGATTCTCGAGATCCACGGTGTTTGCCCTTTTCAAAAGCTGGAAAGGGGCCCGAAAACGGAAATCCAGTCTTGAAAAACCCGCATCTTGTGGGGAAAACTTCAAACGTCAGTCTCCTCCCTTTTAAGGGGAGAACTTCGGACTGTGTCTTCTCCCCATCAGTTTGCAATTTCTGATCTGCAGCCCGGCAAACACCTGTGGGTCCGGCATGACTTATCTAGAGCAAATACCTTTTGTGAACAGTGACAGAAAGGTAAGGAGCAGCAAGCCGCCCGTTCCATGAGGCCTCGGTGGCTTTAATGAGGAAGGAGTCGACTTATCCCGAAAATAAGCATATCTCAGAGCTGAGAAAATAGAAGGCCTCTTCACATCAGGCAACAACTCGGAGCCCTCAGAACGAATACGGCATGGCAGAGCGAATATTGGGCTTTGCACGGCATATGCCCAGGGTTAATGGCACTTGGCTGAAACTGGGCATGGAGCCCAGTTGAAACTGTGGTTGCTTGCTTGCCCACGGCCCCGGGGAGGACACGGCTCTCTTCTCTCTGGCTGTCGGCCTTCCTCTTTGGGTTTGAGGGGAGAAAAAGACGGAATGGTGCCCACCTTGCGTGCCCTGGGCTCGGGCCCTCCAATCAATCAATCAATCGTATTTATTGAGCACTTACTGTATGCAGAACACTGTACTAAGCACTTGGGAAGTACAGGTTGGCAACATATAGAGACAGTCCCCACTCAACAGTGGGCTCACAGTCTAGAAGGGCTCACGGTCTAGAAGCAGAGTGGAAGGAGTCAGTGCTGGGGTAGATACAAGGTAAGACTGGGGGGCTCACAGTCTTAATCCCCATTTTACAAATGAGTTAACTGAGGCCCAGAGAATAACAATAATAATAATAATGATAGCATTTATTAAGCACTTACTATGTGCAAAGCACTGTTCTAAGCGCTGGGGAGGTTACACGGTGATCAGGTTGTCCCACGGGGGGCTCACGGTCTTAATCCCCATTTTCCAGTGCAGGTCAGGGGTTAGAACCTCCTGACTCCCCGTCCCTTGGCTCTAACCACTAGTCCACACTGCTCTTTGGCATCATAATAATTATGGTGTTTGTTAAACACTCACTATGCGCCAGGCACTGTACTAAAGCATTAGGGTGGGCACAAGCATATCGGGTTGGACACGGTCCCTGTCCCACGTGGGGTTTACAGTCTTAATCCCCATTTTACAGATGAGGGAACTGAGGCACGGAGAAGGAAAGTGAGTTGCCCAAGGTCACACAACAGACAAGTAGTGGAGCTGGGATTAGAACCCACCCGCCTCTGGCTCTCAGCAGTTACCCACCGTTTCCCAACTAACAGGTGCAGGTTTCCTGGGGTTGCTGCCTATATGATGATGATGATGGTATTTGTTAAGCGCTTCCTGTGTGCCAAGCACTGTTCTAAGCGCTGGGGTAGATACAAGGTAAGACTGGGGGGCTCACGGTCTTAATCCCCATTTTACAAATGAGTTAACTGAGACCCAGAGAATAATAATAATAATAATGATAGCATTTATTAAGCACTTACTATGTGCAAAGCACTGTTCTAAGCACTGGGGAGGTTACACGGTGATCAGGTTGTCCCACGGGGGCCTCACAGTCTTAATCTCCACTTTCCAGATGAGGTAACTGAGGCCCAGGGAATAATAATAATGATGATAGCATTTATTATGCACTTACTATGTGCAAAGCACTGTTCTAAGCACTGGGGAGGTTAAACGGTGATCAGGTTGTCCCACGGGGGGCTCACAGTCTTAATCCCCACTTTCCAGATGAGGTAACTGAGGCCCAGGGAATAATAATAATAATAATGATAGCATTTATTAAGCGCTTACTATGTGCAAAGTACTGTTCTAAGCACTGGGGAGGTTACCCGGTGATGAGGTTGTCCCATGGGGGGCTCACAGTCTTAATCCCCATTTTTCAGATGAGGTAGCTGAGGCCCAGAGAAGTGAAGTGACTTGCCCATAGTCACACAGCTGACAATTGGCGGAGCTGGGATTAGAACCCATGGCCTCTGACTCCAAAGCCCGTGTTCTTTCCACTGAGTCACGCCGCTTCTCCTAGGTCAGCTGGGGTCAGCAGGGGGATTGGGCCTGGCAGGGGTAGAAAGAGATGAGCGTTGGGAGTGACATGAGTTTCCAACATGCATGCTTCCAGGTAGAAACCTGGGCACTCGGGAGTTCAGCAGGACCTGTTTTTCATGATTGGGGGACTAATAGTGTGCTCTGCACACAGTAAGCGCTCAATAAATACGATTGATAATAATGGGACCGCGGGGAACGAATCCCCAAAGGATGGAGCAGGGGGGTGCATTTCCCTCAATCTCCTTCATCTATCATGAGGCCCAGGGCATCAGCTGATGCTTCTTCTCTCCAGGCTGTGAGTCACCGTTAAGGCCAGACCCCAGTCCCGTGTCTCCTGACTCTAAAACCCTACGCTCTCGACCCGCAGCCGATGCGGTGATAGGATTTTTTTTTTTATAGATGCATTGATAATTTCAAGAAAATGCTATTTTCCTCGCCAACTGTCGCTCAGTTTCAGGGAGGTCAGATCAAGAGACAGTCTTAACTCCGCTGACCCCCTTCCGATGGCCCGGGGAGGGAGTTGGTGATCATTAGACTGCAAATTCCCGGAGGGCAGGGACCCCAGCTTTACTCCTGTCATATCATCATCATCATCAATCGTATTTATTGAGCGCTTACTATGTGCAGAGCACTGTACTAAGCGCTTGGGAAGTACAAATTGGCAACACATAGAGACAGCCCCTACCCAACAGTGGGCTCACAGTCTAAAAGGGGGAGACAGAGAACAAAGCCCTTAATACAGTATAGTATTACTGTATTACTTATGAGGATAACGGTTCTGTCCGGGTTAACGACCTCCATATGCTTCCAAGCCCTTAATACAGTGCTTTGCACACAGTAGACATTCAGTAAATACCGCCGGGAAGCAGTGTGGCCTAGTGGATAGAGCCCGGGCTGGGAGTCAGAAGGACCTTGGCTCTGTCTCTTAATAATAGTAATAATTATTATAGTATTTGTTAAGGTAATAATTATAATAGTATTTGTTAAGCGCTCACTATTTGCCAGGTACTGAACTAAGTGCCGGGGTGATGCAAGCCAATCAGGTGAAACCCATTCCCTGTCCCCTGTGGGGCTCACAATCTCAATCCCCATTTTACAGATGAGGTAACTGAAGAACAGGAAAGTTAAGTGATCTTGGGCAAGTCTCTTCACTGTTTCCTGCCTCAGTTCCCTTATCTGTAAAATGGGGATTAATACCGTGAGCCCCATGTGAGACATAGATTGTGTCCAACCCGAATATCTCTTATCTACCCCAGCACTTAGCACAGTGCCTGGCACATAGTGAACGCTTAGCAAATACAGCATGGAGCAGCGTGGCTCGGTGGAAAAGAGCCCGGGCTTGGGAGTCAGAGGTCATGGGTTCAAATCCCAGCTCTGCCAATTGTCAGCCGTGTGACTTTGGGCAAGTCACTTCTCTGGGCCTCAGTTCCCTCATCTGTAAAATGGGGATGAAAACTGTGAGCCCTCTATAGGACAACCTGATCACCGTGTAACCTCCCTAGCGCTTAGAACAGTGCTTTGCACATAGTAAGCGCTTAATAAATGCCATCATCATTATTATTATTATTCTCTGGGCCTCAGTTACCTCATTTGTAAAATAGTAAGCGCTTAATAAATGCCATTATTATTATTATTATTATTAATACCTTTAAAAAATTGATTGGGAGTCTCCCACTAAGAAGGCTGGATGAATCTCAGTCCTGAGACTTGAGAATCAGCATCCTCCATGAAGGAATTGGTTGTACAGTACTTTGCACACAGTAAGCGCCTATTGAATCCGATCGAATGAACAGTCCCCTACACTGTAATCAGAGATCGTGTCTACTATCCCTATTGAATGCTCCCAAGTGCTTAGTCCAGTGCTCTGCACATAGTAGACTGTAAGCTCCCCCCCCATCCCAGGGTAGATACAAAATAATCGGGTCGGACATAGACCCTGTCCCACCCAGAGATCGCGGTCAAAAGGGGAGGGAAGACAAAATCCCCATTTTGCTCACTGTATATGCAGTGTATCCGGGTCACCCTCTTGAGCCGAAAGGACTCGCTCTGGGGCGCGGGTGAAGGATTGACTGCCGACTTGATCCAAACGCCCAACGAAACTTCTTGGATTTTGGGTTTTGGATCCCTACATCCACCCCGCAGTGCCCTGGTAGTAGCACACTTAGCCAAGGGCTTATGAGGATAACGGTTCTGTCCGGGTTAACGACCTCGATATGCTTCCTTGTGTAGTATTGCCTTTAAAGGGCAGGCTGTCACTGGCCCAAGAAAATGGTCTTGGCCTATTTTTAGGCCCCTGGTGATGGTGGGGCTCTGGAATGAACAGAATCCATAAGGTCAGTCCGGGGTTTTCCCAACAAACCGGCCGAATCGTGCATTGGCCGCTTACAGTGTGCAGACCGCTGTGCTAAGTGTTTGGGAAAGTACAACGCAATAGTTCGTAGATGTGATCCCACCTTCGTGGAGCTTACGGTCTACAGGGGGACAAAGACATTCCGGGGCTTAGTGGAAAGAGCCCGGGCTTGGGAGTCAGAGGTCACGGGTTCTAATCCTGGCTCCGCCACTTGGCAGCTGTGTGACTTTGGGCCAATTCTGGGCCTCAGTTACCTCATCTGTAAAATGGGGTTGAAGCCTGCGAGCCCCACGTGGGACAACCCGATAACCCTGTATCTACCCAGCTCTTAGAACAGCGCTTCGCATGTAGTAAGCGCTTAACAAATGCCATCGTCATCATCATAAATAAATTCATTTATTCAATCGTATTTATTGAGCGCTTACTGTGTGCAGAGCACTGTACTAAGCGCTTGGGAAGTACAAGTTAGCAACCTAGAGAGACAGTCCCACTTTTTGGTTGTGTGGGCAGGCTACCAGGGGAGTGTTAGCACTCGTATGTCCTGGCTGATTTAGTCATTCATGTGTTTGGAGGCAGGGGATTGGGCCAGATAACCTCTCACCATCCCTCCAGCTCTGATTCTAGGGTGGATACAGCAGGCACGCTTAGGAGTTCATTCATTCATTCAATCGTATTTATTGAGCGCTTACAGAGCACTGTACTAAGCGCTTGGAAAGTACAAGTTGGCAAGTAAAAGGAGTCGTTCAATAACATCACTGGTTGAATAATTACTTGACTAGGCCCAAAGGAGAGGAGACCAGGAGGAACAAATCTGTTTTTCTTTCAACCTAATCAGACATCTCCAAACGGTCTCACTACGATAGAATTGTTGACTAATTTCAGGTCTATGTACTGTGCAGTGCTCTGTGAGGTTTGGAGTGCTTTCTCAAATCAAGAATCGTTTTAATCCAAAGGAGAAGCTTGTTTGTTTTTTTGGGTTTTTTAAAAAAAGATTTAGCTGGGGTCATGTGGGTTTTGTCAGCGTCGTGTGTGTCCTCTCGAAAGCTGGGGAGCGTGGGACTGGGGAGTGGGGGGTGTTCCATGGCCTTCTCCTCCACGTCAGTCTCTGTGCCGATCCACAGCAGGCCTCGGGACGGTACGGTATAAAAGACACATTCCCTGCCCACAATGAGCTTACAGTCTAGAGGATCTTCCGAGGGTCTCTCGGTGGGCAACGAGGCGGGCAGGGTGGTGGCACATTCTGACGCGCCCTTGAGAATTTTAGTTACAGATCCATCAGCCGGTCGGGGGTTCTGTGAACAGAGCATTGTATTAAGTCCTTGGAGAGCTTGATACAACAGAGTTGGCGGACATGAACTCTGCCCTCGAGAAGCTTACAATCTAGGGGGGAAGTGGCTGCACGTCAAACTGAATAAAAGTAAAATGCTATATAGTATCACTGTTACCCATCAGAATACCCTATCAAGTTTATTTCCACACTTCTATGTTGCCAATTTAAGTGGAAATGACCCAAGTTAATCACTCGGTAGCATTTATCCAGCACCTACAGTGGACAGGGAGAGAGTGGGATTTGTCTACAGGACTCTTCTTCTTTTGGCCCGTTAGAGGCTTTGGGTCATAGTGATGATGATGGCATTTGTTAAGCGCTTACTATGTGCAAAGCACTGTTCTAAGCGCTGGGGGGGATACAAGGTGATCAGGTTGTCCCACGTGGGGCTCACAGTCTTAATCCCCATTTTACGGATGAGATAACTGAGGCTCAGAGAAGTTAAGTGACTTGCCCAAGGTCACACAGCAGACATGTGGCAGAGCTGGAATTCGAACCCATGACCTCTGAGTCCAAAGCCCGTGCTCTTTCCATGTTGAAAATGAGGCTGAAGCGATTTGTTCCCTGAGTCGAACGGCTGTATGGGCAAATTCCAGTCACTGACGTAAATCTTTTTATATTCTATTTCCCTTATCCCTAATCTATTTTATGATCTGTCTCCCCCTCTAGATTGGTTGCTCCTTGTAGGCCTGGATCATGTCAACTAACTCTGTTGTATCATTCCAGCGCTTAATTCAGTGCTCTGCACACAGAAAGGGCTCGGTAAATATCACTGATTGATTGAAACGCAGGCGGTAACTCGTCCCTAAAGCCATTTTGGCCGGGAACATGGCTCTATTCCGTGAGTTGAGCTCACCGGCCTGTGGATTTGGCCGATACATCGTGGCCTGCTTCAGAGCAGCTTTCCCCGTAGCACACAATGTTCTGGAATGTCATGACCCCTTCCGCAGGCTGCTTTGTAACGACCTTACAAAGTAGAAAGCTGCTGAGCTCCTTTGTGTTTTTATTCATTTGTCCCATGTGTTTCAACCCCTTTATTCTCAGCCCGTGAGCTCCTTGGCGCCCAGGAAATGTGACAAATTCTCCTCTACGGGTTTTTTCCCCAGTGCTTAATACAGGGCTTTATACCCAGCAGGTGCTTAATAAATACAATAACCAATGCTACAGCTGTACCCTCCGCAAGCAGAAAATTCCTCCGGCCTGACTTCCATAATAATAATAATAATAATGGTGGTATTTGTAAGCACTCACTATGTGCAAAGCAGAGTCCTAAGTGCTGGGTAGATAGTCACATCGGACACAGTCTTCGTCCCTCATAGGGATCACCGTCTAAGTCGGAGGGAGAGTAAGTATTGCATCCCCATTTTACAGATGAGTAACTGAAGCACAAAGGAGTTAAAAGCGACTTGCCCAAGGTGACAGAGCATTGATGCAAAGCCATTCTGCTTCCCAACATAATGGGGTAGAAAACACTCCCTCCTCCCACACAGGGTTTGCAGCCTAAGGGTCTGGCACGTTTGTTACCTGCCCAACAGGTAGACACTGACTAGCCACACAAAAATCTCATTTTCCAAGCCAAAGGCCCCTGCAGCGGGAATATATCATCTTTCCCAAAGTCCTGAGCGTTGATCAGGAGGAACAACGGATCACGTTTCCATCCTCCTCGTTTCTTCCCATCACCCGAGTGGACGTTAAACATCTGCAGTCCCTTTAACGTGGTTTCACCTCTCCCCACCGTGGGCGTTGAGTCAGAGTTTGTTTCCTGACCTACACTCCGGGGGGGTGATGAGGTGGCAGAACAGGTTTGGCTGATCTTGAAGCAGTCGCCTCCTGTCGCCTGTGATCTTATCAGGCGCTTAGTACAGTGCCCGGCACTCGGCGGGCGCTCAGTAAATACTAGTGTTATCAAACACTCTGACTCCGCTTTCCGTCTTCTGAACCGTCCTAGACATTGGGAAGCAGCGTGGCTCAGTGGAAAGAGCCCGGGCTTTGGAGTCAGAGGTCCTGGGTTCAAATCCCGGCTCCACCGATTGCCAGCTGTGTGACTTTGGGCAAGTCATTTAGCTTCTCTGTGCCTCAGTTCCCTCATCTGTAAAATGGGGATTAAGACTGTGAGCCCCACGTGGGACAACCTCATCACCATGTAACCTCCCCAGTGCTTAGAACAGTGCTTTGCATATAATAAGTGCTTAATAAATGCCATTATTACTATTTCTCAGAGATCTCTGCCCTCCTGGGATTGGTGTCCTCACACAGGCATGGTGAGACCTGACTGTGAGTCTCTGTTGAGAAATTCCCCTCTGCTGGGATGAGGCTGTCACCCATCCCCTAGGGTACACAACCCCTTTTCCCAACATCAAGCCAGGGACAGCCACCTCCCTCCCGACCCGCCGATTGTCGGGGTTTGCGGCGTGGGGGCTTTCTGGCCGGCCTGGTTTAACTCCACCGACGTTAGAGTTTACCGAGACCCGGCTCCTCACCTAAAACCAGCCGAAAAAATCTGTTTGTGCTTCCTTAAAGCCAATCCGAGCCGGTGGCCGGGAGGATTTCAGCATGATCGACCTGAGCTTCCTCACAGAAGAAGAGCAAGAGGCCATCCTGAAGGTCCTGCAGCGGGATGCCGACCTGAAGAGATCCGAAGATGAGAGGGTCAGGTAAGATGTCGCCGTCGGCACGGTGTGGGGGGCATGCGGGGAGAGAGGGCGGAGGAAAACCCGCGGATGGTGAATATGTTCAAGTCCCCCTCTAGACTGTAAGCTCACTGTGGGCAGCGAACATAGCTATCAACTCCATTATATTATTCATTCATTCAATCATATTGAGCGTTAACTGTGTGTAGAGCACTGTATTAAGCGCTTGGGAAAGTACAATACAGTAATAAACAGACATATTCCCTGCTCACCACGAGCTTACAGTCTAGAGGATGAGACATTATCCTCTCCCAAGCCCTTTGTACAGTGCTCAGCACACAGTAAGCACTCAATAAATATGGACGATCGATCGTTTGAGCAAAGTCGGTTCGTTTGAGAACATCAGCACGTTCCCTGCCAACGAGGAGCTTGCAGCCGACTGGGGGAGTTCGGGCTGGTGGTTATGTCCCTGGACTTGGTTTGGGAGGATCCTGGGATTGAGAGCGATGAGGGATGGATATGGAGTAAGCCCGGGTGACCGGGAGGGAATGCCTGAAGGTAAGAAATCCGGTCTTGTCGGTTTTAAGCCGGGAAAGAGGAAGCTCTTCTGGCCTGGGGGTTGTCCAGTGGGCAAGTCTCTGCCCAGTTATGGTCAGCCCTGGGGCCCAGATCATTTTACGATTCCGCCTCCCCTCTGAATGGAGAAGCAGCGTGGCCTCGTGGAAAGAGCATGGGCCCGGAAGCCAGAGGACCTGGGTTCTAATCCCCGTTCCACCATGTACCTGTTACGTGACCTTAGTCGAGTCACAGCTTCTCTGTGCTTCAGTTCCCTCATCTGTAAAATGAGGATTAAGACAGTGAGCCCCACATGGGACATAGACTGTGTCCAACCTGATTAGCTTGTGTCTACTCCAGTGCTTCGAAGAGTGCCTGGAACATAATAAGCGCTTAACAAATACCATAAAAAAAAAAATTGCCCTTGTCTCAGGGATCCCAGCTAGCTCTAAAAGTCTCGCCCTGCTGTTTCGTGGTTCAATGTAAATAGGGTGGGGAGGAAAGTCCCCCCGGAAATGCAGTGTCCTTACTCAGCGCTGGCTGTCTTAGCGTGGGGTCTCCCCCTTCTAGGCTGTGAGCCCACTGTTGGGTAGGGACCGTCTCTATATGTTGCCAACTTGTGCTTCCCAAGCGCTTAGTACAGTGCTCTGCACACAGTAAGCGCTCAATAAATACGATTGAATGAATGAACGAATGGGGGAGATCGGGGTCAACAGCGCTTAGAACAGTGCTTTGCACATGGTAAGCGCTCAATAAATGCCATCATGATTATTACCAGCACCAGTCGGTCTGCAGCAGCGGAGCAGAACGCTGTGGCTCCCCCGGCCTGTGGTTTCGTGGCTTTTCATTTCCATCCGCCGCTCAGAGAGGATGGGAGGGCAAGGGCTGGGGTGTGATTCCCCTTACTCTGGTCTCCTGTCCTTCGCCGAATCGAAGTGGGCGACTTGAGGGTGTTTTGGAAACTCTGATGCGACTTGAGCTGTTTCTGGTCCGTCCCCCGGCCCCGCCATCCCCCACTTTCTGCCACGGTGGCTTCGCCCCACCCCCAGTGTTTATTCAGGTGCGGTGGTGTGGCCCGAATCTGGGACTCTGGTGTTGGGATAAGGATGACGCACGTCACCCAGGGCAAGGAGGCCTAGAGCCGTTGCCCTGTGGCTACACAAAAACAAGCCCCACCTTGCCACACAGACACACAGATGCCCACATATGCACGAAAATGATTGAAGGACATCTATGGGACGAGGTCCTTTCTTTCTCCAGCATCGAGAGCCACGAGTAGCAGTACTGCACTAGACATAACCATCATGCTTCTTCCTGCAAGGGCCAGTGGTGAACAAGTGCTTAGTGCAGTGCTCTGCACACAGTAAGCGCTCAATAAATACGATTGAATGAATGAACCGACAAGGGTTACGTCGGCTTTCTGGACTGGCTCACTGCCTTACCTTCCTCTTTATCCCTGTGGCGTTTCCTCCCGCTTAAGACTCCTCCCCTCCATCCCCAAACCACCAGACCACCCCTCTTCTCCACTTCAAAGTCCTCCTGAAATCCCACTTCCTCCTGGGAGCCTTCCTTAATCATTACCCAACACCCCAAGTTGTGTCTTTCCAACAGACATCCTTAACTCAAGTCTGTTTTTAGCCACGCTCAGCACTGGTGTGTGTTTGTATATTCCATTCTTTATTCTGATTCGTTCCGTCATTCCGACCTGGCGTATAATTTACCGATCGCCTGATCCTAGTTCTTTCTCCTCCTCCCACTATTTGTACTTGACAATTTTGGCTGTTTGAATGTGCGCTCGTTTTCTGTGGTGTTCTGTCCCCAAACTCTTAGTACACAGTGCTCTGCAGTCAGTAGGCCCTCAGGTCATGCCATTTCCTTTTTTTTTGGTGGTGGTTGAGGAAGCACTTTCTGCTTCCGAGTCTCTTAAGGTTATACCTTGTATCCCCCCAGTGCTTAACAAATACCATTATTATTATACCTTGCAGCCTCTAGTCACATTGACATTTTCAGCTCCTCCCTAGGCCCCATAAAGGGCACAGTGTAAACTGGGGTAAGCTGACATCACGGGATCTGTTTTGAAACTGTAAATGCCTGAAAGAGAGACAGACCCTAAGACGGGACTTCTCCCTCTTTCCTTTTTTAGAAGACAGAGTTAGTTGTAATCACATTAGGGCCTCTCCCTCTTGCTTTTTTAGAAGACGGTTGTAATCACAATATTTTTCAGCAATTAGGGCTTTGATTCGGCAATGCCAGTCGTAGTTGGGACGCCACAAGCTTGTGAAAGTACAAGAAAAACCTGAGACTTGTTCCCTGCCCTCAAGAGACTTACCTTCAAGTCAGTACAGTATTACGTGACGATGATGATGGTGGTATTTGTTAAGTGCGTGCCAAGCACTGTTCTAAGTAGTAAGTGCTGGGGAGGTGCACAGGGATATGGTGTCAGATCCGTTGCCTGGAAATTTCCTACTGGAAATAAACCTTCCAAGATAGTTCCTTCCCTCAACACTGGAGCAGGGCTTCTGGGAGGTCTTGATGAGCAGCAGGGGGGCCAGGCTTTGAGGAAGAGGTTAGTTTGGGGCTGGACGCCTTGATCCAAGGTTCCAGCATGGCTACATACAGCTGTTCAGCCAGTGGCCATTTGAGATCAGGCCCAGAGCACAAAAGATGGTCATCTTTTTTTTCATGGTATTGGTTAAGCGCTTACTATGTGCCAGGCACTATACCAAGTGCTGGGGTAGATACAAGATAATCAGGTTGCGCAAAGTCCCTGTCCCACAAAGGGCTCACAATCTTAATCCCCATTTCACAGATGAGGAAACTGAGGCACAGAGAAGTGATTTGCCTAAGGTTATATAGCAGAAAAGCGGCAGAGCCGGGATTAGAGCTTTATCTACAAAGCCACACTGGTTCTCCCGGGCAGCTTCATTCATGGTTGGGCCCGTGGCTTGTTAGCTCTCAAAAGATGAAAGCCAGGCCTTGACTCTGGGGTCTTCCAGAGCATTGCTTTCCAGGGTCTCAGGGGCAAGGGCCGCTCTATACTCCCACGCACTTAGGACGGAGCTCTGCATGGAAAATGCTCGGGAATCTAGCCTTTCTACTGCAGATCCGATCTGGCAGTCGTAAAGAGTAAGGGAGTTCTGAACACAGGGAAGGGCACAAACCGGGACTGTGATGTGGGAGACTTCAGAATGAGATTCAATATGGAGGCTACACTGGGAGGAGTGGAAAGCGCGAGCGAGGAACAAAATTTTCTCTTCTCCTTATTTCTGTCACCTTAGCTTTCTAGATAGAGTCGGGACATTGACCTCCGTGCTGCCTTCTTGCCCAAACTCTCAACCTAAAAGTGGTCCATTGTACGGCGGGATGGGGTGACTCTCTCTCCATCCCCCTCCCCTCCAGTACCCAGCAGCAGTCCTCGGCCATGTCTCTGCTTTGTTCTGCCGACCAAAAGCAGGTCTCTCAGCAAACAGTGGGTAATTGCCGAGGCTGTCTTCCTTTTTTTTAAAAAAAAAAAAAGGAGGGGAAAGAAGGATTTCCTTCACAAACAGGTGTGTACAAATAGCTATTCGTATTTGAAAATGTCACTGCTGATGGTGATGCTTTCTGGGCTTGTCTTCATGCTCTCTGGAGGAAGTAAATATCCTCACATGGGTCTGCAGAGCACTCTGTGGTGAGCCGGGAGATAGTAATCTGCTATACCACGGCTTGTGCTGAACCGCTTTGGTCTTTCCGGGGGCTCGTGTCTTCAACTGGTGCTTACTGTAGCTGCAGAGGCGCTTACGGGGGTGGCCTGATTTCCTGATTTCAAGTCTCATCTTGTTTCATCTTGGGATAGTCCCCTGTATTCCCCCATCCTCTTTTCTCTTCTGCAAAAGTCACCAAAGCGCCGGCCCTTTCCCTGAAAAGGGAAATGCCATGAATCAATCAATCCATCAGATTTATTGAGCGCTTACTGTGTACAGAGCCCCGTGCTGAACGCTTGGGACAATACAGTAAAACAGACGGGGTGGACACGTTCCCTGCCCGCAACGAGTTTACAGTCTTAGACTGCAAGCCCCATATGGGACGGGGGCTGTTTCTGGTCTGATTACCTCATATCCATCCCGGTGCTTAGTTCATAGTAAGTGATCAACAATCACTGCTATTATTATTCAGAATAATAACACCCATCCATTTGATGACTACTTTTCCCTGGTTAGAGCCTGTAATTGGTTCCGTAACTAGAGATTGTTAAATGAAAGAGCCCTAATTCGTTCATTCAGTCGTATTGAGCACTTACTAATCAAAAAGAAGTCTCCCGCAGAAAATACCATAAAGTACACTAATACATTCCCGATTCCCAAATCTGGCAGAGATTGAGGCAGTATTTTGAAAATTAATAATGAAGACACAATAGATTTAAGATCAAATAACGCACCTATGTACAATGAACAAGCTATTTTGAATAGGGGGCTCTTTGGGGCACATTGGTAAAGATGTAATTTTCAAATAACAATTTTTCACTTCCTATTCAGCCAAAGGCACCCTCTGCTAAGAGACTAGAGAGCTGTCATTACCTATGCTAAATAGAGCTGACATTTTCTAGTAGTAAATTGAAAAGGGCTTTAATCAATCGATCCAAGTCAGTTAAAAATATTTCAAAGGTTGAGGAGGAGAGGAAGAGAGGTGCTTAGGCCAAAGTAAATACTGCAGCTTTATCTTGAAGTGAGAGATCTGTGACATTAAAAGTAAACAGTGCTATCTGGAAAGAACTCTTAAAAGCTTTAGAAGAGTGTTATATAGAAGGATAATAATAATGGCATTTATTAAACCCTTAGGATGACTGTACTGTTTGACGCATTAATCAAAACCATTTGATTTGGGCTAATTTCTTGGTTTGGATTTTTTAGCCCTTTATTGCTAAGTGGGTTTTTTTTTATTTTTTTTATGGTATTTGCTAAGCACTTATTGAATGTCAAATATTGTTCTACTTCTGGGGTAGGTACAAATTATGGAGGTCAGACGTGGTTCCTATCCTGCATGGGGCTCACAGTCTAAGTAGAGAAAGAACGGATATCCCCATTTTATAGTTGAGGGAATTGAGGCACAGAGAAGGACTTGGGTTCTAATGCCGCTCTGCCACTCGTTGGCTGTGTGACCTTGGGCAAGCCACTTAACTTTTCTGTGCCGCAGTTATCACATCTGTAAGATGGGGATTACGTTTGCGAGGCCCAAGTGGGGACTACGTTCAACTTGGTTAGCTTGTATCAACCCACTGTTTAGTACAGTGCCTGGCACGTAGTAAGCGCTGAACAAATACCAATTAAAAAAAAAATGTTGTTCCTTGCCCAAGACCACACAGCAAGCAATTGGCAGGGCCGGGATTAGAACCCAGGTCTCTTCTCTCTCCACAAGGCCATGATGCTTATCCAAGGGGTTCTCAGCTGATGGGGTCGGCCCCGGCCCCTTGGTCACAGTTGACAGATTTGCAGCCCCGAGCATCCCCTCTCCCCCGACCCAAGAACAGCCACGCCTGCCCAAACAACTCCACTCTTCTGCCCCCCAAAGAATTTCAGCCCTCCTAGGCCCCTTTGGCCAAGTCTCAATCCCTCCTTAATTTCCCAATTTGGATGTGGAAATGCCGTGTTTACGTCTGCCGTCGATTGTGACTTGCAGTTTGGGGAAAAATTTGGCTGAGGAGCCCTTCATTTTCTCTGGAGCGCAAGTTATGCAATGTCTGGGGAGCTCTGGGATTATTGTGTGGGGTGGGTTTAGTTTTTAATATTCTTTCATCAAAAAGCATAGTTCCTTCTGGTGAACTCATTTTGTTTAGCCTGGGCTCTTGACTAAATAAAGCCCTTTCCCTTTACCAGACATCTGCCTGAGAAAATCAAGGATGACCAACAGCTGAAAAACATGAGCGGGCAGTGGTTCTACGAAGCCAAGTCGAAGCGACACAGAGATAAAATACATGGAGCAGATATCATCAGAGCATCCATCAGGAAGAAGAAATCCCAAACCGTCGGTAAGCTTGTTGTTCGGAGGCCTAGGTGCATTTTTAGGTTGCGTGGTTGTCCCCGGAGCCTATTTAAGGCAGCGGCTTAACTCTGTTATTTTGTATCCTCCCGAGCTCTTAGTACAGTGCTGTGCACACGGTAAGCGCTCAATAAATACCACTGATGGATTAGTCATCGTGAGATGCTTGATCTTGTCGGCTCTGTCTGCCCTGTTGACGACAGCCTAGAGGCCCACTTGTTACACCTCTGCCAGACCCCTCAGTTTTTCACTTTTTTAAAGGTATTTGTTAAGCGCTTACCATGCGTCCAACACACTTCTAAGCTCTGGAGTAGGTGCAAGTTAATTAGGTCGGTCCCACATGGGGCTCAGAGTCTAAGTAGGAGGGAGATCAGGCATTTAATCCCCATTTTACCGCTGAGGAAACCGAGACGCAGAGCGTCATCATCATCATCATCAATCGTATTTATTGAGTGCTTACTATGTGCAGAGCACTGTACTAAGCGCTTGGAAAGTACAAATTGGCAACATATAGAGACAGTCCCTACCCAACAGTGGGCTCACAGTCTAAAAGGGGGAGACAGAGAACAAAACCAAACATACTAACAAAATGAAATAAATAGAATAGATATGTACAAGTAGAATAAACAAATAAATAGAGTAATAAATATGTACAAACATATATCCATATATACAGGTGCTGTGGGGAAGGGAAGGAGGTAAGATGGGGGGGATGGAGAGGGGGATGAGGGGGAGAGGAAGGAAGGGGCTCAGTCTGGGAAGGCCTCCTGGAGGAGGTGAGCTCTCAGCAGGGCTGTGAGGTAACTTGCCCAAGGTCACGCAGCAAGCAATTGGCAGAGCAACTGACAGAGCCGCGTGTTTAGAACCCAGATCCTCCGGCTCCCAGGCCCGTGCTTTTCCCACGAGGCCACGCTGCTTCTCCCCTGGGCTGTACTTGGAAAATGCTTTGAACTGCTCAGATGAAACGGACGGGAGAGGGTTAAGGTATTATCGCCGGTCATTAATGATAGGTTTTCAGCGTTGTCATCTTTGATCTTGTTTGATGTTTAACCTGTGATGGGTGATAGGGTGATGCCTGCTTCACCGAGGGGTTGGGGAGGGAGGAAATGCCGTCTGCGCCACCCCACCGCTCTACAGAGCATCCATGTGGATGAGGCCAGGCTGGATTTCATGCCTCAGTGTCTGGTATTGAGGGCCAAACCACTGACCACTCGAGGTGTAAGGCAGATTTGTAAGCAATTTTAGGATTATAAAACAGCATCTGTCTCCCCTCAACGAGGGGAGCCCAACTGTCAGTGGGCTGTGGAGAAAAAGGCCCTAGTCAAGTCAGACTATCCTCCCCTCACACACACACGCAAGCACACAAAAAACCCACACACACCCCGCCGAAATAAACTGATAACGGATTCAGGGGCTGGCTGAGAGGTAATGAAGGAGGTTGAAAGCAAAATGGCCACCCCTGGACTCCTGCGAGGCCCAGCGGGTGGGAGAAGGAGTTGGGAAATTCTCAGGTTTCCTTGGGAACCTCCTGGCCCTGACCAGCGTCAGACGGCGGGTAAGGTAGGGAGTCCCCTCAGTGGGTTGCGAGAGGAGGGCGAAATGTGCGACTCTTCACAATATGGCATGGAGGGGAGCCGTGTTTGTCCCCCCTCCAAGGGAATGGAGGCAGGGACCCGCGACTCACGGGAAGACATTCAGGGTCTCGGTCAAGAGGCGGCCATGGGTAGGGCGGCCAGTCAACCTGTTCGTTACCACTGTCAGCTCCAATAGGGAAACGGACACTTTTAGAGACCAACGTGACCAAATGTTGCAGAAGAGCATCCTTCAGAATGGGAGAGGGTGGGTGAGTTTTCAAAAGCAACGTGGAGATGTCTGTCTTCCCCTTTCTAGACTGTGAGCCCATTGTTGGGCAGGGATTGTCTCTATTTCATTCATTCATTCATTCAGTCGTATTTATTGAGCGCTTACTGTGTGCAGAGCACTATACTAAATGCTTGGGAAGTACAAGTTGGCAACATATAGAGACGGCCCCTACCCAACAGCGGACTCACAGTCTAGAAGGGGGAGACAGAGAACAAAAAAAAAAACCATGTGAACAAAATAAAATAAATAGAATAAATATGTACAAATAAAATAGAGTAATAAATACACACAAACATATATACATATGTACAGGTGCTGTGGGGAGGGGAAGGAGGTAAGGCAGGGGGATGGGGGGGAGGAGAGAGAGAGGAAGGAGGGGGCTCAGTCTGGGAAGGCCTCCTGGAGGAGGTGAGCTCTCTGTTGCTGAACTGTACTTACCAAGCGCTTAGTACAGTGCTCTGCACACAGTAAGCGCTCAATAAATACGATTGAATGAAAAGAGTGTGGGTACGGGCCTGGGATCTGGCTTCGAATGTCGGCTCCACCACTGGGTCCTGCTCTCTGACATTGGGTAAGTTACTTAACCTCACTGAGCCTCAGTTTCCTCCTCTGTAAACTGGGACTGAAATATCTGCTCACCCTCCCTCTTAGACTTCGAGAGACCCAGGTGATATAGGACCTGAATCTAATCTGATAGTTTTTGATCTATCCCAGCACTCAACACATGTTTGGTATACCTAGTAAGAGCTTAAATATTATTATTATTAAGTACCATCGAGTCGTTTCCTATTCACAGCGACTCATCGGATATACTTTCTCCAGAACGTCCTGTCCTCTAACGCAATCTGAGTTTAGTAAGCACCATAATTATGTTTCAATTCCAAAAAAATTCTTTTAAGGAGTCATACGTGAAATTTGATTGAACGTGTTACAAGAACACAGCAGATTATATAAATTCAATATGACAGAAGCAGGTTCTGTAAATTCTGCTGTGCTGTACTCTCCTGAGCGCTTAGTACAGTGTTCTGCACACAGTAAGCGCTCAATAAATACCACTGATTGATTTCAAAAAGTCAAATAAAGCACCACCTCCTTGGCCCTAGACTTATTTATCCGCTTGGAGTTCAGAGCTTTGGGTTACCTCAGTACCCAAGCACTTAGTACAGTGCTCTGCACACAGTAAGCGCTCAATAAATACGATTGATTGATTGATTACCTGTGAGTTTTCATTTTCTTAGGGAATGAAGTCCTACAGAGATGCTTAGTAGAGCTTTGGAGATGGAACAGCGCAAGGTTTAGGCATAAATTAGCATGGATTTGCAGATTTCAGCACAATGGTGCAATAATTCTTCCACCACATAGGTACCGCATTCACAGATTGCAGCCCAGCCACGAATAACTCCCGTTCGAATAGGGATTTGGGGAGGGATATCGCAGGACCCGAATTCCTGACATGGTTGTCGAGTTTGGGTGCCAAAAGCATCTTCAGTGGTGTGTGTCTGTTGAGTGCGTCAGGGATATTTTTGGCTGCAGAAGTCCAGCCCCTCCATTTCTTCGGGCTTCCTGGTGCCTTGTGGAAGAGTTTTTAAAATGCTTGCGTTTCCCCACCGGACACATCGAAAGGCAAGTGTGTCACAGGCAAGCCAGAGCCAGCAGCTCCGGATTTGCAAGCCCAGAATCTCGAACTCCAGCCCCTTGTGGAGCGGGGACCGTGTTCGAATTCACCTATTTTGGATTCGCCCGAACGCTCAGGGCATTGTCCGGCACAAAGACGGCACCATTCCCCTAGCTAATGCTGTTTTAAAAGGCTTCTTGGAGGTGTCTTGGAAGCCAAGTGAGGGAGTGGAGAGGGTAGAACCCAGTTTGGGAGCCAGGGCGACTGACAGGTGGCCGTCAAAGCTGAACGTATGGAGAAGTAGTCACTATAAAAAATAAAAATAGGGATAAAAGACCCGTTCTCCCTCCCCGCTAGACTGTGAACCCCATGTGCGCAGGGATTGTGTCCAACCTGATTAACTTATATCATCAATCGTATTTATTGAGCGCTTACTGTGTGCTCTACTCTATATCTACTCCAGTGCTTAGTACAGCACTTAATAATAATGGTATTAGGCACACAGTGAGTACCCAAACCGCACTAGTATTATTTTGGGCCACCAAGTGTGTTTTCGACAGTTGTCGCGGCATGCTGTCAGAGCCCAGTCTTTGCTGAAATACTACTCCCCGTGGCTGACCGTTTAGCGCGGAAGGGGTCTTCCGTCACGTGCAGTGGATATGGACAAAACAACTGTCCATTTCCTTCAGTTACTCACCAAGAAATCAGGGAACGACGATAAAAGCCTTCTGTTGTCCCTGCCCGGGTTGTTTTAGATGGCTGACCGTTTAGCGCGGAAGGGGTCTTCTGTCACGTGCAGTAGATATGGACAAAACAACTGTCCATTTCCTTCAGTTACTTACCAAGAAATCAGGGAGCGATGATAAAAGTCTTCTGTTGTCCCTGCCTGGGTTGTTTTAGATGGCTGACCGTTTAGCGCAGAAGGGGTCTTCCGTCACGTGCAGTGGATATGGACAAAACAACTGTCCATTTCCTTCAGTTACTCACCAAGAAATCAGGGAGCGACGATAAAAGCCTTCTGTTGTCCCTGCCCGGGTTGTTTTAGATGGCTGACCGTTTAGCGCAGAAGGGGTCTTCCGTCACGTGCAGTGGATATGGACAAAACAACTGTCCATTTCCTTCAGTTACTCACCAAGAAATCAGGGAGCGACGATAAAAGCCTTCTGTTGTCCCTGCCCGGGTTGTTTTAGATGGCTGACCGTTTAGCGCGGAAGGGGTCTTCTGTCACGTGCAGTAGATATGGACAAAACAACTGTCCATTTCCTTCAGTTACTCACCAAGAAATCAGGGAGCGACGATAAAAGCCTTCTGTTGTCCCTGCCCGGGTTGTTTTAGATGGCTGACCATTTAGCGCGGAAGGGGTCTTCTGTCACGTGCAGTAGATATGGACAAAACAACTGTCCATTTCCTTCAGTTACTTACCAAGAAATCAGGGAGCGATGATAAAAGTCTTCTGTTGTCCCTGCCTGGGTTGTTTTCGATGGCTGACCGTTTAGCGCAGAAGGGGTCTTCCGTCACGTGCAGTGGATATGGACAAAACAACTGTCCATTTCCTTCAGTTACTCACCAAGAAATCAGGGAGCGACGATAAAAGCCTTCTGTTGTCCCTGCCCGGGTTGTTTTAGATGGCTGACCGTTTAGCGCGGAAGGGGTCTTCCATCACGTGCAGTGGATATGGACAAAACAACTGTCCATTTCCTTCAGTTACTCACCAAGAAATCAGTGAGCGATGATAAAAGCCTTCTGTTCTCCCTGCCCGGGTTGTTTTAGATTGAGCTACCATCGAGTTTCAAGTAGGAATGTGTGAATGATGTAGTGAGTGCCAGAGGGGAAAACAAGGAGGCCAGCAGCACTTAACCCTCATTCTTACTTCATCCTGGAGCACAAAATACATTCGTAGTCGTAGTAATAGCAACACTGCCAACGAATTTATTTTTCCAAAGCACTTTTATCGATCATCAGTGGAATTTGAGTGCTTATTGTGTGCAGGGCACTGTACGAAGCGTTCAGAAGAGTACAACAGAGTTGTTAGACGCGTTCCCTACCCGCAACGAGCTTACCGTCTAGATACTTTCGTGTCAATTATCTGATTCTATGGCCTATTTTAGAAGGCCTTACGGGTTGGCGGGCATTGGGTATCCAGACATTGAGCTTCTACTGTTCTGGTCTGCTGCAGTGGTAGCCTGTCTTACTCCAGATCACAAGTCTGCATGTTCGGATTACATTGCGAGGCTTTTGGCTCTTTCACTCATTGCTTAGACGGTGAGCCCCATGTGGGACAGGGACTGTGCCTGACCTGCTTTTCTTGGATCCTACCCCAAGGCCTAACACTGCTTGGCACACTGTGGAATTTGCCAAGTGCTTACTATTGTTATTATTATTGTTACTGGTTGCACCCTTCTTCCCAGCTGGAATGCCCTCCCCTCCCTGTTTTTCTCCAGATCAGCCCCCTCAAAAAAGTCACCTCTTCCATTCAGTACGCCCTGATTAATCACCCCTTTCCCATCATTCGATCCTCTCGGCTATCTCATCTCTCTTGTGTATCTGTCTATTTGTGACTGATCGATTTATTTATCCTCTTGTGTGTACTATTTATAGCTATTCCCATGCTCTTTTAACTCATGTTTTCTCATCAGTTTGCCTGCTTGTTCCCCTTGTCTGCCGCTGCCTCAGTAGGATAATGATAATAATGGCATTTATTAAGCGCTTACTATGTGCAAAGCACTGTTCTAAGCGCTGGGGAGGTTACAAGGTGATCAGGTTGTCTCACGGGAGGCTCACAGTCTTAATCCCCATTTGACAGATGAGGTCACTGAGGCACAGAGAAGTTAAGTGATTTGCTGACAGTTGGCGGAGCCTGGGTTTGAACCCATGACCTCTGACTCCAAAGCCCGGGCTCTTTCTACTGAGCCACACTGCTAGACTGTGAGCCCACTGTTGGGTAGGGACTGTCTCTATATGTTGCCAATTTGTACTTCCCAAGCGCTTAGTACAGTGCTCTGCACATAGTAAGCGCTCAATAAATACGATTGATGATGATGATGATCCCCAAGCACTTGGTACAATGCTCCATCCACAAGGAAGTCCTGTTATTAAGTTCTGTGGGGACACATCTTCATGGGGTCCATTTTAAAAAAATTATTATGGTATTTATAAAGACCTTGCTCTGTGCCGGACACTGAACTAAGTGCTGGGGTAGACACAAGCTAATCAGTTGGACACAGTCCCTATCCCATACGGGGCTCTCAGTCTTAATCCTCATTTTATAGATGAGGTGGCTGAGGCCCAGAGAAATCCATCAATCGTATTTATTGAGCGCTTACTGTGTGCAGAGCACTGTACTAAGCGCTTGGGAAGTACAAGTTGGCAACATATAATGAAGTGACTTGCCCAAGGTCATACAGTAGAAAAGTGGGGGATCCGGGATTTGAACCCAGGTCCTTCCAACTCCCAGGCCCACTAAGGCCACGCTGCTTCCCTGCCTCTTTGCCCTTCCCTACGGGAGCCTAGTTCCAGAAAAGCATAAGGGAGGTGGGGTGAACTGACTCAATCCATCAGTGGTATTTATTGAGCATTTACTGTGTGCAGGCCATTGTACTAAGCGCTTGGGAGAGTCCAATACAACAGAGTTGGTAGACACGTTCCCTTACCCCAGTGAGGTCCCTGTGTAGAGAAGTCACCTTGCCAGGGACCAGCCGATGGGAACGCTGCGTCTCCGAGCTCTGGGATTTACCTGGGCACCATGGTGTCTCCCTGAGAGGGCACGAATGAATGGCAACCCACCCCCGGGAGCCCCCCCAATTTTCCGGTCTGGGTGTCTGCAGTTTGGGGCCTCCTCCCTGAAGAGTACAGTAGCATCTGAGCCTGGAGATCCCAGTGCGAGCGGCCGACCGGGCCGTCGCTCCGTAAGTCACTGAGGTGATAACCTTGCTCGCTCTGGCGTTTCCTATTTCAGCTGAGCAGAGTCAGCACAGGATGGATCGGGCCAAGAAGAGCTGGGTGAATAACGTCCACAGAGACCTCTCCCTCCCGCCGGAGATCTGTGGTGCCATGGAGGAGCTGGAAAAAGTCACGGACGCAGCAGCGCACCCCAACCCGAGGTAATAATAATAATGATGATGATGGTATTTGTTAAGCCAAGCGCTGTTCTAAGGTAGATCCGATGTTAAGTGCTAACTATGCGCCAAGCGCTGTTCTAAGGTAGAGCCAAGCTCACGGGCGGGCGCAGCCATCGTCGCCTTGGGACGGTTTCTTCAGGGTTGGCTGGGTCCAACGGGCGGGAGGAAGCGACTTCAGCCCTCCCGGGACCCGAGTAATGGTCCCGTCTCTCAGCCTGCCATCGTAGCTACTTGCGAACGGGGCTGTGTCGCGACTCTGCTCGGGGCAAGAGGGCGGGTGATTGATGGGAATAAGAATAACCTCGACGATGATGATCTGGCTAAGCGCTGACTAGGTGCCAAACCCTGTTCCAAGCGCTGGGCTAGATGCAAGAGAATCAGCTCGGACCAAGTTTCCACCTACGCGGGACTCCCGGTGTCTAAAAAGGAGGGAGAGCAGGGAGCCCCGCTATACGGAGGAGGATACTGAAGCATAGAAAGGTTGAAATGACTTGCTCAAGCTCACACAGTGGGCCAGTGTGACACCCTAAGCATATCCCTCTAGACTGTAAGCGCCTCGTGGGCAGGGAATGTGTCCCAAATCAATAAGTGGCCTCTAGGCTTCCCTTCCCTCTCTACAGCTCAGTAGGTTGGCTTGGGGGTCTGATTCCATATTTGCTGCATTTCTGCAGTTCATTCGTTCATTGAGTAGTATACATTTAGCTTGTTGTGGGCAGGAAATGTGTCTGATATTGTATTGTACTCTCCCAAGCGCTTAGTAAAGTGCTTTGCTCACAGTAAGTGCTCAATAAATACAACTGAATGAATGAATGCATTTTAGAGTCTCCCTCCTGCTAAATTGTAAGCTCCTTGAGGGCAAGGATCACATCTGTGAACTCTTACCTTCTCCTCCCAAGCTCTTTGAGCAGTGCTCCGCACAAAGTAGGGGTTCATTAAATAATATAATTATAATGGCATTTATTAAGCGCTTACCACGTGCAAAGCCCTGTTCTAAGCGCTGGGGAGGTTACAAGGTGATCAAGTTGTCCCACAGGGGGCTCACAGTCTTAATCCCCATTTTCAAGATGAGGTAACTGAGGCCCAGAGAAGTTTGGATGTCTGATCCGCCTTCTTTTTTATTTAATTTTTTTTTACAGGTAGCTGGGGGAGGATGGGAACGGAAATGAGATGTTGGGTGTGAAGCGCTTTGGTTGAGTCTGTGTGTACGTGGTGCTGTGCCATTTCAGGTTCATTATTACTATATTATCCTCCCGTGGCTACAAGCCAAGTCCACTGAGCTGGGGGGTGAGGACGAGGGCCGGAGACAAAGGAGTTCTTGTTGGTGTGGGGCTTTGCGCTTGCTTAGAGGCTGACGGCTGGGTAAATACTTATTGTTGCTAGTTGTTACCCAGAACTCTAGAGTGGCTTTTGTTGGTCATCCCACCCCCTTCTTCTCACCTCCTTTGGCAACTTGCAATTGGTCTGGGATTCAGTTTCCTGAGAACTTGGCTAACGTACGCTCTAAACCTGCGGGAACTCAGGGGGCAAAATATGTTTGAGGCCCAGGGCCACTTGGAAGATGGGGGCTTCCGAGTGATGCGGGAGCAGGGTTTTCTCAGCCGGACGTCGGGGCGCAGGAGGCGAAGGGGTTGCTGGCCCGTTGGCTGCGGAAGAGCAGGAAGATGAGACACGAGAAGGGTCTTGGTGTCTCCCCATTACCCTGGTCCTCCCCGCAGGGCCACTCTGGGGTTGCTGAGTTTGTTGGGCGAGTTAAAGGTTTTAGGTTTCACCTTGCCCAACCACATTTTATGACCCCCATGAGGTCCATCTGTCAGCATGAGATCACCTGTGTTTGCCCAGCATCAGCTGATCAGAAAAGGCCTCCCCTTGCCCCTCACCAGAGACGACATCGGCCGTTTGAAGTGACCACATTGGCATTCAGGGCTTAATGATAATAAAAATTGTGGTATTTGGTAAGCACTTACTAAGTGCTGAGAGAAGCAGCGTGGCTTAGTGGAAAGAGCCTGGGCTTGGGAGTCCGAGGTCATGGGTTCAAATCCCGGCTCCGCCACTTGTCAGCTGTGGGACTTTGGGCAAGTCACTTCACTTCTCTGGGCCTCAGTTCCCTCATCTGTAAAATGGGGATGAAGACTGTGAGCCCCACGGGGGACAACCTGATCACCCTGTACCCCCCACAACGCTTAGAACATGCTTGGCACATAGTAAGCGCTTCACAAATGCCATTATTATTATTATTATTATAGATACAAGTTAATAAATTTGAGCACGGCCCCTATCCCGCATAGGGCTCAGAGTCTCAATCTCCATTTCACAGCTGATTTAACTGAGGCACAGAGATGTGAAGTGACTCGCCCGAGGTCACACAGCAGACGACACATTAGAACCCAGGTCCTTCTGACTCCCGGGCCTGTCCATTAGGACACGCGGCTTTCTTTCTTCCTCCGTCCTCTTTCCTCCCCACTGCCCTGCCGTTGGTAGCATCAGGAACGTGAGCTCCTACACGTCCTACAGCCTGTGCAAACCTGCAATCTGAGTGTCTTGTAGAGGCAAGTTGCAGTTCCTGTTCTCCAGTAAATAATAATAATCATAATGGCATTTATTAAGCGCTTACTATGTGCAAAGCACTGTTCTAAGCGCTGGGAGTAAAAGCATAATGGTGTCGAGAAAGAGAAGCCTGGAGAATCGGGGTCATTTTTCTTTGCTTCTCCTGGCTCGGAGTATTGAAGCCTCGTCTCTCGGCCTGGGTTAACGGCGGTTTCTTTTGCAGTCTCACCGGGTCACATCCGATTTCGGGTGGATTAGACGTCCCTAAAGACGACGCGAGCAAGACAGCCGTTTCGACAGCAAAGGTAGTTCCAACTCAGACTTCCTTTCAGAGTCGTGCGAGCCTAGCCCTGAGAATGCTTGAGCAGAGCAAAACAGTTAGGAGGGCAGGGTGGATAGGGCTTGAACCTATGCTTAGGGTACAGAAAAGCGTTTAATCTGTTATTCTTCTACAGCAAAGCGTTTAACATGTTATTCTTTTGGTGAAAAGGCCGAGGCTGTATATGCCATTAGTCGGCCTGTGTCATTATGTATTACATATCTATTCTATTTATTTGTACTTCCCAAGCGCTTAGTACAGTGCTCTGCACATAGTAAGCGCTCAATAAATACGATTGATGATGATCTATTCTATTTATTTTATTTTGTTAGTATGTTTGGTTTTGTTCTCTGTCTCCTCCTTTTAGACTGTGAGCCCACTGTTGGGTAGGGACCATCTCTATATGTTGCCAACTTGGACTTCCCAAGCGCTTAGTACAGTGCTCTGCACACAGTAAGCGCTCAATAAATATGATTGATGATGATGATGATGATTTATTGAACACTGTACTAACCGCTTGGAAGAATACAATGTAACAGTATAACAGACACATTCCCTGCCCATAATGAGTGTAAAGTCTAGAGGTGGAGACAGACATTGATATAAATAAATACTAGATGTAACAATAATAATGGTATTTGTTAACGCTTTCTATGTGCCAGGCTTAATATAAATAAATAATCGATCTAATAATAAGAATAGTAGTAATAATAGTGGTATTTGTTAAACGCTTTCTATGTGCCGGGCTTAATATAAATAAATAATGGATGTAACACTAAGAATAGTAATAATAATAATGGTATTTGTTAAACGCTTTCTATGTGCCAGGCTTAATATAAATAAATAATGGATGTAACTATAATAATAATAATAATAGTAGTAATAATAGTGGTATTTGTTAAACGCTTTCTATGTGCCGGGCTTAATATAAATAAATAATGGATGTAACACTAAGAATAGTAATAATAATAATGGTATTTGTTAAACGCTATCTATGTGCCAGGCTTAATATAAATAAATAATGGATGTAACTATAATAATAATAGTAATAATAGTGGTATTTGTTAAACGCTTTCTCTGTGCCAGGCTTAATATAAATAAATAATGGATGTAACAATAATAATAATAATAATAATAATAATAATAATGGTATTTGTTAAATGCTTTCTATGTGCCAGGCTTAATATAAATAAATAATGGATGTAACAATAATAATAATAATGGTATTTGTTAAATGCTTTTTATGTGCCAGGCTTAATATAAATAAATAGTAGATGTAACAATAATAATAATAGTGGTATTTGTTAAA
The DNA here is from genome assembly GCF_015852505.1 of Tachyglossus aculeatus. Classification (NCBI taxonomy): domain Eukaryota; kingdom Metazoa; phylum Chordata; class Mammalia; order Monotremata; family Tachyglossidae; genus Tachyglossus; species Tachyglossus aculeatus. The sequence continues at coordinate 29,714,073 of NC_052085.1, forward strand.
TGCTTTCTATGTGCCAGGCTTAATATAAATAAATAGTGGATGTAACAATAATAATAATAATAATAATAATAATGGTATTTGTTAAATGCTTTCTATGTGCCAGGCTTAATATAAATGAATAGTGGATGTAACAATAATAATAATAATAATGGTATTTGTTAAATGCTTTCTATGTACCAGGCTTAATATAAATAAATAATGGATGTAACAATAATAATAATAACGGTATTTGTTAAACACTTTCTATGTGCCAGGCTTAATATAAGTAAATAGTGGAGGTAATAATAATAATAATAATAATGGTATTTGTTAAACGCTTTCTATGTGCCAGGCACTGTACTAAGCGCTGGAGTGAATACAAGCAAATCAAGTTGGACACAGTCCCTGTCCCATGTGGGGCTCACAATCTCAATCCCTATTTTACAGATAAGGCAACTGAGGCACAGAGAAGTGAAGCGACTTGCCTGAGACAGTAGATAAGTAGTCGAGCCGGGATTAGAATCCATAACGTTCCTACACCCAGGCCCGTGCTCTAGCCACAATGCCATGCTGTGCTGTGGGGCTGAGAAAGGGGTGGATATTCATGAATATTAATGTTAATATCTGTCTCCCCCTCTAGACTGTAAGCTCGCTGTGGGCAGGGAATGTTCCCTGCCTACTCTGATGTACTGTACTCTCCTAAGGGTTTAATACAGTGCTCTCCACATAGTAAGCATTCAATATGTAACATTGATTGATTGGTAGGCTGTCACCCCTAACACTGTACAGCTGTTTCCACCTCAGATATAAATGTAATAAACATTTTTTTTTTTTCCCAGCCCAGGAAGAATCCATTTAATAGCTCCAGCGTTCCAGAGAATAATTTATATATCCAGACCAAAAGCGAACAGTCAGGAAGCGGAACAACTGGTTTCCCTCGTACATCAAAAGAGGGTAAATATTTTTTCGGGGGGTCACATATTTTTAATGGTGCTAAACTCTTGACTACAGGGAAATCAGTGGGTTCCTGTTGCAAAATAGAACTTCCAGGAGAAAGTTGGGATTTCATCATGATCCGTCTGTCCGAACCATCTGGTCACTTGCCTGGGAGAAGATATAATCCAGATCTGGAAAGTCCCAGAGCTCACGAATCGTCCCGTTCCGTCCGTCACTGACTGCCGGATTCGGGATTTGGTCGTGCTGCTTTGGCTCCATCAGAGAAAGCAGAGATTAGACCACTTCCCCCCCGGTGAACCCCTTTCCACCCATTCCCTGTCATCCCAGTGAGGTTTAGGGATGGTATCTGCACACAGTAAGCGCTCAATAAATACGACTGAATGAATGAATGAATCTGTTCAGTGCTCCTATGTACCAGGCACCGTTCTAAGCACTGAAGTAGATACAAAGTAATCAGGTTGGACACAGTCCCCGTCCCCCACTGGGCTCCCAATCTTAATCCCCATTTTGCAGATGAGGGAACTGAGGCACCGAGAAGTGAAGTGACTTACTCAAGGTCACACAAGCAGATAAGCGGTGAAGCTGGGATTAGAACCCAGGTCCTCGCGACTCCCAGCCCTGGGCTCTTTCTCCCAGGTCACGCCGCTTCCCCTGCCGGATACTTCCACGTGCTTCTTCCCCCAAGCGTTTCCGTCAGCCGGGATTATCCAGGGGAGAATGGAATGGTCCATTCATTCATTCATTCGATCGTATTTATTGAGCGCTTACTGTGTGCAGAGCACTGTACTAAGCGCTTGGGAAGTGCAAGTTGGCAACATCTAGAGACGGTCCCTACCCAACAGCGGATTCACAGTCTAGAAGGGGGAGACGGACAACAAAACGAAACATATTAACAAAATAAAATAAATAGAATAAATATGTACAAGTAAAATAGAGTAATAAATATGTACAAACATATATACATTTAATATACATATATACATTTAATCAAGTTGTCCCACATGGGGCTCACAGTCTCCACCCCCATTTTGCAGATGAGGTAACTGGGGCCCAGTGAAGTGCCTTGCCCCAAATTGCTTAATTTGGGGCTTAATAAATGCCATTATTATTATTATTATTCTCTGGGCCTCAGTTCCCTCATCTGTCAAATGGGGATGAAGACTGTGAGCCCCACGGGGGACAACCTGATCAACTTGCACTCCCGCCACCAGCGCTTAGAACAGTGCTCCGCACATAGTAAGTACATATCAAATAGCATCATTAGTATTATAACACGATTAATGGTCTTTCTCTGGGAGCGCGAGGCGCGAGGCGTCCATGGGGCTACTGGCTAGGAATGGAGCCAGGGAGGTGAGCTCTTTATTTAGTTGCCTTGGAAGAAGTTGAGATGGGTTGAGAATGGGGCAGCGATAAATGAGCAGGGAGATTTTTTTCATTTCTTCCGAGAATAAATTCCCCAAAGCCCATGGCCCCTTAGAACTTTGTAGCAAAAGCATAGCTGAGTGTTTTAATAATAATAATAATAATAATAACAATAGAGAGAGTAAGAAGAACCTTGGTGTTACGCACTTACTAGGTGCAAATACTGTACTAAGCACTGGCATAAATATAAGGTAACCGCATCAGAACCAGTCCCTGCCCCACATGAGACTCACAGTCTAAAGGGGAGGGAGAACAGGTATTTAACCCCCATTTTACAGGTTAGGAAATGAAGGCCCAGAGAAGTTAAGTAACTTTCCCAAGGTCATACAGCAGGCATGTGGGAGACATGGGATTAGAACCCAGTTCCTTTGGCTCCCAGGCCCATCGTCTTTCTACTAGGCCATGCCGCTTTTGTGCTGATTTGGAGAGTGGTTTTTTGTCGTGTTTTAAAATTTGGTTTCTCTTTCTCATTTCTGCTGAAGAATTTCTGCTGTTTAATGAAGGTTTTTCCTGTACTCCAGGCTTCTGCTGCATGCTCTCTCCACGTTGTCCTTTAAATCGAGACCCTTGACGATTTTTTTATCGAGTGTGTGTTGTCTGCAGAAAATGTCTTTGAGTTTGCCGTCTTCGTTTTGCAGGATGCACTGAATTTTTTCCTTTGCCTCTCCCAATTCTTTCTCCCAGTTGTTCCGAACCCTTCCAAGGAATCCTTTTCCTCCCCAAAGCTTCCCCCGCCCCGGCACATTCCTCCGGACACCGAGGGCAGCCGCCCAACCCAGCCTCCAATCCCCAAACCCAGAAGAGCCCTCTCCAACGCCACAGAACGACGCCCGGAGGACGAACCGCCTTTCCCTAAATCCGGACGAAGGGCCGAGCCCGGGAACGGCCGCTTCCCCCCCCGGGGCATTTTGAAACGCAACTCGAGCACCAGCTCAACCGATTCCGAGGTGACCCGCGGGAATCCGAACTCGGAATCCAAGGGCAAGAATCCGCCCACCTCTGTCAGCATTCCCGAAGGCATTTTGGAGAAGGACCCTTCGGCCGAAGAGGAGGGCTCTTCCCACAGTGCACTGGAACCGCTGAAGCACGTGCGATTCTCGGCAGTCCAAGAAGAGCTTCCTCAGCATCCCCAACTTCATCGTGGGAAGGAAATGGGAGCGTTCGCTTTAGTAGGATCTGCAAAGACTGAGGCCCAGTTGGAAGACCCGGGGCCTTACGTCGGCGTGGAGGAGGATACTGAGTTCTACGGTCACAGAAAACCATTCCAGACCTCTTGGCCGACTTTCGTGCCAACTGCGACGGACACTAACTCACCCGAACAAAACCCGCCGGCTTCGGAGCGGTACGAGATGAATGGGCCCGGCCCGGCCGCCGAGCGCGTCTCAGATCGGGTGGCGAGTCCCCGTTTGGACGGCCTAAGCCCGAGGTGGTCTTCCAGAGAGCTCCCGGCTGACGCTCAGGGGGAGCCTAGAGCCAAGCCCTCCTCCAAGTCAAGCCTGGAATCCGAGTCATCCCCAAATCCCGAGGGTAAGAGAGGGGTTGAGATTCCCATTAGCAGATGGGGGAAATGCCGCCCGCTTTGCTGCCAGTGTGTCAGTTGACGGTATTTTATCGAGTGCTTACTGTGGGGGACGTTGCCATCCCTTCCCATTCCACTGGAATCAGTGCCCCCCATCCTCGCTCCAAAAGTATCGTGTCCCCCATCCCAGATCCCTCTTCACACAGACACCACTTCCAACTCAGGTAGGAAAAGAAGTGTGGCCTATTGGAAAGAGCGCGGGCCCAGGAGTCGGAGGACCTGGGTTCTAATCCTGCCTCCGCCACTTGTATGCCGGGCAAGTCGCTTCACTTCCCTGTGCCTCGGTTCCCTCATCTGTCAAATGGGGATTAAGACTGTGAGCCCCACGAGGGACAGCGCATCCACCCTGATTAGCTTCTATCAGTACAGTGCCGGGCACGTAGTAAACGCTTAAAAAATACCACTGCAGAAAATAAACTCATTTAACTTCTTTGGGCCTCAGTAACCTCAGCTGTAAAATGGGGATTAATACTACAAGTCCCACGTGGGACATGGGCTGCTTGGCTCGTATCTACCCCAGCGCTTAGTACAGTGCCCGGCACATAGTAAGCACTTAACCAGTACCATAAAAAAGGTCAGGCAAGTCTAAGGCGTTTTCCAATTTTCAACCCTTCAGTCAGAGTGTTCTGAGGTGCTGGCTCCTGAAGCCAGACGGGCAGACAAGGGATTGACCATCGGGAGATTTTCTTTGATTCCTTTATCCTTAAAGTATCTTTGGCCAAACTCTCCTCTGTAGTCCCCCTTCAGATAACGTCATCAGGTTTGCCTTGTGATTTCCCAATCATCACGTCCCTGGGACCTGCTACCTGGACCATAATATTTCCACGGTGGAATTTGAGGGGAACCTAGACTTACCTAAATCTCTTTTAACTAATCCAAACCTGGATCTCCGTAAGACTAGCACTGCTGGCCGTTAATGAGTTGCAGTGATCCAGGCGATTCACTGCTTCCCCCTGAAACCAAATAAAGATTCCAGAGCTTCAAGATAAAAGTAATAAAATTGCTCCAGGAAAATAATCTAATATTAAGGAATTTTGGCCGGGGCTTTTGAAGTTTAAATTGCTTCCGGCCTTTCCTAGAAATCCAAAGCAGCAAATGTTTCCAAACTCCCCTTCCCTGCTTAATATGGTGCTTGGTAGGGATTCAACCTGGCCCTTGTCTTTGATGGTTCCATTTCACCAACCCCGATCTTTCCTAGGGATTTTGCCCCCAAAGAAAGAATGATCGAAACCATCCAAGCAGTGACTCCCACCTCTCCAGGGTAGAGGGTTTTAGTGTTCCCACACAGTAATCTGTCTCCCCCTTCTAGACTGTGAGCCCATTGTTGGGTAGGGACCGTCTCTATATGTTGCCAACTTGTACTTCCCAAGCGCTTAGTACGGTGCTCTGCACACAGTAAGCGCTCAATAAGTACGATTGAATGAATGAAATCAAATATATTTATTGAGCGCCTATCGTGTGCACAGCACTGTACTAAATGCTTGGGAGAGTACAATATAACAGAGTTGGTAGACACCTTCCCTTCCCCCAGTGAGCTTACAGTCTAGAGAGGGAGAGAGACGTTAATATAAATAAATTAATGGATACTTGCGTAAGTGCTGTGGGACTGAGGGAGGGATGAATAAAGGGGGCAAAGCCAAATACGAGAGTGAGGCAGAGGGGAATGGGAGAAGAGGAAGTGAGGACTCAGTCGGAGATGAGGAAGTCACCCGAAAAAGGATATGTGAGCGCTCCTTTGAAAAAAGTGTTTTGTATTCCAGCCTGGCAGCCGTGTCCCCCTGAGTCCGCTCCTCCTCAGGTTCCTGATTTCCCCCGGGCGGAGCGTCAGCAAGGTAAGCGCGTTCTTATGAAGGGACGAAATGCTAAGCCGCCCTCCCAGCCTGAGAAATATGCCATTGAGTTCGCCAAGGCCACTGACCATTCCATATCTAAGGTATTAGACTGGTTTAGCCGAAGTTCTCCTCCCGGCGAGACGAGTCTGCCTCCCGATAGCCACCTGGGAGCAGAGTACCCGGGACGGCCACCCGCCAAGCCACCGAGAGTTGGCATCTTGGCCGAAGAGAAGCCCAGGCCAGGCCCCGGTGACTACAGTCCGGCGTTTTTCACTCCCAGCAGACCAAAGCCCGGGAAAGCAGAGTATCCGTCTCAAGGGCTGCCTTTCAGAAACGGGAAAGATGGCAACGGAGCTGTCCCCGGACCCCATCTTATTCTTCCGCCCAGAGATGTCAACTCGGAAGGAGGACAGAAGTCACCACCACCCAGGAGCTATAATTCAGATCAAGATAGTAAGCCCGCCAAACTGAGCCGAGAGCCACCGCGGGTTGGTCAGGGTCCAGGAGGGTGTGGAGAAGTCCACTCCAACTCCGGTCAGTCACGTGGAACCTGCGTCCCCCAAGGATCGGGGGCCCGAGGAAGCCGGCCTTCTGTGCCAGATGAGGTGACCGGCTGGCGTCTGGAAGAACTTCTAATCGGAAGAACACCCAACTCAAGAGCGAGTTTTGGCCCGTCGGAGATCACTGCGCTGAAAGACAAGGCGCCAGTCCAAAGTAACAGAGAGGAATCTACTGACCCACTACAATTTCTCTTGGGCCGAGAGGTCGCCGGGTTCCCAACTGTGGCGGGCGATGGCAGATTTGGGGAGAGAGAACCGAGTTCTCTTCCTCGGGGTGTACCTGAAGGCCCGCTGAGTCCTCGGGAGAAGCCGACCGTCCACCCATCACAGATTGCCAATCGGCGACCCGAGAGCCCCACTCAGGCCGCAGAGAAATACAGGCGAGTAAGTGATCTCAAATCCTTCTGGGAAGGAGAGAAAGCCACTGTAGCTGCTTCTACTCCATTGGCGGGCAAGGACCCCCAGCCTGAGGAAAAACAAGTCTCAGTCCCGCCAGAAGTGAGCAGGCCTAGGACATCTGCCGGGGGGCCCTGTCCCGAAGACCGAAGCAAGTACGGCCTTTCCACTGCTCGCTGGGTGGACCTAGGCCACGGCGGTCAGTTTCCTGACAGCTGTAGTGTTGAAAATGAAAGATTAAATCCGGAACGCGCAGGCCTGTCCAAAGTGTATCCCTCCACTGGCGCCCCTGAGAAAATGCCTTGTCCTGGGAGGAGGACTAGGGAACCTGGAAGACGTCACGAAGCGGATGGTTTTCAGGCCAGAAGCGACGCCGCTCCCTCGGCGTTGGGAAACGATGCTCCAGAGGACCGGAGCGAAGAGTGTTCCCTTTTGGAAAAAGGCAGGCTGCCCGTTTCCCAGGAAAATTCCAGCTCGAGCTCTGGACCCTCAGGGGAAAGGGCGGATGAGGATTCATTGGAACGGGTTTCCCATCGGGCGAATTTCGAGAGCTTAAAAGCCTTCTGGGGCCAGGGAGCCAACTCAAACGAGAAAACCCGGGTTACGGCCAACCCTACTCATCCAAGTAGAGGTTATTTAGGCTCCCACGAGAGCCAGCGACCCAGAGAGTTCAGTGACATTCATCTGACAGAGGCTCCCAGAGGACAAAATGGACGGATGCCCCAAGAAGAAATAAAAATAAATTCCAAGTTTGTCCTTCAGCCCCTCTCTGCTGAAAGCAAGTTGGAACCACCCAGGTGTTTCATTCGGGATTCGACCCGTGAGTCAGAAATGGATATGGCCCCAAAGGGAGAAGGGGAGAGATCCCAAGTGCCGGAGTTCAAGGAGAAGAGAGAGGTCCCAGAGCAAGAATTTGTAGTGAAAACAGCCATCTGTCCTAAAGAACCTAACCACGTCTTTAACAAGGCCGTGAAAGCCCTGCTTTCGGAAATCTCGCTGTCACCACCCCAAGCAGCCGCTGACGGAGGTAGCCAAGGAAAAGGGTTCGGGCCACGGGAGCAGCGGAGTTCTCCAAGCCGTGCGGCGGGCCTCAGAGACACTGTTTATCCAGATGTGGAGGAGAAGGAGGCTGTGGAAGAGAGTGTGGAGAGAGCTGTAGCCCCACCCGCTGCCAAGTCTGCCACCTTCATTGCCAGTTTGGAGAAGCTGTGGATGGAGGCCTCTGGAATGCCCACTTCTTCCCAGCGGGCTTGGTGGGGAATCAGTCACCCAGAGCCTGCTTCTCGGCCAGAGCGGAGGAGGTTGTTTGAAAATTGTATGGAGCCAAGTCGAGGCGACCCGGCTGCTGGCGGTGAGAAAGGGCCACCCTCTCGAGGGGGAGAAGACACCCTAGGAGGGACAGCTATGCCGCTGAAAGCTGACCGGGCTCAGTTTCGGGCAAATGTGGAGAAGCTGCTGGAGGGCATTTCTGTCGCTTCCTCCTCCAGTCTCGGGACGAAGCCTTTATTCCGGGAGGAGCCCGGGGCTCCCCAAGGGCTGGCATCTTCCAACCTGGTTGTTTCCGACCCTCGAAAGATGAAGGCGCCTCCTCGGAGGGAAATTTCCGAGGCTGTTGAAGAAACGGTTCTTCCCTCCAAAGCTGAGATGCGCGATTTCAACGCCAGATTGGGAAGACTGATCAAGGGAGTCCAGGGGGTTTCTGGGAATGAGCTGCAACTGAGGACGCAAAAAGGGAACGACCCAACTCCTAGTCCCGATGGCCCTCCGGAGGGAGAGGTCCCTTGGGCGTTACCTGAATTACTTATCTGGGGCCGGCGAAGCAAGAGCCTTCCGGAGGAACCAAAGGAAACAGTGGAGAAGTCTGTAGCTCCGTCTAAAGCAGAGCATTCCCTCGGGACCGATTTAGAGAGGCTCCCGAATGAGGCACCTGACACTCCTCATCCTCCGCCCGAGGGGACGGTGTGGAAGGGATTTTTTGACCACGTAGCTGCCCAGTCAGGGCAGGGAAGGGAGTCTGGGGAAGTGGAGGAGGAGGGAAAGGTCTTGACACTAGCAGAGGACAGAGATGTGGAGTTGGTTGGAGGTGAACCTGGGCTGGGTGTCAGAAGAGGGCCTCCTGCCCTAGAAGGCAGCACGCAGGACCCCGGAACCCCTCACCCTGGGGCGGCTCCCACTAAGATGCCACAGTTTGAGGCAGGAGCCGGTGAAACTCTAAGTGAGACACCGAGCCTGAATTTGAGGGACAGTGAAAATGAGGCCCAAAGAGGAGAGGGAGTTCAAGTTAGGGAAGAGCTACTGAAAGGAAGTGGTCCAGCCAGTGTTCCTGTGAGCTGTGAAAAAAGCGTGGGAGTAAAGAAGATGGAAATGATACTGGCATCTCCAGTTGAAGGAAAAGAAGAGGATGAGGATGAGGAAGGGGGAGAGGAGGAAGAGGAGGAGGAGGAAGAAGAGGAGGAGGACGAGGAAGAGGAGGAGGATGAGGGGGAAGAGGAGGAGGACGAGGAGGAGGAGGAAGGGGAAGAGGAGGAGGAGGAGGAAGGGGAAGAAGAGGAAACAAGCTGCTCTGACTCGGGTTTTTCAGCTAGATGCTTGAACTCCACTCCAGAAAACCGGATACGTCCTTCCCGTGAGCATTTTGAGTTTATACAATCCTTGTTTTAAATGGTTTGAATCCATAAGACATCGATTTGTGAAAGGCTAAGAGTTAGGAGTAATAAGCTAAGATTATATACTTTCATTTTCCCTCCCCAAAATAGCGTTATATTTTAGTTATTGTTACGAAATTTCCCCGGTAATGCCAAACGCACTAGACTATTCCCCTAACTTCTGGGATTTGTGGAAGAAAGTTCAGTCGCATGGTACCTTGTGGGGACTTTTTCTTTTTTTTTCTTTTTTTGGATGAACTTCACTGGTAACCAGGTGTGGGGACGAGATTGTTAGACTGTTGAGTCACCCACGAGAAACCCGATAGACCCAGCCCTCCCATAGTGTAAGGCCTTGCAAAACCCTCTGTAGGGAAAACTCACTGTAGCACGCGCACACCCGCACAACATGACACACACACAAACACAATTTTTCCAATACCACGGCAGACCAGATCACGCCGCAAGGACGTTGCTTCCCAGCACCAGTCAGGAGTAGTTGTTGAGCTCCTACGGTATTCGGAGAGCTGTTCTAAGTACTTGGGAGAGTCCCGTAAGTTAACAGATCAATCAATCAATCGTATTTATTGAGCACTTACTGTGTGCAGAGCACTGTACTAAGCGCTTGGGAAGTACAAGTTGGCAACATATAGAGACAGTCCCTACCCAACAGTGGGCTCACGGTCTAGGAGGGGGAGACAGAGAACAAAACAAATCATATTAACAAAATAAAATAAATAGAATAGAATAGATGAGGTGTTCTTGGTGAGGAGCTGATAGTTTAAAGACAGGTACAAACTGAAGAGGCTCTGTGAAAGCACTGATCCAGGCTGGGTTTAAACCCTACAATTTAGTAGTATTTATTGAGCGCCCACTTGGTGTGGAGCCCTCTACTAAGAATGATTTTTGGATGGCATTTTTAAACCGCTCTCTCATTTGGCCTTGCGCGAGCCTCGTTTTTGTTTCTCTAAAGACAGGTTATCTTTTTGTTCGACAAGAGGGCAGTGTTCACCTGATCTTTCTCGCAACAGGTTCGGAAGAAGAGTCAAATCCCGTTTTGAAGGCTTTGAAAAGGACCGCTGATAGGAAAGTGCCTTCCAAAAGTCTAGAGGACATTTCGTCAGACCCACCAAGTGAGAATCGAGCTTGCCTGCCGCCCGTGCCCCCGACTTGAGCTTGAAAAACCGCTTCCGTGCTGTCCCCTGGTCCCCCCTGCATGGAGTTTGGTTCCCGAACTCCAGCTGTGGGCTTGGCAAGTCACTTCCCCTAACCGAGCACGCTAGCAGACCCTCCAGCCCCACTTCCTCGAGCAGAACCGGGGGCTCCCCCGGGATCCCGTGGCCAGTTCTCCTTCGGTCGCGAGGCCCTTGGAAACAGGGCTTCTGGTTTCGCCCGCGGCCTCAGCCACGGCGACGGGCGTGTTTTCAAGAGGCGCGGTGCAGGAGCTAGCTGGATTTTGCAGAACGTAGTAAGGGCTCGATCCTTGTCCGCGCAAAGCTCGTTTCTAACCTTCCCCTGCCGTGCTTCCCTGGACTAATCTTTCTCCTACGCACGCATCCCGGTGGCAGGGACTATGTCGGTCAGCCAGTTGTGTTTATTGAGCACTTACTATGTGCAGAACACTGTACTAAGTGCTTGGGAGAGTACAGTATAATATAACAGACATAGAGTAGGCCAAAATCTCTAGTGTGGCCCTGTCTTAGCCAAGGCAGACTGGATTTCCCAGCCAAATGGGACATGGGAAACTGGGTGGGTTTTTTTTTTTAAATCCTTCTTTATTCAAAAGGAACAGAAAGCGCCCCGGTTCACTGGATGCTCTGCCGCTCGTGCCCTGCTTGGAAATATCCCAGCTTCATTGAGAATCCTTTCTCCTTCCACCAAGCCAGAAGCCCCCAACCTGTCCCTTCTGTCTGACTCAAGCACCGATAGAATAAGCCAGGGTCAGTGCCAAGCTCTTAAGATCTGGTCAGATCTTACAAGCGCTTAGTACAGTGCTCTGCACATAGGAAGCGCTCAATAAATACGATTGATGATTGATGATCCGGTGAGCTACAGGTTGAGGTAAACACGAAGGGGAGTTTGTTTGTTTGTAAAGGTATTTGTTAAGCGCTTATTGTTGCTAACCACTGTTCTAAGTAGCTCCGCATGGGGCTCACAGCTCAAGCAATAATAACAATCATTGTGGTATTTGTTAAGCGCTTACTATGTGCCAAGCACTGTACCGAGCGCTGGCGTAGATATAAGGTAATCAGGTTGGATACGCATCCTGCATGGGACTCCCAGTCTTAATCCCCAGTTTACAGCTGACGTAACTGAGGCCCAGAGAAGTCAAGTGACTTGCCCAAGGTCAAACAGCAGACGTGGAGCAGAGCTGGGATGAGAACCCACTTCCTCCAACTCCCAGGCCCGGGCTCTTTCCGCTCCGCCAATTGTCAGCTGTGTGACTTTGGGCAAGTCACTTCACTTCTCTGGGCCTCAGTTACCTCATCTGTAAAATGGGGATTAAGATTGTGAGCCCCCCATGGGACACCCTGATCGCCTTGTAACCTCCCCAGCGCTTAGAACAGTGCTATGCACATAGTAAGCGCTTAATAAATGCCATCATTATTATTATTATTATTTCCGGTAGGCCACACTGCTCCTCTCATTTTATGGTTAAGGAAACTAAAGGCGCAGAGATGTGAAGGGACCTGGCCAAGGCCACACAGCAGGGAAGCAGCGTGGCTCAGTGGAAAGAGCCCGGGCTTTGGAGTCCGAGGTCATGGGTTCGAATGCCACCTCCGCCACATGTCTGCTGTGTGATCTTGGGCAAGTCACTTCACTTCTCTGAGCCTCAGTTCCCTCATCTGCAAAATGGGGATTATGACTGTGAGCCCCAAGTGGGACAACTTGATCACCCCAGCGCTTAGAACAGTGCTCTGCACATAGTAAGCGCTTAACAAATGCCATCATTATTATTAGGTGGCAGAGCCGGGATTGGACCCTTCCCACCAGACCACGCGGCTAAATGCCGTTACATTTAGCAGCCTTAGTCCTGGGGCTGTTTGCCTTCTGGAGGTTGGAGAGATGCAGGGATTTTCAGGGTTAAAAAAAAAAAAAGACGCCTCCAGTATTCCCGTACGCAGCATTTAAAATACCGATACCCACACTCTCAGCTGCTGCCAACATCCCATTAGCAGCCGGTCCCCAGCTCCATCCCTCCCCCGTCAGCCGGCTTTCCCAAGCAGCCTCCCGGAGATGGTGTCTAACGATGATGCATTCCCATCAATATTTGCTACTAGACCGTGGGCGTAGGAAAGTGATCGTCACGCCCGAGCGGGGCTTTCAATCCCTTGGAAAACGTAGGCGTCGCTGCCCTGGGCTTTCTGCTCCCGGCCGATCCCGCTGCTGCCGTGCCATTGAGCGCTCGGGATGACCCCTCCGGCTCCGGAGGTCAACGCGCTGCCGGGCACCGATGCGAATTGCATCAGCCCGGAAATGGGATCCTTGGCTCGCCTTGGCTCGAGTGGGTGGTCCCGACAGAAAATATTTGGAGGAAGACACCTCGCTCATTTGGTCTTCTGTTCAGCTGTCACCCAGGGCTGCTTCTCCGCCCTTCGTTTTCTAACTCCCGTGGCTTCCAGTGTCCTTCATCTCCGGGCAGCCGGCTCATTAACCGTCTGTAACTTTCTCCTGCACAGATCCGGCCAAAGTAGATATTCCAAAAGAAGAATTAGTTCGTAGTGCTGAAGATGGTAAATATCTCCTCTCTGCCTGCATGCCTTGGGTTTCGGGGTGGGCAGGGGGGGCATTCCAGTTTCCAGGGTGGGGCGCGTACTTGGCAAGTTTGAGTTCGGATCGGCACCGGGTCAGAAATGGGGAGAACGGTATTGGGCTGGGTATGCTTCGGATGCGAGCGTAGAACCGGTTTGCGTTCCTGATGCCGCCACCGCTGGTCTCGGTGAGGGAATCTGTACGTGACTGGACAGGGAAGAGGTTTCTATTTTTAGAAACCTCTTCTTGGGGGGTCTTACCCAGTTGGCCCTCTTCTTGCCCCCAGTGAATTCAGGGATTCTCCTTGGGGGCCGAATCCCAGGTCTGGGCTCTTCTCATCTCGACTCTTGCGTTCAGGAGATGGGTTCAGTCTCTTAGAATCCGGGACTTTTCTAATCAATCAATCAATCAATCGTATTTATTGAGCGCTTACTATGTGCAGAGCACTGTACTAAGCGCTTGGGAAGTACAAATTGGCATCACATAGAGACAGTCCCTACCCAACAGTGGGCTCACAGTCTAAAAGTCTAATCGTTCCTGGCCCTCGGAAGGTGGTTCGAGTGTTAAGTGAAAAGGAAGGTTCTTTCTCAGTGAGGCTCTCCCGTTTTAGTCTAAAATGAAAGATTGGGAAGCCTGGAACTCATGTATTAGAGGGGAAGCTGCTCTCTCCTGTATCCGGGAATATCAGTGAAACAATCAATAGTATTTATTGAGTGCTTACTATGTGCAGAGCACTGTACTAAGCGCATGGGAGGGTACAATACAACAGAATTAGCGGACATGTTTCCTGCCCATAGCAAGTTACGGTCTATAGGGCAGCGTGCAGTCTAGACGGGCAAGAGAGCACACTGTCTTTTTGCTCAGGAACAAATGAGGGGAGGTAAAATTCCTTTATAGTTGGAGACATTGATAGAGCCATGATCCATCTTGCTTCACTGATCCCGTGGTAATCATGAATATCATTTGTTTAAGGAAGCGGCTTGGCCTAGCAGAAAGAGCATGGGCCTACGAGTCGGGGGACCTGGGTTCTAATTCTGCCTCTGCCACTTGTCTGCTGTGTGATCCTGGGCAAGTCACTTAATTTCTCTGTGCCTCAATTCCCTCATCTGTAAAATGGGGATTATACCCTAGTCCCTCCTACTTACTGTGGAACGCGGACTGTGTCTAACCTGTCTTGTAGTCAGCACGTAGTACAGTGCTTTGCACATAGTAAGCACTTAGCAAGTTTGTGGCAGGCACTGTACTAAGTTCTGCAGTCGATGGAAGATGATCGGGTTAGACATCGTCCCTGACCCCTATGGCGCTCGCGGTCTGAGTGCAGCTCTTAATATCATGAGTCGATGCCCTTCTGGGGTAAAGACCGCAGGATTTTGCTGCCCTGAAGCCAGGCTTCTTCACTTGAAAATAACGTGGCCTAGCAAGAAGAGCACAGGCCTGGACGTCAGAGGACCTGGGTTCTAATTCCGGCTCTGCCCCTTCTCTGCTGTGTGACCTTGGACATGTCACTTCACTTCTCTGTGCGTCATCTGTAAAATGGGGATTAATAATAATAAGGTTGGCATTTGTTAAGCGCTTACTATATGCCAAGCACTGTTCTAAGTGCTGGGGTAGATACAAGGTAATCAGATTGTCCCACGTGGGGCTCACAGTCTTCATCCCCATACAAGGTAATCAGATTGTCCCACGTGGCGCTCACAGTCTTCATCCCCATTTTACAGATGAAGGAACTGAGGCCCAGAGAAGTTAAGTGACTTGCCCAAGGTCACACAGCTGACAGGTGGCGGGGCCAGGATTAGAACCCATGACCTCTGGCTCCCCAGCCTGTGCTCTTTTAAAACTATGACCCCAATGTGGGACAGGGACTGTGTCCAACCCGATTATCTCTTTTCGACCCCAGCGCTTAAATACAGTACCAGGCCCATAGTAAGCGCTTTACAGATTCCATTGAAAAAAAGATATAAAAATAAATCACCTCAAATGTCCAGGGAAGGATCAGTTCTGGAAGGGGAAGAGATGTAAGAGGAATATTCAAAGGTGCCCGGGGAGAAGGTAGAAAATTACCACCTCGAGTTTTTCATGGTTTGCTGTCTTATTCTGATGGGAGTCTTATTAACAGTTCTCTCAAAATGACACTGTGGCTCTTCTGAGCAGATGCGAAAACAGATCAACCACAAGATACAAATGAAAACAGGCCAGGAAGTGAGTAGCAGAATGTTTGCAGCGAGCCTAATTGTCCAATACCCCTTCTTAAGGGTGAAATGGTCTGAAATAATAACTAACCCCCGGAATGACGCAGCATGTTTTTGTCACTAAATCCCTGCAGTGGGCAAAACCGTTTCATTGCAGCTAAGACGGTCTAGGGCATTTCCACGCTAGCCATTTGAGCACTCGCTGGCGGGCGGGATGTATTAGCCCATGTTCCCCTGATGAGGGGAGGCTAGAAAGGCGGGAGGCGGGGACCAAACCGCAGTCGACTTTGATCTCCTTCAGCTTTCGCTGAAAACTGTGAAATGATTGATCTTTTCTGAGCCGGTTAAGATGCGAAGGAAATGCAGCTCCTCTTTGGAGCGGTCGCTCCTCCTTGCCTCCCCGGAGGGCTGCATCCTTCCCCTCCCGAGATGTGAGCGACTAAGGAAAGAATTTCATCATCATCATCATCAATCGTCTTTATTGAGCGCTTTCTATGTGAAGAGCACTGTACTAAGCGCTTGGGAAGTACAAATTGGCGACATATAGAGACAGTCCCTACCCAACAGTGGGCTCACAGTCTAAAAGGGGGGAGACAGAGAACAAAACCAAACGTACTAACAAAATAAAATAAATAGAATAGATATGTACAAGTAAAATAAATAAATAAATAGAGTAATAAATATGTACAAACATATATACATATATACAGGTGCTGTGGGGAAGGGAAGGAGGTAAGATGGGGGGGATGGAGAGGGGACGAGGGGGAGAGGAAGGAAGGGGCTCAGTCTGGGAAGGATGGGAAGGCCCGTCGATGGGGAATATTGTTGGGAATTCTAGCCAGGGAGCCTAGAGGATCCTATCTGCCTGTGAAATGCTGAGAAGCAGCATGGCCTAGCAGAGAGAGGGCGGCCTGGGAGTTGGAGAGCCTGGGTTCCAATTGCCGGCCCTGCCGATCGCTTTCTGGGTGACCGTGGGCAAGTCACTTCACTTCTCTGTGCCTCAGTGCTCCTGTTCTCCCTCCTACTTAGACTGTGAGTCCCATGCGGGACAGGGGCTGAATCCAACCTAACTGACCTGTATCTACCCCAGTGTTTAGAACAGTGTTTGAAACATAGTAAGCGCTTAGCAAATACCATAAAATGAAAGAACAGAGGTGGCCGGAGGGATTTGAAGTCCCGGACTGTTCCTCGGGCCACACTTTGATGTCTGTAGCTGCAACTCCTTGAAAAACAGCTGGGGTTTAAAAAAAAAAAAAAAAGAGGCATGCCTTTGGCATAGTGCTTGACACCTACTAAGAGGGTAAAAAATACCATTATCATGATCAATTCCTAATATATATTGAGTGCTCACTCTCTGCAGAGCACTGTACTGAGTGCTGGGAGAGGACGGTAAAGTAGACATGCTCTCTGCCCTCAAGAACCTTACAATCTAGCAGGGGTAACATTAATGAAAGACTTTGACAATTTGGTAGTCCAGCCTGGGAATACTCCCTTGTCTGAACCTTTTTTCTCTTTTCGAATGAAAGTGTACATTTTAGAAGCTAGAAAAATCAATCATCAATGGTATTTACTGAGCGCTTACTGTGTGAAGGGCATTGTATTAAGCACCTGGGAAACTACAATAGATAGAATCAGTAGACTTTCCCTACTCACAAGGAGCTTACGGCTTGCAGTCAGTCATTAGGACCACAGACCCAGCGATGGTTTTCAGTCAGTCATATTTATTGAGCGCTTTCTATGTGCAGAGCACTGAACTAAGCACTTGGGAGAGTACACTATAACAATAAACAGACACGTTCCCTGCTCACAACAATCTTACAGTCTAGCACTTCTCTGTGCCTCGGTTCCCTCATCTGTAAAATGGGGATTAAGACTGTGAACCCCACGTGGGACACGGACTGTGTCCAACCTGATTATCTTGTATCTACCTCAGAACTCAGTTCCGTGCCCGACGCACAGTAAGCGCTTAACAAATACCGTTAACAAAAATTCCAATGGAAATTCTCCCTGGTTTGAAATTTGACAGTGTTGTGGCCATTGAAGGCAAGCCCATTGGGAAGCATTTCCCACTGGGAAATGGTCCGTCTTCAAATGCCAGTGGCGATCCTATCCTAGTTGGAGGAAAGCTAGCGGGTTCATTGGAATGGCCTGTCTTCGTCTCATTCGGCTCCCTGCTGTAGAACTAAGTCTGCACTGACCACAGCAGCACACGGCTTCCTTTACCTTCTTTTGCATGTAGACATCTGTGAACTTGACCCGTTCCAATGCGCTCCTCCCTTTCGGAAAGCCAGCACATTCACGCACCCCCAAGCGGGTCTCTCTGTCCTCCCACCCGGCTTTGGCATTGTCCCGTTGTCGTCCGCAAGCGGTCAGGGTTCCTTAAAAAATGGGAATGCTGCTCTTCAGTTTCCACAGGGCCATCAGCCCCTGAGCACCAGTTTTTGCAGCCTGAAAAACTCAAAAGGATGAGCAAGTCTGTGCCTGCATTTCTCCAGGATGAGGCAAGTTTGCGCTTGAAACGTGTACGTGTGGAACGGGCTGGAGTCGGGTGGCTGTATTGGTTTGGGTCCTGAGGCGACTGCTGATTCTGCCATATCGTACTTTCCCAAGCACTTAATGCAGTGCTCTGCACGTAATCCCTGAATTTACTTTGAGATCCTCAGTCTGGTACCTCTCCGGTCACCCGTGGCAACCAGTTCTGGAAGTCGGCGATGAGGAGGAATGCTTCCTTAAGCGCTCAATAAATACCGCCGATTGATTGATGTCCTGGGAAGATGGAGGAAGCTTCATTTACCTGCCTAGTCACGGCGGGACCCTAGAGAGCCTCAGTAGTAATAGGAATAGAATTCATTAAGCGCTTACCGTGTGCAGAGCACTGTACTAAGCACTTGGGAGAGTAGAATACGACAGTTGATAGACATGTTCCCTGCCCACAAGGAGCTTGCAATCGTACTAAGCGCTGGGAAATGATGCACAGACGAGAATTAGGCACAGTTCCTCTCAGTTAACTTTCTGAAGCATTCCTCCTTTTCACCGACTTCTAGAACTGGTAGCCACTGGTGACCGGAGAGGTTCGAAGCCGAGGATCTCGATGTAAATTCAGGGAGTAATAGTAGTCTACTCGCTTTGGGATTACTTTATGGCCATCACTACAAGTAGCGGAGGCTGTCAGCGAGGATGTCTGCGTTTTGACACCTAACTGCATGAATTGATTCTCCGGTCTCTGAGTGGCTTTCCTTTTGTCTACACGTTTATTCTGGGGATTTCCTGCATAGAGGTTCCCTCTAGACTGTAAGCTTGCTAAGGTCAGGGATGGTGTCTGCTAATTCTGTTGGTTCGTACTCTCCCAAGCGCTTAGTACAGAGCTCTGCACATAGTAAGCGCTCAATAAATACCATTGATGATGGCGCAACCTCATCAAAAAGGCAGCTCCTCAGTCCCTGTGGAAACGTCCGGAAAGTGGCGACGACACAATGTCACCATCAAGGGATGAGAGAGAGGAGATGGAGGAGGAAGAGGCCGCCTCTCCATCACTGTGTGATGCCCGTCGGAGCCATGGGTCCCCTCTTGCTGCCCTAGAAGCTTTTGGGTTGCGGGTGGAAGCCGATAGTTTGTGACCATGCCATCTGATGTGGGACATCTGGTCGCCACACGATGTCGTGGCCTTGCCCGAGATGCCCCATCCCATCCCTCCAGATAGAGCCCCCAAATGAAGTTTCCTCAGAGATCACCACCAAACTGTAGGGACCACAACCGTCTCAATCAATCAATCAATCGTATTTATTGAGCGCTTACTATGTGCAGAGCACTGTACTAAGCGCTTGGGAAGTACAAATTGGCATCACATAGAGACAGTCCCTACCCAACAGTGGGCTCACAGTCTAAAAGGGGGAGACAGAGAACAGAACCAAACATACCAACAAAATAAAATAAGTAGGATAGAAATGTACAAGTAAAATAAATAAATAAATAAATAGAGTAATAAATATGTACAACCATATATACATATATACAGATGCTGTGGGGAAGGGAAGGAGGTAAGACGGGGGGATGGAGAGGGGGACGAGGGGAGAGGAAAGAAGGGGCTCAGTCTGGGAAGGCCTCCTGGAGGAGGTGAGCTCTCAGCAGGGCCTTGAAGGGAGGAAGAGAGCTAGCTTGGCGGATGGGCAGAGGGAGGGCATTCCAGGCCCGGGGGATGACGTGGGCCGGGGGTCGATGGCGGGACAGGCGAGAGCGAGGTACGGTGAGGAGATTAGTGGTGGAGGAGCGGAGGGTGCGGGCTGGGCAGTAGAAGGAGAGAAGGGAGGTGAGGTAGGAGGGGGCGAGGTGATGGACAGCCTTGAAGCCCAGGGTGAGGAGTTTCTGCTTGATGCGCAGATTGATCGGTAGCCATTGGAGGTTTTTGAGGAGGGGAGTAATATGTCCAGAGCGTTTCTGGACAAAGATAATCCGGGCAGCAGCATGAAGTATGGATTGAAGTGGAGAGAGACACGAGGATGGGAGATCAGAGAGAAGGCTAGTGCAGTAGTCCAGACGGGATAGGATGAGAGCTTGAATGAGCAGGGTAGCAGTTTGGATGGAGAGGAAAGGGCGGATCTTGGCAATGTTGGCAATGTCTCGCATTTGAAGCTCATGCCTGCTCTCCACCGTTCTCCTGATTCTCAAAACAGAATGAAGCCGATCTGGTCAGGGCCCACCTTTTCACTCCCTCCCTTTGGAAAGGTTTTGAATAACCTTGGGTGGGGGTCCCCGGCCTGCTGTATTTAGGCTGGCCAAAAGGGTCTGGGGCTTTAAAGCCACGATCTTGGGACACATCCCTTCAAAGTGTTTCCTTTCTGGCTCTTGTGCCGTCTCGCCTCTGGAGTTCTTGTGATCTTACCCATTTACGGATTGGGCATTTGGGCCTCCCTACACCGATCTGAGGCCGTTGTTTGGGTCGGCGACACTCCTCCATGGGATCATCAAGAGAGAGAGAGAGAGAAACACATGACTCAGCTCTGCTTCTTCTCCCTCCATCGGTTTCAATTGGCCGTGGCACAGCCCCATGCCGAAGGGAAGGCAGCTGACTTGATTTTGTGATTATGATTTTGTGATTAAGCGCTTAGTACAGTGCTCTGCACACAGTAAGCGCTCAATAAATACGATTGATGATGATGATTTTGGGCCTGTCAAAAGCCAGAATTTTATCATGCCAGAAGGGCTCACCCTTAGGATTGAACTGGGTTTCAGGAAAGATCATACCGTGGTGGGGCCTGATGCTACCCCTTGGCCCCAAGACTCACTCATCCCTCAACAGGAAGAATCAATCAGTCCATCAATCAGTGGTATTTATTGAGTGTTTACTAAGTGCAGAGCACTAAGAGCTTGGGCGAGTACGACACAACAGAATTAACAGAAACGTTCCCTGCCCGTAACGAACTTACAGTCTTAAGGGGGGAGGCAGACACTCTAATGAATAAATAAGCAATTTATAGTGTATAATTTAAAGACATAAGTGCAGTGGATTGGGGGGTGTGGAGCGAATATCAAGTATCACAGATCCAAGGTAAGAAATGACAAGGGCCCAGTATATCACATAATCTTCACACAAGGGACTTTTTCCTTTTCTCCCTTTGGTTCTTGAGTCTGTTCTTTTCCCTCGGCTGGCTCTCAAGAATGGTGTTCGTGGCATAGTGAGCGGCAGGGCGCTGGGGTGCTTTGGCATGAAATAACTCCTTCACGAAGGTGTTTAATCACATGTTTAATTCCCTGGCATTCCTCCCAACATCAGATGTCTGTGGGAATTGCTGGAGGAATCAGTCAGTTGACAGTATTTAGCGAGCACCTACTCTGAAGAGAGCAACCAATCAGTGGTATTTATTGAGCACCAGTTAGGTTGGGAAATACGGTTTTACGGTTTTCAAAACCATTGCAATCCCGTGTGTGCCGCCTTCCAACCTACACATTCAGTTTTTTGGGATTGTCCTGGAGTTCACCTCCACCTTCATTGGCTTTTCATCACCCGGAAGAGCTTAGTGTCATCTGTGGATTTGGGGATTTCACAAGGACTCCCCTTTGCAGATCATTTGTGAAGATGACAAACAAATCGGGTGCTAGCCCAGATTTATGGGGGACCACAATGGCTATGCACTTCTCCCTTCTGAAAGTGGCCTCTTTCCTATGATTTGGCCAGATTTCAATCCACAACTGACCATTCCCTCCTATCCCATGAGGCTTAAAAAGGCTTTGGTGGGAAATCCTTTTTATTTTTTTAATGTCATTTCTTAAGCGTTTACTCTCTTCCAGGCACAGTGCTAAGTGCTGGGGTAGATATAAACTCATTAGGTTGGGTACAGTCCATGTCCCTCATGGGGCTCACAATCAATCCCCATTTTACCGATGAGGTAACTGAGGCCCTGAGAAGTGAAGTGACATGCCCAAAGTCACCCAGCAGTTAAGGGGAGCGCTTAGAACAGTGCTTTGCACATAGTAAGTGCTTAATAAATGCCATCATTAAGGGGAGGAACTGAAATTCGAACCCAGCTCCTCCTGATTCCGAGGCCCATGCTACATTCACTAGATCACACTGCTTCTCTTTAAAGGCCTGTGGAAAATATAAATATATTACAACCACTTGTTCCCCCAAACCAACATGCTTATTAAGACTTTCAAAGGATTCCAGAACAGTAGTGATTTTCCCTAACAAGAGAAAAACCATGTTGCTGGGGTTTTTTTCCCTACAGTGTTTCATATTTCTCCAGGTACTCACTGATCGTAAATTTAATTATTGATTCTACTTACTACCGGGAATAGAGCTGAGACTCACTGTAATTTCCGAGACCACTTCAAAAGGTTTTTGTTGGTTTTTTTTACAGATAGGAGTGACAACAACCATCCACCAGTTTTCTGGAACAGAGGCTATTAATAATAATAGGTTACACACTCTCATCAGGAATGATGGAGGTCACGGAGAGGTAGTGTAGCTTGGTAGAAAGAGTGTGGGCCCGGGAATCAGAGGACCTAGATTCTAATCCTGACTCTCCCCCTTGCCCACTGTGTGACCTTGGGTGAGTCACTACACTCTGTGGGCCTCATTTTCCTCATTTGTAAGATGGGGATTCAACACCCGTTCTCCCACCTACTCAGCCTGAGCGCCCCATGCAGAAGGGGGACTGTGTCCCCCTTGATTATCTTATATCTACCCCAGTGCTTAGTGCAGTACTTTGCACATAGTAACCACTTAACAGACACCACCAAGATGATTATTATTATCTGGGTCCAATGCTCCGTTGACCCCTAGGTTGTCTAAAACATCCTGGGGTTCACTACCGTTGTTGGATAGGGACCGTCTCTGTATGTTGCCGATTTGTACTTTCCAAGCGCTTAGTACAGTGCTCTGCACACAGTAAGTGCTCAGTAGATATGAATGAATGAATACAAGTGGATCCAGTTTCTTTGATCCAACTGCACTAACAAACAAAATAAAAATGGGACTGTACTGACAACTAAAGAATGAATTCAGCCGCTTTGTCTTCTACTGTGCTGTCATCAAGTGACCCCATATGTTCCCAAGTCAGCTTCGGGATTTTGCTGTTTGAGGAATTTATGTTGTTAGCTTTGGCATCCCGTACAAGATGCTCTTCAGACTCCTTTTTCTGACCTGCCCGTTAATTTCCTGTTGGCACCAGGCCCACCACTCCTCATGATCTTCCTGTTTCCCCTCCTCCAGGGAGGCTGTCCATTTTTGCAAAGGATGACTTTTCCTCTCGCTGTAACTGGTCCTAATTTCCTTTAGAGAATGTGGTCCTGTGATATGACCAAAACTTCGATAAGCCATTTATAGATTTGCTATTACAGGCACGTCGACAATGACCCTTCTCTATGCTCCTGGGCTCTTGCTTCAGTGCTCTGCACGCAGAATTAATACCATTAATTATCAATGACTAAAAATGCAGGGGTACTTGACACAGGCTTTGTATACAAGTATATTTCCCTTAATATGGGATGTACGAGCTCAGTAGCAGGTTGGGAATGCGCAAGAACCAAAGAAAAGAAATATAACGTAGAAACCGGTCAGTATCGTTGTTATTTTCCAAACCGATTAAAGTAGTAGTAATAGTAGTTGAGAATTTCCAGGTTACGATAAGACTGACGGATATTGAAGGAAATTTGTTAGGTTCATTCTAGAAGTATGAAAAATAAGTGTTTTTGTTGAAGTAGCGTGGCCTAGTGGAAAGAGCCCGGTCCTGGGAATCAGAGGATCTGGATTCTTATCCCAGCTCTGCCACTTGTCTACTCTGTGACCTTGGCAAGGCACTTCATTTCTCTGTGCCTCAGTTCCCTCATCTGTAAAATGGGGATTAAGACTGTGAGCCCTGTGCGGGTCAGGGACTGCGTCCGACCCGATTATCTTCCATCTATCCCAGCGCTTAGTATAGTGCCTGGCACATAGTAAGCACTTTAACAAATACCATTAATATTACCGTTATTGTTATTGCGTGTTTTTCTAATTCGACCGCGTTCTTCTAACCTCTTCTTATTTCTGGTCTACTAGCGCATATCTAAAACGGGAGCAGCTGAATAACGCATGATCAGCCCAGCTGCTTGTGAAATGCCCCAGAGTAAAGGAGTGCCGAGCTCTTCCGTCTTTACCAATCCGTCTTCTAACTGGACGCGACGCGGCCTGACTCTAAATAACATCTGCCTTGTGTGATGTCTTGTAGAGTGATGACAGAGACACAGACACGGCATCAGAGAGCAGCTCCCGGCTTGGCAGGCACCAGAAGAGCCCAAACTCTTTAACCAATCTTAGCAGCTCTTCTGGCATGACATCCTTGTCTTCTGTATGTAAACAAAGGCTTGGTTTTCATACTGCTCCGTTTGTGCTAATCTTCTCCGTGCCTTTTTCTGCCCTTTGTAAACCTGGGTCACCTAACTCTCCGTTTCCTTAAACTCCCACGTGCAAGCTTTCTCTCCTAGATGGATGGTGGGCTGCTAACGGACTAATTGTTAACTCGTTTTAACGTGATGTAAGCTCTGTTTGGGATAACTTGAGTCGGACGTGTCTGTGAGAGGTGGCGTGGCCCTGCGGACCCGGGGGTCTAATCTAATCCCATCTCTGTCCCTGGCCTGCTGCGAGTCTCTGAGCAAGCCCTTCCGTCACCGCGGGTCTCAGTTTCCTCATCTGTTAAAATGGAACTGTTGTGAGGGCGAAATGAGGTCATGAGCAAGAAGGCAGTTTGGAAGAATTTCCAGTCCGAGATAGTAGCATTATCATAAAAGGAATCTAGATTTCAGAGGGGCTAAATATTCCAACAGAGCTGAACATCATAGCGACCGGGCGTTCATCAGGCGTCCTGTTGGCTGAACCCGTTGGTCATTCATTCATTCAATTGTATTAATTGAGCGCTTACTGTGTGCAGAGCACTGTACTAAGCGCTTGTCTTGACCTAATGCCCGGATGAATCGAATTAGCCTGGTCTCCTGAGCAATTTCCGGACCCATTATATTATTGATACTTTGGGCCTCATTGTTCCATTGGAAATTCTCATCACTTCTTGAAAACCTCCTCTTTAATCCGATCCCCAAAAAGCGTGGACTCAGCATGAGTCTTGTGCCAAAGGGCCCCTCTGAAATTTGAAATAAAAATGGATTCCTGCACCTAGGGTGCCGGGTGGCCGTCCAGTGTTAAACCCTTTCTCTGGCCTTTATTTAAATGGGCACTCCTAAAAGCAGGCCTATATAAAATCCCAGAGGAGGAATCGAACCTCCTTTTAAATAGGCCATCCTACCTTAATAGCATTTCACTTCTCCCTTAGGTTTTCAAAATGCTTTTGAAGCCCCCACTTAGTGGTTCTCCTTGGTGCATTGCCTGGGTTAAGGTTCGGTGGCTAAAAATGACCTTTACTTATTGCAACGTGTAAGTCGCTAACTTCTCTGTGGCCGATGAATTCTGGGCAGAAGAGGCGCGTTTCTTATTTCCCTGCCTCTTCTCTCGGAGACGTCGCTGACCCGCCGAAACCATTTTGTCTTGGCGATGTCCTCAGGTGAGTGGGAGTGTGATGAGCATCTACAGTGGAGATTTTGGCAACGTGGAGGTGAAAGGGACGATCCAGTTTGCCATTGATTACGTGGAGTCGCTGAAGGAGTTCCACATTTTAATCGCTCAGTGTAAGGACCTGGCATCTGCTGATGTGAGGAAGCAACGTTCAGACCCGTAAGTGTTCCGGGAAGGGAAGCGTTGTTCATTCCTCCTCAACCTGCCCTTCTAGCGGGGAGCATCCAAGAAAGGGGTTGGAATAGAGAAATATGCGTTCCCCTTTCCGACTGACGTTCCCAACGATTGGGTCTGTCCTCACTAGACCGGTCGCCTGAGCCCTGCACCGATCCCAGCTGTTCTCGTTCACTTTCCCAGCATAACCGACTCCATCTGAGCTGGAGTCTGTTCAGTTCGGATCCCAAAATATTCTTGGACGTGTAGTTCAGATGAGCCAGACTGCTTGGAATAATAATAATTCAATCAATCAGTGGGATTTATTGAGCGCGTACTGTGTTCAAAATACTGTACTAAGTGCTAGGGGGAGTACAATACAGCAGAGCCGGTAGCCATATAGTCCCTGTCCACAGCGAGCTTAGAGTCTAGAGGGTGATAACTGTGGTATTTAAGCACTTTCTATGTGCCAAACTCTGAACTAAGCCCCAAGGGAGAATAATAATAATAATAATAGCATTTATTAAGTGCTTACTATGTGCAGAGCACTGTTCTAAGCGCTGTGTAGAGATAAAAGATTGAAATGTCAAGGGTGAACTGACCTAGTTGCATAATTGCATGAATCTGCCTGTAGGAGAAGGTATTTGCCCATCAGCTCAAAATGGAGACCTTAGTACAGTGCTCTGCACACAGCAAGCACTCAACAAATACGATTGAATGAGTGAATGTAAGTTCAGTGAGGTGAAAGGAAACCCCTCATTATTATTATTATAATACTATATAATAATGATGGTATTTGGTAAGTGCTTACTATGTGCAAAGCACTGTTCTAAGCGCTGGGGGGCTACAAGGTGATCAGGTTGTCCCACGTGGGGCTCAGTCTTAATCCCCATTTTACAGATGAGGGAACTGAGGCACAGTTCAGCGACTTGCCCAAAGATAGAAGTTACTCAGGTCAGACAGCCTGTGTCCCATATTTGAAACACCAACATTTCCTCTCCACCTCCCGCCTCGCCTCTGTCCTGCTCTCTCAGCCCCTGAGAGGGAAAGAGAAGGCCCCAGTTCAGTCGTTACACATGTCCAAGGAGACTCGTAGTCCCTTTCAGGATCTGTTTATATCATTCCTTTTTGTCCAGCGAGCACCGACACTAGGTCAGCTCCTTTTTTGTTTTTTTTTGTGGGTTTTTTTGTATTTAAACACTATTTGCCAGGCACTGTACTGAGCACTGGGGTAGATACAAGCTAATCGGGTTGGACACGGTCCCTGTCCCACATGGGGCTCATAGTCTTAATCCCTGTTTTATAGGTGAGGTAACTGAGGCACAGAGAAGAGAAGTCACTTGCCCAAGGTCACACAGCAGAAAAGTGGCAGAGCTGGGATCAGAACCCAGGTCCTTCTGACGCCCAAGCGCATGATCTTTCCACTAGGCCATCCTGCTTCTTTGTGATTTTCCTTTTTTAAAAACCGGGGTTTTAGGCAAGGCCGAGCGGAGCTCATTATTCTATTGAGGAAGTCGAGTCGAGACTGCAGTTTTTACCGTCTGTATAAAATGAGGGAGGTTTTTTTTTGTTAGTAGAAAGAATCAATGGAAAGGTTTCAGCGAGCTCCCAAGTCCAATAGAAAGAGGGATTAAGTTGACCTTGAATCAATAGCAGCCTAGGTCGGAAGGAAAGGATTATTCCTAAGAATCATAAAATATCAATAATACATTCTGGATAGTGGCTGTTTTATCATTCCTGATCAATTTAATGGACTTTTTTAAAAATTTAAAGGTAAGCACTGTCAGAAAAGTGGTAACTATGTCTTTCATCATTGTGAAAAGGATTTTGTATTTTAGTTCAGAATTGTCTGGGGGGAATAGAGGAGGGATTGTTGTTCCCCAGGCTTTCTTCGACTGACTTGCCTATTCCATTTTAGGTACGTGAAGACCTACCTATTACCTTACAAGGGCAAGGTGGCTAAAAAGAAGACCCTTGTGGCCAAGAAAACATTGAATCCTGTGTTTAACGAGATACTGCGGGTAGTTATGAACGGCCCCACCGAAGAATCATTAGCAACCCTAGGGAAATTAACTATTGGGGGTGATGCTCCTTTTTTTCCCATTAGATTTTTTTTTCCTTTTTTTGTTCAAGGCTCTGTGGAGATGTCAGATTTTCAGGAAGATCAGTTTTCTTTCAGGGACGTTGCAATGACTTGGGCCGGGTTCCAGTCAGTGGTATTTATTGAGTGCTTTTCTATGTGCAGAACACTGTATTAGGCGCTCGGGAGAGTTCAACAGAATTAAGCAGATTCCAGATCTGAAGGATGACTTCACTGTGTGATCTCATCCTCCTCCTTTAACATTCGTTAAATATTGTGAAGGACGTTGAGACGTATTACAGAAACTCCAAAGCCGTCTTTGCGAGATTCCTTCAGCGAGTGCTGGACATGCCAAGGCAGGCCCCAAAGATCATTTTCTCCACTGTCCCATATTGTTTTCATCTTCAGCCACCGTATTATCTAGACTGACTCGGAGGCTTTTAAAGATGCACGCTGCTAGAATATGTTAACTCAGTTTCGCCGTGGGTACTTGGGGCTCTCGTAGTTGATCAATAATCCTGAGTCTTGGAAGAATTATCCCTCACCATCCCCTGCATTTAATATCTGATCTCCAAGACCTCGGTAAGGGGAAGGAGAGGAAATGTTGTAGAGGAAAAATCAGTCAGTAGACTTTTGTGGGCCTGCTATGCCCAGGGCACTGCTCCAAGCACTTAGAGGGTGAGTGTCTTTTAAATGAATCATCTAAAGAGGGGGTCATCACACTTCCCATTCTGCTTTGGCACCTCAGAAAAAAGGCTGCCTTTTCTGGAAAAGTTTGTCTCCTGGAGTAGGTTGGGTTTGTACTAAAATGTGGAACTAGGACTCATCCTCACCCATAAAGTACAGACAGCCAGGGTGGTGCAGATGTGTTCTGTCTTTAAGACTATTCTACTTCTGAGCACTTACTGTGTGCAGGGCACTGCAATAAGGGCTTGGGAAAGTACAATAGGATAATAAACGGACACATTCCCTGCCCAAAATGAGCTTGAGAAGTGATTTGATCTCTGAAAGAAAAAGAGATGCACCTTCTAAGAGAGCAGGGGAGCATGTCAGCTCCACAGAGGAATAAGATGGTGCTGTAAAATCTGAGACTCGAAATGTGTTGCCTGAAGAAATGTGTTAATTGACATGCCCGCCTCCTCAGTCAGTCACGGACTCCATCCCCCCCATCTTACCTCCTTCCCTTCCCCACAGCACCTGTATATATGTTTGTACATATTTATTACTCTATTTATTTTGTACATATCTATTCTATTTATTTTATTTTGTTAGTATGTTTGGTTTTGTTCTCTGTATCCCCCTTTTGGACTGTGAGCCCACTGTTGGGTAGGGACTGTCTCTATATGTTGCCAACTTGTACTTCCCAAGCGCTTAGTACAGTGCTCTGCGGAAAGTCAGCGCTCAATAAATACGATTGATTGATTGACTGTGAAATTGCTTGTTGGAGGCAATCAATCAGTCGTATTTATTGAGCGCTGACCTTCCGCAGAGCACTATACTAAGAGTTAGTAGACATGTTCCCTGCCCCCAGCGAGCTGACAGTCCCCTCAATTTTCCTCTTTCTCCCCTCAATTCTCCTGCTTCTCTCTGGATTCTGTGCAGTATAAGGTCGACAAGCAGGTTTTAAACACCCAGAAGCTGAACGTCTCCGTGTGGCACCGGGACACTTTCAAGCACAACAAGTTCCTGGGGGAAGTGGAGCTGGATATGGAAACGTGGGACTGGGGAAACAAGCAGAATAAGCAACTGATTTGGTATCCCCTCAAGAACAGGGTAAGTTTGGGTTCCGGGAGACGAGGTGAAGGAAGGGGAGACGTCTCTCAGAACTGGCTGAGAAAAGTGGCAGTGTTATTATTATTATTATTATTATTATGGAATTGATGAATCACTTACTATGTGCCTGTTGTTATTATTATTATTATGGAATTTGTGAAGCGCTTACTCTGAACTAACTGCTTGGGAGAGTACAGTTGAGTTGGTAGACATGACTCCTGCCCGAAAGGAGCTTACAGTCTACTGGATGCTACCTAGGGTGGTGAATTCGGCAGGCACCGATTGGAAACTGCCACTAGTAATAATAATAATGGTATTTTTTTAATGGCATTTATTAAGTGCTTACTATGTGTAAAGCACTGTTCTAAGCGCTGGGGTGGTGAAGTCGGCAGGCACCGATTGGATACTGCCACTAGTGATAATAATAATGGTATTTTTTTAATGGCATTTATTAAGCGCTTACTATGTGTAAAGCACTGCTCTAAGCGCTGGGGTGGTGAATTCGGCAGGCACCGACTGGATACTGCCACTAGTAATAATAATAATGGTATTTTTTAAATGGCATTTATTAAGTGCTTACTATGTGTAAAGCACTGTTCCAAGTGCTGGGGTGGTGAAGTCGGCAGGCACCGCTTGGATACTGCCACTAGTAATAATAATAATGGTATTTTTTTAATGGCATTTATTAAGCGCTTACTATGTGTGAAGCACTGTTCTAAGCTCTGGGGTGGTGAATTCGGCAGGCACCGACTGGATACCGCCACTAGTAATAATAATAATGGTATTTTTTTAATGGCATTTATTAAGCGCTTACTATGTGTAAAGCACTGTTCTAAGCGCTGGGGAGGTGAATTCGGCAGGCACCGCTTGGATACTGCCACTAGTAATAATGATAATGGTATTTTTTTTAATGGCATTTATTAAGCGCTTACTATGTGTAAAGCACTGTTCTAAGCGCTGGGGGGGTGAATTCGGCAGGCACCGATTGGATACTGCCACTAGTAATAATAATAATGGTATTTTTTTAATGGCATTTATTAAGCGCTTACTATGTGTAAAGCACTGCTCTAAGCGCTGGGGGGGTGAATTCGGCAGGCACCGATTGGATACTGCCACTAGTAATAATAATAATGGTATTTTTTTTAATGGCATTTATTAAGTGCTTACTATGTGTAAAGCACTGTTCTAAGCGCTGGGGTGGTGAAGTCGGCAGGCACCGCTTGGATACTGCCACTAGTAATAATGATAATGGTATTTTTTTAATGGCATTTATTAAGCGCTTACTATGTGTAAAGCACTGTTCTAAGCGCTGGGGTGGGGAAGTCGGCAGGCACCGATTGGATACTGCCACTAGTAATAATGATAATGGTATTTTTTTAATAGTATTTATTAAGCGCTTACTATGTGTAAAGCACTGTTCTAAGTGCTGGGGAGGTGAATTTGGCAGGCACCGCTTGGTTACTGCCACTAGTAATAATGATAATGGTATTTTTTTAATGGCATTTATTAAGCGCTTACTATGTGTAAAGCACTGTTCTAAGCGCTGGGGTGGTGAAGTCGGCAGGCACCGATTGGATACTGCCGCTAGTGATAATAATAATGGTATTTTTTTAATGGCATTTATTAAGCGCTTACTATGTGTAAAGCACTGTTCTAAGCGCTGGGGTGGTGAATTCGGCAGGCACCGACTGGATACTGCCACTAGTAATAATAATAATGGTATTTTTTTAATGGCATTTATTAAGCGCTTACTATGTGTAAAGTACTGTTCTAAGCGCTGGGGGGGTGAAGTCGGCAGGCACCGATTGGATACTGCCACTAGTAATAATAATAATGGTATTTTTTTAATGGCATTTATTAAGCGCTTACTATGTGTAAAGCACTGTTCTAAGCGCTGGGGTGGTGAAGTCGGCAGGCACAGATTGGATACTGCCACTAGGAATAATGATAATGGTATTTTTTTAATGGCATTTATTAAGCGCTTACTATGTGTAAAGCACTGTTCTAAGCGCTGGGGTGGTGAAGTCGGCAGGCACCGCTTGGATACTGCCACTAGTAATAATAATGATGGTATTTTCTTAATGGCATTTATTAAGTGCTTACTATGTGTAAAGCACTGCTCTAAGCGCTGGGGTGGTGAAGTCGGCAGGCACCACTTGGATACTGCCACTAGTAATAATAATAATAATGGTATTTTTTTAATGGCATTTATTAAGCGCTTACTATGTGTAAAGCACTATTCTAAGCGCTGGGGTGGTGAAGTCGGCAAGCACCGATTGGATACTGCCACTAGTAATAATAATAATAATGGTATTTTTTTAATGGCATCTATTAAGCGCTTACTATGTGTAAAGCACTGTTCTAAGCGCTGGGGTGGTGAAGTCGGCAGGCACCGATTGGATACTGCCACTAGTAATAATGATAATGGTATTTTTTTAATAGCATTTATTAAGCGCTTACTATGTGTAAAGCACTGTTCTAAGCGCTGGGGAGGTGAATTCGGCAGGCACCACTTGGATACTGCCACTAGTAATAATGATAATGGTATTTTTTTAATGGCATTTATTAAGCGCTTACTATGTGTAAAGCACTGTTCTAAGCGCTGGGGGGGTGAAGTCGGCAGGCACCGATTGGATACTGCCACTAGTAATAATAATAATGGTATTTTTTGAATGGCATTTATTAAGCGCTTACTATGTGTAAAGCACTGCTCTAAGCGCTGGGGGGGTGAATTCGGCAGGCACCGACTGGATACTGCCACTAGTAATAATAATAATGGTGTTTTTTGAATGGCATTTAGTAAGCGCTTACTATGTGTAAAGCACTGTTCTAAGCGCTGGGGGGGTGAATTCGGCAGGCACCGATTGGATACTGCCACTAGGAATAATAATAATAATGGTATTTTTTTAATGGCATTTATTAAGAGCTTACTATGTGTAAAGCACTGTTCTAAGCGCTGGGGTGGTGAAGTCGGCAGGCACCGAGTGGATACTGCCACTAGTAATAATGATAATGGTATTTTTTAATGACATTTATTAAGCGCTTACTATGTGTAAAGCACTGTTCTAAGCGCTGGGGTGGTGAATTCGGCAGGCACCGATTGGATACTGCCACTAGTAATAATAATAATGGTATTTTTTAATGGCATTTATTAAGCGCTTACTATGTGTAAAGCACTGCTCTAAGCGCTGGGGTGGTGAAGTTGGCAGACACTGATTGGATACTGCCACTAGTAATAATAATAATAATGGTATTTTTTTAATGGCATTTATTAAGCGCTTACTATGTGTAAAGCACTGTTCTAAGCGCTGGGGTGGTGAATTCGGCAGGCACCGATTGGATACTGCCACTAGTAATAATAATAATGGTATTTTTCAATGGCATTTATTAAGCGCTTACTATGTGTAAAGCACTGCTCTAAGCGCTGGGGTGGTGAATTCGGCAGGCACTGAGTGGATACTGCCACTAGTAATAATAATAATAATAATGTTATTTTTAATGGCATTTATTAAGCGCTTACTATGTGCAAAGCACTGTTCTAAGTGCTGGAGAGGTTACAAGGTGATGAGGTGGTCCCACGGGGGGCTCCCAGTCTTCATCCCCATTTTACAGATGAGGTCACTGAGGGCCAGAGAAGTGAAGTGACTCGCCCAAAGTCACACAGCTGACAAGTGGCGCTTGTCTTCTAGACTGTGAGCCCGCTGTTGGGTAGGGACCGTCTCTAGATGTTGCCAACTTGGACTTCCCAAGCGCTTAGTCCAGTGCTCTGCACACAGTAAGCGCTCAATAAATGCGATTGAATGAATAAAGTGGCGGAGCCAGAATTTGAACCCACGATCCCTGACTCCAAAGCCAGGGCTCTTTCCACTGAGCCACGCTGCTTCTCAAAATGATAATGATGGCATTTGTTAAGCGCATACTATGTGCAAAGCACTGTTCTAAGCGCCGGGGAGGATACGAGGTGATCAGGTTGTCCCACAGGGGGCTCACAGTCTTAATCCTCATTTTACAGATGAGGGAACTGAGGCACAGAGAAGTGAAGTGACTTGCCCAAAGTCACACAGCTGACAACTGGCGGAGCCAGGATTTGAACCCATGACCTCTGACTCCAAAGCCCGGGCTCTTTCCACTGAGTGCTTACTATGTGTGAAGCACTGTTCTAAGCGTTTGGTACTAATGTTACCGGTAATGGTTGTAGACGTAGCAGCCGATAGAGAGGGCTTTTTGGGTGGCGGAATGGAGTCGTCTACTTGAATAGTCGTAGTCGCATTTATTGAGCGCCCACTCCGTTTGGGGCCCTGCACTACTTGGCTTTGGAGGGTACCCGACTCCTCGGTGCTCAGGTTGGGGCTTCTCTCTTACGCGTGGGAGTGAATTTGGAGTCCCTGGCATTCCATGACCACATATGTGTTGCCAACTTGTACTTCCCAAGCGCTTAGTACAGTGCTGTGCATGCAGTAAGCGCTCAATAAATATGATTGATGATGATGATGATGACATAACCCAGGAGGAAATGCCAGCATGGCCTGGTGGATAGAGCAACAGCCTGGGAATCATGGGTTCTAATCCCGACTCCGCCACGGCTCTGCTGTGTGACTTTGGGCAAGTCACCTCACTTCTCTGTGCCTCAGTTACCTCATCTGTAAAACAGGGATGAAGACTGTGAGCCTCACATGGGCCAACCTGATCACCTTGTAACTCCCGAGTGCTTAGAACAGTGCTTTGCACATAGTAAGCGCTTAATAAATGCCATCATTATTATTAGTATTATTCTCTGTGCCTGTTATCTGTCAAATGGGGATTGAGACTGTGAGCCCCACGTGGGACAGGGACCGTGTCCAACCCAATTTGCTTGTATCCACCCCAGCGCTTAGAGCAATGCCCAGCACATAGTCAGTGCTTAAAAAATACTAGCGTGGCTCAGTGGAAAGAGCCCGGGCTTTGGAGTCAGAGGTCATGGGTTCAAATCCCGGCTCCGCCAATTGTCAGCTGTGTGACTTCGGGCAAGTCACTTCACTGTGCCTCAGTTCCCTCATCTGTGAAATGGGGATTAAGACTGTGAGCCCCCCCATGGGACAACCTGATCACCTTGTAACCTCCCCAGCGCTTAGAACAGTGCTTTGCACATAGTAAGTGCTATAAGTGCCATCATTATTATTATTATAAATACCACAGTTATTATTATTATTATTATTATCAGCCTTCCCGGACTGAGCCCCTTCCTTCCCCTCCCCCTTCGTCCCCCTCTCCATCCCCCCATCTTACCTCCCTCCCTTCCCCACAGCACCTGTATATATGTATATATGTTTGTACATATTTTTTTACTCTATTTATTTAATTTATTTGTACATATCTATTCTATTTTATTTTGTTAGTATGTTTGGTTTTGTTCTCTGTCTCCCCCTTTTAGACTGTGAGCCCACTGTTGGGTAGGGACTGTCTCTAGATGTTGCCGATTTGTACTTCCCAAGCGCTTAGTACAGTGCTCTGCACATAGTAAGCGCTCAATAAATACGATTGATGATGATGATGATGAGTAGCCAAGTCCGGGGCTAAGCGGCTGAGGTCCCAGAAGGAAGAATTCAGTTGCAACCGAGTCGGTCAGAACGGTGACAGATGGTTCTTTCTCAATTTCCAGACTGCAGGATCTGCCCATGAGATGGAGAACCAAGGCGAGATGAAACTGGCCCTCCAGTACGTCCCCCAGCCACCGTCCGGTAAGGGACTCTTCTCCGGCTCGTCCCGGGGGCGGGACGGGATGGGTGGACTCGCCAGCCTTCCAGGACAGGCATCTTCCGACATTGGCCGGAATTGAATGGGATGTTTGGAGCCTTCCCTTGACCACGTTGAAAGGATGGTCTCCAGAGCTGCGACTTAGAAGTCCTGTGATTTAGCCATGGTTTACTATTTGCCCTTCTGTGCTTCTAGTTGAACTCATTCATTCAGTCGTATTTACTGAGCGCTTACTGTGTGCAGAGCACTGTACTGAGCGCTTGGGAAGTCCAAGTTGGCAACATCTAGAGACGCTCCCTACCCGACAGCGGGCTCACCGTCTAGAAGGGGGAGACAGACGACAAAACAAAACATATCAACAAAATAAAATAAATAGAATAAATATGTGCAAATAAAATAAATTCATTCATTCATTTAATGGTACTTATTGAGCACTTACTGTGTGCAGAGCACTGTACTAAGCGCTTGGGAAGTACAAGTTGGCAACATCTAGAGACGGTCCCTACCCAACAGTGGGCTCACATCTTATCGGAGTATCAGTTTTCTTGTATCTTTTCGATCGCTCTTAAGGCTTCCCCTGTAATGCAGCTGAAGGTGGTGACTTCGTTCAGTTCATTCGGTTGAATTCATCGAGCGCTTACTCTGTGCAGGACGCCGTACTGAGTACTTGGGAAAGTACATTCATTCATTCAGTCGCGTTTATTGAGCGCTTACTGTGTGCAGAGCACTGAACTAAGCGCTCGGGAAGTACAAGTTGGCAACATTCATTCATTCAATCGTATTTATTGAGCGCTTACTGTGAGAAGTACAAGTTGGCGACATATTTATTACTCTATTTTACTTGTACATATCTATTCTATTTATTTTATTTTTGTTAGTATGTTTGGTTTTGTTCTCTGTCTCCCCCTTTTAGACTGTGAGCCCGCTGTTGGGTGGGGACTGTCTCTATATGTTGCCAACTTGGACTTCCCAAGCGCTTAGTACAGTGCTCTGCACACAGTAAGTGCTCAATAAATATGATTGATTGATTGATAGAGACGGTCCCTACGCCAACAATGGGCTCACAGCCTAGAAGGGGGAGACAGAGAAGTACACGATGGCAATAAACTTCTGATTTTGTCCCGTTGGTCCGTCCTAGGGAAGAAGCTTCCGACCGGCGAAGTGCACATCTGGGTGAAGGAATGCACTGACCTACCGCTTCTAAGGGGCAACCAGCTGAACTCATTTGTGAAATGGTAACCCCGCTGGGGGGGATTCAGAAGGGAATGGGTGGGCTCCGGGCCCCTGGAGAACGGTTCATTTTGCCAGCTTCATTTTGTGATTAGGAACCTCACAGTCTGAAGGCTCCCTGAATTGTGGCCCTATGAGTGAGACCCCCCGCCCCTCATCCCCCTGCCTAGGCCAGCCTGGGTTTAGGACTTCAGGAGTCGAGGGGACGACGACACCAAGACCGGTTCTGGGAATGGACTGGGAAAGAGGGTGGATCCAGATCCATCGATCGATATTACCTGTTGAACACTCTCTGTGTGCAGAGCACCGTACTAAGTGCCAGGGAGAGTACAATGCAACAGAGTTGGGCGATACATTCCCCGCCCACAATAAAAATAATAATAATAATGGCATTTATTCAGCGCTTACTACGTGCAAAGCACTGCTCTAAGCGCTGGGGAGGTTACAGGGTGATCAGTTTGTCCCACGGGGGGCTCACAGTCTTCATCCCCATTTTCCAGATGAGGGAACTGAGGGCCAGAGAAGTGAAGTGACTCGCCCAAAGTCACCCAGCTGACAGTTGGAGGAGCCGGGATTCGAACCAGTGACCTCTGACTCCAAAACCCGGGCTCTTTCCACGGAGCCACACTGCTTCTCTAAGAAACTAGAAACAAGACTAGACTAGAAACAAGAAGTTTATAGTCTAGAGAAGCAGCGTGGCGCAGTGGAAAGAGCCTGGGCTTGGGAGTCAGATGTCATGGGTTCTAATCCCGGCTCCGCCACTTGTCAGCTGTCACTTCACTTCTCTGGGCCTCAGTTCCCTCATCTATAAAATGGGGATGAAGACTGTGAGCCCCACGTGGGACAACCTGATGACCTTGTTTCCTCCCCAGCGCTTCGAACAGTGCTTTGCACCTAGTAAGCGCTTAACAAATGCCATCATCATCATTATTATTATAGAGGTTTTAGAGGATCTGTAGAGGAGATCCTGGTTTCTAGTCCAGGCTTGGTGGCCTTGAACAAGACACTTAACGTCTCCATGCTTCAGTTTCCATAATCGTGAAATATGGAAGAATTGGGCTGATCCATTCCTGCTTCTCCCGACTTCACTGGGCTGTTGTGCAGATAATGAGTCAGTCGGTCAATCGTATTTATTGAGCGCTTACCGTGTGCAGAGCTTGGGCGAGTGCAGTACAACAATAAACAGACACATTCCCTGCCCTCTCCTATCGTCACTCCGGCCACTTTTCCCCGGGACCTGTGGCTAAGGTCTGCGTCCGTGGACGCGGCCGCAGTGGGGTCCGGGAGGGGAAAGATCCCGTCGCCCGTTGGAATGCCGCCTCACAACGCCGCCCCTTCCTTTCAAGCACCATCCTTCCAGACACGAGCAGGAAGAGCCGCCAGAAGACGAGGACGGTCCCCAAGACGGCCCAGCCGGTCTTCAACCACACGATGGTGTACGACGGCTTCAGGGAGGAAGACCTGAGGGAAGCTTGCGTGGAGCTCACGGTCTGGGACCACTTCAAGTTGACCAGTCAGTTCCTGGGCGGCCTGCGGCTCGGCTTCGGCACGGGTAAGGGGGAGCGGAGCCCTCGTGCTCGGCCCCGGCCCGGTCCCCTCGCCCTCGGCCCCGAGGTCTGACCGTTTCCCTATCCTGGAGGAAGCAGCGTGGCTCAGTGGAAATAATAATAATAATAATAACGATGGCATTTGTTAAGCGCTTCCTATGTGCAAAGCACCGTTCTAAGCGCTGGGGGGGATACAGTGGGATCAAGTTGTCCCACAGTCTTAATCCCCATTTTTACAGATGAGGTAACTGAGGCTCAGAGAAGTGAAGTGACTTGCCCAAGGTCACACAACGGACTTGTGGTGGGGCCGGGATTCGAACCCATGACCTCTGACTCCAAAGCCCGGGCTCTTTCCACTGAGCCACGCTGCTTCTCTAAAGACCGCGGAAAGACCGCGGGTTTGGGAGTCGGCGGTCATGGGCTCGAATCCCGGCTCCTCCACTTGTCAGGTGTGTGACCTCGGGCAAGCCACTTAACTTCTCTGGGCCTCAGTTCCCTCATCTGGAAAATGGGGATTAAGACTGTGAGCCCCCAGTGGGACAACCTGATCACCTTGTATCCCCCCCAGCGCTTAGAACAGTGCTTTGCACATAGTAAGCGCTTAACAAATACCACCATTATTCATTCATTCAATCGTATTTATTGAGCGCTTACTGTGTGCAGAGCACTGTACTAAGCGCTTGGGAAGTACAATCAATCGATTGTATTTATTGAGCGCTTACTGTGTGCAGAGCACTGTACTAAGCGCTTGGGAAGTACAAGTTGGCAACATCTAGAGACGGTCCATACCCAACAGCGGGCTCATAGTCTAGAGGGGGGAGACAGGCAACAAAACAAAACATATTACCAAAATAAAATAAATAGAATAAATATGTACAAGTAAAATAAATAGAGTAATAAATACACACAAACATATATACAGGTGCTGTGGGGATTATTATCCAATCAATCAATCAATCAATCGTATTTATTGAGCACTTACTGTGTGCAGAGCACTGGACTAAGTGCTTGGGAAGTACAAGTTGGCATCATCATCATCATCATCATCAATCGTATTTATTGAGCGCTTCCTATGTGCAGAGCACTGTACTAAGCGCTTGGGAAGTACAAATTGGCAACACATAGAGACAGTCCCTACCCAACAGTGGGCTCACAGTCTAGAAAACTATACTGTAATAATAATAATAATTGTGGTGTTTGTTAAATGCTTGCTAAGCGCCAGGCTCGGTTCTAAGCACTGGGGAAACCGGACTGGACGCGGTCCCTGTCCGACGAAGGACTCAAAGTCTTAATCCCCGTTTTACAGATGAGGGAACTGAGGCACAGAGGCACATCCGCCAAGCTAGCTCTCTTCCTCCCTTCAAGGCCCTGCTGAGAGCTCACCTCCTCCAGGAGGCCTTCCCAGACTGAGCCCCTTCTTTCCTCTCCCCCTCGTCCCCCTCTCCATCCCCCCGTCTTACCTCCTTCCCTTCCCCACAGCACCTGTATATATGTATATATGGTTGTACATATTTATTACTCTGTTTATTTATTTATTTATTTATTTTACTTGTACATTTCTATCCTACTTATTTTATTTTGTTGGTATGTTTGGTTCTGTTCTCTGTCTCCCCCTTTTAGACTGTGAGCCCACTGTTGGGTAGGGACTGTCTCTATGTGATGCCAATTTGTACTTCCCAAGCGCTTAGTACAGTGCTCTGCACATAGTAAGCGCTCAATAAATACGATTGATTGATTGATTGATTAAGTGGCTAGCCCAAGGACACCCAGCAGGTGAGTGGCGGAGCCGGGATTAGAACCCAGGTCCTTCTGACTGCTGGGCCCGTGCTCTATCCACTAGGCTACTCTGCTTCTCCAGGCTTCTGGAGGGTAGGGATCGGATGTGCTGGCTCTGTCGTGCTCTCCCAAATCACCCGGGAGAACGCCCTGCACCCAGAAGGCCCTCAGTGAGCGTCGGGAGGTTGATTGAGAAGGGGGGCAGTGCGTTCCAGTGGATACAGCATGGGCCCGACAGTCAGAAGGCCCTGGATTCGAATCCCGGCTCCGCCGCCTGTCTGCTGGGCTGCCTTGGGCGACTCACTTCACGTCTCTGTGCCTCAGTCACCTCATCGGCAAAATGGGGATGAATACAGTGAGCCCCGTGTGGGACGTGGACTGTGTCCATCTCTAGTAGCTTGTACCTAGCCCAGCATTTAGGGCAGCGCTTGGCACACAGTGAGCAGTTAACCCGTGCCGTAAGGGAAAAAAAAAATCCAGAAGCCTTTGCATTTGAAACACACTAAGAGTTCAACACGCACCTCGATTAATATTCTTCCATATGTATATATGTTTGTACATATTTATTACTCTATTTATTTTACTTATAATAATAATGGTATTTATTAAGCGCTTACTATGTACAAAGCA
The DNA here is from genome assembly GCF_015852505.1 of Tachyglossus aculeatus. NCBI lineage: Eukaryota > Metazoa > Chordata > Mammalia > Monotremata > Tachyglossidae > Tachyglossus > Tachyglossus aculeatus. The sequence goes on from NC_052085.1 coordinate 29,754,340, forward strand.
CTGTTCTAAGCGCTGGGGAGGTTACAAGGTGATCAGGTTGTCCCACGGGGCGCTCACAGTCTTAATCCCCATATTACAGATGAGGTAACTGAGGCACAGAGAAATTAAGTGACTTGCCCAAAGTCACCCAGCTGACAGTTGGCGGAGGCGGGATTTGAACCCATGACCTCTGACTCCAAAGCCCGGGCTCTTTCCACTGAGCTACACTGCTTCTCTTGGACATATCTATTCTATTTATTTTATTTTGTTAGTATGTTTGGTTTTGTTCCCTGTCTCCCCCTTTTAGACTGTGAGCCCACTGTTGGGTAGGGACTGTCTCTGTATGTTGCCAACCAAGCGCTCAGTACAGTGCTCTGCACACAGTAAGCGCCCAATAAATACGACTGATTGATTGAGTGATGAAAATGAGTCTCACGGTTCTGGTTTTCCAGGGAAAAGCTACGGTACCGAGGTGGATTGGATGGATTCCACCCCCGAGGAGGAGTCCCTGTGGGAGAGGATGGTGAACCACCCCAACACTTGGATAGAAGGAACGTTACCCCTCAGGATGTTGCTGGTAGCCAAGATGACCAAATAAAGGGCCTCCCCCTCCCGGGTTGTATCCGCTGGGGAAAACCTGGTGGAATCTCTGACCGTTCGCTCGGTAGCCCGTGTCAAGCCCGTATCGTTTTTACATCTGTCGTCGGCGTCGAGGCGGGGAGGCCGAACGATAACCGGGCGGATACGTGGCGTTGGTGCGGCTCTGCTTGGTCACCCGTGGTCTAAAAAATGTCTCGCTCCTTCCCACCTGCGCTGTCCTATCTGTGCCACCAACCTTAGTTCTGAATTCTCCTCGTGGAGCTGTTTCTGTGGTCGCCAATGCTTAGAAGCTGTCGGGAGGCTGGGGCTCCGGGTCCGTCCTTACCCCGGCCGCGGCGTCAGCGGGTCTGGGAGAGAAAGAGCGATCCTCTGGCCTTCGGGATTAGAACTGTCAGTCGGAATTTCGGATAAATCCATTGGCTAGGGATGGGTTCGTTTCATCAGCCGGCCCCGCGGCGGGAGGGATTTTTAAAATATACTCCGGTTCCCCCCAAGGGACCTGATGGGGATCCCATCCTTCTTAGTTGGAAGGCTCAGTTGAAGACGAAATAGACGTTGGCGTAAGCCCCGAGTAGCCTAAGTTCTCTGGGGCTCTTGAAACTTGTCTAAATGTGGCTCTGTTTGCGCTCAAGGGTTGAAATATAATATAATTGTTTCCTATATATTTGCAGTTTTCACAAGGTATTTTGCAACGCCCACCCTGGTCTTCAAAATAAATTGTAATACGACCATAATCGCACTTGCCTGTCTATTGATTCCCTCCACTGAATAATGATGGTATTTATTAAGTGCTTAGTATGGGCCGGGGACTGTACTATGCGCTAGAGGAAGTAGAAGGCCATCATATTGGACGTATTTCTTGTCCCATATGGGGCTCACAGAGGGAGAACTGATAGTTTATCCCCATTTTAAAGATGAGGCACAGGCGCTTGGGAAGTACCATTCGGCAATAAATAGAGATAATCTGTGCCCACAACGGGCTCACAGTCTCGAAAATACACACACATACATACGAGAAGCAGCGTGGCTCAGTGGAAAGAGCCCGGGCTTTGGAGTCAGAGGTCATGGGTTCAAATCCTGGCTCCACCAATTGTCAGCTGTGTGACTTTGGGCAAGTCACTTAACTTCTCTGGGCCTCAGTTACCTCCATCTGTAAAATGGGGATTAAGACTGTGAGCCCCCCGTGGGACAACCTGATCACCCTGTAACCTCCCCAGCGCTTAGAACAGTGCTTTGCACATAGTAAGCGCTTAATAAATGCCATTATTATTATTATTAAATATCCTCGAGTGCTAGAAGTCAGAGGTTGGCTGAACGACACGTCCTCCCCAGTCCCGTGAAGTCACGGCGTTTCAGGGCTTTCCAGCCGAAAATAACAATAATGATGGTATTCGTTAAGCGCTTACCAGGTGCCCAGCACTGTTCTAAGCGCTGGGGTAGATACAAGGTAATCAGGCGGTCCCAAGTGGGGCTCACAGTCTTAATTCCCGTTTTACGGATGAGGTCACTGAGGCACAGAGAAATGAAGTGGCTTGCCCAAGGTCCCACGGCAGACAAGTGGATGAGGCAGAATTAGAACCCATGTCCTCCGACTCCCAAGCCTGTGCTGTTGCCACTAAGCCGCAAGCCAATCACTGGTGCCCCACCTGATTACCTTGTATTCACCCCAGGGTTTAGAACAGTGTTAGGTACAAAAAAAACACCCAAACCAACACAAAACACCCCCCCAAAAAGCCCTCGAGCGCTGTGAGAAGTGTCTACTTGTTTTGTTTTGCTGTCCGTCTCCCCCTTCTAGACTGTGAGCCCGTCGTTGGGTAGGGACCGTCTCTACCTTTCATTCATTCCATCGTATTTATTGAGCGCTTCCTGTGCGTGGAGCACTGTATTAAGCGCTTGGGAAGTACAAGTCGGCAACATATAGAGACGGTCCATATCCAACAACGGGCTCACAGTCTAGAAGGGGGAGACAAACAACAAAACAAAACGTGGAGACAGGTGCCACTTTGTCCTATCCAAGCGCTTACTACAGTGCTCTGCACACAGTAAGCGCTCAATAAATACGATGGAAGCAGCGTGGCTCAGTGGGAAGAGCCTGGGCTTTAGAGTCAGAGGTCATTGGTTTTAATCCCAGCTATGCCACTTGTTAGCTGTGTGACTTTAGGCGAGTCACTTAGCTTCTCTGTGCCTCAGTTCCCTCATCTGTAAAATGGGGATTAAGACTGTGAGCCCCCCATGGGACAACGTGATCACCTTGTAACCTCCTCAGCGCTTAGAACAGTGCTTTGCACATAGTAAGTGGCACCTGGCTACATGTTTTGTTTTGTTGTCTGTCTCCCCTTTCCAGACTGTGAGCCCGTTGTTGGGTAGGGACCGTCTCTATATGTTGCCGACTTGTACTTCTCAAGCGCTTAGTCCAGTGCTCTGCATAAACACGATTGAGTGAATGAATAAGCGCTTAATAAATGCCATTATTATTATTATTGGGAAGCAGCATGGCTCAGTGGGAAGAGCCCGGGCTTGGGAGTCAGAGGTCATGGGTTCGAATGCCGGCTCTGCCACAAGTCTGCTGTGTGACCTTGGGCAAGTCACATCAGCGCTTAGAACAGTGCTTTGCACATAGTAAGCGCTTAATAAATTCCATCACTATTATTATTATTCGCTGAACATCTGTAAAATAGGGACGAAGATTTTGAGCCCCACGTGGACAACCTGATCACCTTGTATCCCCCCCAGCGCTTAGAACAGTGCTTTGCACATAGCACTTAATAAATGCCATCATCATCATTATTATTATTATTCTCTGAACATCTGTAAAATGGGGATGAAGACTGTGAGCACCACGTGGACAACCCGATCACCTGGTATCCCCCCACAGCGCATAGAACAGTGCTTTGCACATAGTAAGGGCTTAATAAATACCATCATTATTATTATTATTATTTTCTGAACTTCTGTCAAATGGGGATGAAGACTGTGAGCCCCACGTGGACAACCTGATTACCTTGTATCCCCCCTAGGGCTTAGAACAGTGCTTTGCACATAAGTGCTTGATAAATGCCATCATTATTATTATTATTTTCTTAACTTCTGTCAAATGGGGATGAAGACTGTGAGCCCCACGTGGACAACCTGATCACCTTGTATTCCCCCCCCCCCCCAGCGCTTAGAACAGTGCTTTGCACATAGTAAGCGCTTAACAAATGCCATTATTATTATTATTATTATTGTTATTGTTATTATTATGGAATGAATGAATGAAGGTCGGCAGAATGGGACGTCCCCCCTGCTCCCGTGACGTCACGGCGTCCCAAGGCTTTCCAGCCAATCACGAAGTCCCGCACGCTTCCCCCTCCCCGCGCATCTAGGCGTTTCCATGGCAACGGGAAGCGGTCCTCTCAGCATCCCCGAACCGTCACCGAGCGCCGACCAATCACGAAGCCCGAACGCCTGCCCTCCCCCGAGGTGTTTCCATGGCAACGGGAATCGCCCCCCCCATCCCTAAACCGTCACCGAGCGCCGACCAATCACGAAGCCCGAACGCCGGCCCGCCCCGAGGCGTTTCCACGGCAACGGGGAGCGTCCTCCCCAGCATCCCTGAACGGTCACCGAGCGCCGACCAATCAGGAAGCCCGAACGCCTGCCCGCCCCCGAGGCGTTTCCTTGGCAACGGAAAGCGTCCCCCGAGCATCCTGCAGGCCCTGCAGCCTTTCCATGGCTCCGGACGAGCCGGGCCCCGGGCCGTCGGTGTCCCCGGCAGGACCCGGGGACGCGCTGTGGGAGGAGGACGAGGAGCTGGAGGGGCTGAAGGAGGCCCTGGCCAACCTGCGGCAGCTCTCCGACGAGGAGAAGAGCGAGAAGGCCCTGCTGCGCTCCCGCCTCCTGGAGCAGTCGCAGCTCATCTGCATCCTGAAGCGGCGAGCCGACGAGGCGCTGGAGCGCTGCCGGATCCTGGACCAGCTCAACTCCGAGCTGGAGGAGGAGCGGGACCGGCAGGTCGGGGGGCTGGAGGCCCAGAACCGGCTCCTGGAGGCCCGCTTCGGGGAGCTGGCGGCCAACCACGAGGAGATGACCCGCTTCATGAACGAGCACAAGCGGCAGAACGCCCGGCTGAGGGAGGAGAATGAGCTGCTCAAGGTGCAGCACAGGAGCCGCTTCAGCCAAGCCCTGAGGGATCGGGAGGCCGAGGTGGATCAGCTCACCGCCCGAGAAGAGGCCCTGACCAAGGAACTGGGGGACCTGAAGGCCCAATACGCCCAGGACGCCGACAGGGCCCAGGTGCGGGAGAAGGAGCTGCTGGAGGCGCAGAGCCAACAGGCCAGCGTCCACGCCGGAGAAGCCGACCTGCTGCAAGGCCAGCTGCGGAGCCTGCAGGAGCGACACCAGGAGACCCTGGGGCGGCTGGAGAAGGCCGAAGAGTTGCAGCGGGTGCAGGGAGGGGAGCTGCGAGCCAGGCTGCAGGCCCTGGCCCGGGAGAAAGAGGAGCTGCTCCAGCTGGCCATGCAGAGGGGCAAGACCCTGCAGCTCAAGCAGGAGGAGATCGGCAAGCTCCTGGAGAAGCTGGAGGCGGCCGAGAAGGCCAGGAAGATGGCCGCGGACCGCTTTGAGCGAGAAGCCGCGGCGGTGGATAGCAACCTGAGGGTCCAGGATCTGCAGCGCCAGGTCGGGGGCATCCAGAAGGCCTACGACGAGCTCCTGCTCCGATCCGAAGCCTTTAAGAAGCACAGCCTGGACTTGCTGTCCAAAGAGAGGGAACTCAATGCCAAACTGCGCCACCTCCTTCCTTAGGACGCCCTCCTCACCGTCCCCCTCTCTCTGGAGCCCGTCTGGGTCTTAGGTTCTCGCAAAGTAAACACACTCCCTGTCCTGTGTGTCCCCTATTTATCAACCCGAAAGCCAGGTTTCTTATCGCACCCCTCAGTCGCAGCAGGCTCGCACTATTTCCCCTGTGTTGCCGCCGAAGGCGAGTTCCTCTGTAGGACCCTCGAGATTAGGGAGCGTAGGGCTGGTTGAATTGCTCTTCACTGCTCAGATCCCCTGCCTAGTTGTGGAGTTTAAGTCAGTAAGTACCCTGAGAAATATTCAATGAAAATTTAGCCTGCAATGATGTTTCCTGTTTTCTTTTTTTGGAAAGACCACTGTTTTAATAATAATTTTTAGAGAAGGTATGGGTGCGAGTTGCCCCTTCAAAATTACATGTGTTACAAGTGACCTTGAACTGGGGATAAAACACTAACAGACTTTCCTATCACTGTAGGCAACGCCACCATTCTCCCCGCTTCAGAAGCCCATAACCTTGGCCTTATCCTCAACTCATCTCTCTCATTCAACCCACACAGTGAGTCTTGTCAATAAATTCATTTGCTTCTCCTGTACATCTCCAGAATCCACTCTTCTCCACTCAGACCGCTGCCAAGTTGTTCCGAGAGCTCACCGTTTCCCGCCTCGACTACTGAATCTGATTCCTGCCTCTCACCTAAACCGCTAAAATACTATTGCTAGAGCCGTGAACTGAAAGATTGAAATTCTTAGTCAAGGTAGCCCTCAAACAGATCTCTGCTGATTCCTCCTTTTCCCTTCTCCCTCTCATTTCCTCTTCTCTCTCTCTCCCTTCTGCGCCTCCTTGACTTGCCTCCTTTATCCATTCCCCTCCTTGCCCCACAACTCTTAGAGAAGCAGTGTGGCCTAGTGGCTAGAGCACAGCCCTGGGAGTGAGGAGGACCTGGGTTCTAATCCCGGCTCTGCCACTTGTCTGCTTTGTGACCTTGGGCAAATCACTTAACTTCTCAGTGCCTCAGTTACCTCATCTGTAAAATGAGGATTAAGACTGTGAGCCCTATGTGGGACAGGGATCGTGTCCAACCTGATTTGCTTGTTCCACCCCAGCGCCTGACACAGACTAAGTGCTAAACAAATACCACAATTATTATTATTATTGTCTACATCTGTAATTTTATTTATTTATATTGATGCCTGTCTCCCCCTCTAGACTGTAAGCTCGTTGTGGGCGGGGAATGTGTTATATTGCTGAATTGTACTCTCCGTAGCGCTTCGTCCAGTGCTCTGCACTCAGCAGGCACTCATCCCCCCCTCTAGACTGTGAGCTCACTGTGGGCAGGGAATGTCACAGTTTATTGTTGTATTTCCCCAAGTGTTTAGTAAAGAGCTCCGCACTCAGTAAGTGCTCAATAAATATGATTAATACTAATAATAATGATGATGGTATTTGTTAAGCGCTTACTATGTGTCAAGCACTGTTCTAAGCGCTGGGGTAGATAGAAAGTAATCAGGTTGTCCCACATGGGGTTCACAGTCTTAATCCTCCATTTTACAGGTGAGGTCACTGAGACACAGAGAAGTGAAGTGAGTTGCCCAAAGTCACGCAGCTGCCAAGCGGCGGAGTTGGGATTGGAACCCATGACCTCTGACTCCCAAGCCCGGGCTCTTTCCATTAAGCCATGCTGCTTCTTAGAGCTTCAGAGAAGCAGCGTGGCTCTGTGGAAAGAGCTCGGGCTTGGGAGTCAGAGGTCATGGGTTCAAATCCCAGCTCTGCCAGTTGTCAGCTGGGTGACTTTGGGCAAGGCACTTCACTTCTCTGGGCCTCAGTGACCTCATCTGTAAAATGGGGATTAAGACTATTAGCCCCACGAGGGACAACCTGATTACCTTGTAACCTCCCCAGTGCTTAGAACAGTGCTTTGCACATAGTAAGTGCTTAATAAATGCCATTATTATTCTTAGATGAATGACGATGATGGTGATGGCATTTGTTAAGCGCTTACTATCTGCCAAGCACTGCTCTAAGCGCTGGGGGGCATACAAGGTGATCAGGTTGTCCCTCATGGGGCTCACAGTCTTCATCCCCATTTTACAGATGAGGCAAATGAGGCCCAGTGAAGTGACTTGCCCAAAGTCACCCAGCTGACAAGCGGCGGAGTCGGGATTAGAACCCATGACCTCTGACTCCCAAGCCTGGGCTCTTTCCATTAAGCCACGCTGCTTCTTAGATGAATGATGATGGTATTTGTTAAGCGCTTACTATGTGCAAAGCACTGTTCTAAGCGCTGGGGGGATACAAGGTGATCAGGTTGTCCCACAGGGGGCTCACAGTCTTCACCCCCATTTTACAGATGAGGCAAATGAGGCCCAGTGAAGTGACTTGCCCAAACTCACCCATCTTCCAAGTGGCGGGATTAGAACCCAGGACCTCGGACTCCGAAGCCCGGGCTCTTTCCATTAAGCCACGCTGCTTCTTAGATGAATGAATGATTAGGCGAATGAATGAATGAATGAATACTTCTAGCTGACTGACAGGGCTGCCCTCCTCCCCCTCCCTTCCCGCCCATTAGAGCCCGGAAGTCTCGCGATGATGCCCTTCAACTTCCAGTCCCTCCCACCGGAAGTGGCGCGAGCCTTGCGCGCGCGAGGCTGAGCATGCGCACTGCCGGCCTCGCGCTCCTTTCCCGCCAAAAGCGGCGCCTGAGGGAAAGGGGGGCGGGGACGCCTCATCCATGGCCGCCATGAGGCCCAGGCCCTAAGAATAATGATAATAATGATGGCATTTGTTAAGCGCTTACTATGTGCCAAGCACTGTTCTAAGCGCTGGGGAGGTTACAAGGTGATCAGGTTGCCTCACGTGGGGCTCACAGCCTTCATCTCCATTTTACAGATGAGGTAACTGAGGTCCAGAGAAGCGAAGTGACTTGCCCAAAGTCACACAGCTGACAAGTGGCAGAGCTGGGATTTGAACCCATGACCTCTGACTCCCAAGCCCGGGCTCTAATGATAATGGTGGCATTTGTTGTTAAAGCGCTTACTATGTGCCAAGCACTGTTCTAAGCTCTGGAGAGGATAAAATAATAATAATAATAATGGTATTTGTTAAGCACTTACTATGTGCCAAGCACAGTTCTAAGTGTTGGGGAAGATAATAATAATAATAATAATGATGGTATTTGTTAAGCGCTTACTATGTGCCAAGCACTGTTCTAAGCGCTGGGGAGGTTACAGGGTGATCAGGTTGTCCCACAGGGGGCTCACAGTCGTAATCCCCATTTTACAGATGAGGTAACTGAGGTACAGAGAAGTTAAGTGACTTGCCCAAAGTCACACAGCTGACAGTTGGCTGAGCTGGGATTTGAACCCATGACCTCTGGCCCCATGTGGGTCAACCTGATGACCTTGTATCCTCCCCAGCGCTTGGAACAGTGCTTGGCACATAGTAAGTGCTTAACAAATGCCATTATTATTATTATTTTATCCTCCCCAGCGCTTAGAATGCGCCAACTGCTGTTCTAAGCGCTGGGGAGGTTACAAGGGGATCAGGTTGCCTCACGTGGGGCTCACAGTCTTAATCTCCATTTTACAGATGAGGTAACTGAGGCCCAGAGAAGTGAAGTGACTTGCCCAAAGTCACACAGCTGGCAACTGGCAGAGCTGGGATTTGAACCCATGACCTCTGACTCCCAAGCCCGGGCTCTAATGATAATGGTGGCATTTGTTAAGCGCTTACTATGTGCCAAGCACTGTTCTAAGCACTGGGAAGGGTAAAATAACAATAATAATAATGATGATGGTATTTGTTAAGCGCTTACTAGGTGCCAAGCACTGTCCTAAGCGCTGGGGAGGATAAAATAATAATAATAATAATGGCATTTGTTAAGCACTTACTATGTGCCAAGCACTGTTCCAAGCGCTGGGGAGGATACAAGGTGATCAGGTTGACCCACATGGGGTCACAGTCTTCATCCCCATTTTACAGATGAAGTAACTGAGGCACAGAAAAGTGAAATGACTTGCCCACAGTCATGCAGCAGACAGGTGGTGGGCCAAAAAAATCTTTCAGCTGTCTTAGAGAAGCAGTGTGGCTCAGTGGAAAGAGCATAGGCTTTGGAGTCAGAGGTCGTGGGTTCGAATCCCAGCTCCGCCACTGTGAGGCTTTGGGCAAGTCACTTCACTTCTCTGTGTCTCAGTTCCCTCATCTGTAAAATGGGGATTAAGATTATGAGCCCCATAGGGGACAACCTGATTACCCTGTATCCCCCCAGCGCTTAGAACAGTGTTTGGCACATAGCGCTTAACAAATGCCATCATTATAATTATTATTCTTAACTCCGATGCCCTAAAAACAGCTTACTTCGGCTAAAGAGGCGTCACACTCTCCCCTTGGAGTACGTCAGTAACTCTTGGTCAAGTAAATTGGGCACGGGTGTCCTTCGGTAGGAGAAAAGTCCTGTGGAAATTCTTTGTGAAACAGCACTGTTAAAGCGTGCGCGTATTTAGCATTCTTTCTTTTTCTTTATGCTAAGGTGGACTCCGCTGTTGGGGAAGAAGAGACGGGACCAGCTGCTGGACACATTTCCTGCTTAGTAGTGTCAGAAATGAGGAATAATGAGGTAACGTCGGGGCTTTTGTTTTTATCTTTCAAATGTGTGTAATTCAAAAAGAGTGATTCCAACGATGACGACCCGAGAGGTGGTTTTGTAAATGGAAACCTTGGCATACTGTGTGTGTTTTGTTGCTGGATAAGAGAGGTGGGTTTTTCACCCTGGTCTCCGATATACAGTTGGCATCTCAAGAGTGTGTGGTCACATCGCCTGCTGCTGTTGACCATCCTGGCTTCATTCATTGAATCGTATTTATCGAGCGCTTACTGTGCGCAGAGCACTGTACTAAGCGCTTGGGAAGTCCAAGTCGGCAACAGATAGAGACGGTCCCTGCCCAACAGCGGGCTCACAGTCTAGAAGGGGGAGACAGACAACAAAACAAAACAAGTAGACAGGTGTGGGTTCAAATTATACATCGGGCGAGAAACCTGCTGCTTTAAAGAGCAGGATCGACCCCGGAATGCGACCGCATGGATTTTCTTTAGTTCCTCTGGGATCTTACAAACCCAAACTAGCTGGGGAGTTCGTAAGAAATTTCTGCTAGTTTGCGCTCTCTTTTTAGAATTCTGTTAAATGTATCTTTCTCGCAACAGATGACTTTAGTTGGAATTGAACAGGATTTGAACATTTTGGTGTCTGTTTCGGGGTATATAACTGTGCTGTACCTATGAACAAAGGAATATGGTGTCACAAATAAAAACCGGGCTTATTGATCTTGTGGTTATGGGCTCCAAAAATCTGTTTATCTCACCCCTTTTTATCCCAACGGATGGTCCTCTTGTACACTGATGAATGCTGGGTTCTGGTCGTCTGTGGATCAAGTGTGAGATCTCAAACAATAGACAAGGGACAGTTGTTTTCCCATAGCTACATCCTAACCCTACTGTTTTGTTGTTATCTGGACTTTTTCCATAAATTCTGTTCGGTTTGGAGGTTGGGGAGGTCAGAGGGGACGAATTGCCAGAGCGTTGTATCCCGGGGTCCTCTTTAGCTTTGCCCTGTCTTAAAATTTTAGGCGTCTTCAGATTTCCGCCTTTGAAAATGTCATTTTTGACAATGACAGTATTTGAGGAAACCCTCATCCTAGCCCCGATTTTTTTTTTATATAATTTATGTGATCAAGGAAATAATTCATTAGGACTTTTTTTTCAAGCTGCTTGCTATGTAGGAATCTTTATGCTTGGTCAGTTGATTTTGGCACTGATTTCCATTTAGGTTCTTTTTTCTAGTTTTGGTGACGTAGCATTTTTCTCTCCCATTTCCCACATCGATTTTTCGTGTCACATTTTTATTTCCACGTGGTTTGTGTAGCGTTTAAGGATCCCTCAGAGGCTTTTGAGAGTTATGATCAGATTTGGGGTTAAGTACATTTTCTTGTAAATGCTGAAGCTTCCTGAACCCGAATCTGTCCGTTTCAATATGTCATTACGCACATCTTCCTCACCCGGGGTCACCCGATTTTTGGTTACTACAGTAAGATGTGCCATGAAACTTAGTTTAGTGCCCTAGACGGTGATGATTCTGATGATTGACATCAAGGGCAAGGGGTTATAGTATAACAGTTTGCCATTCCAGAGGAGGGTGGCCCTGGTTTGGGGGCTGAGAGAAAACTAGGTGAGAGAAAGTATAATTAAAAAGGAGTTGAAAAAGAGTAAGGTAATACGAATGTTCCTCAGCGACTCTTGGAGCTCTTTGGGGGAAAATAACTGATTACATGTTGAAAAGAAACATAATGTTACTTTAAAGGAGAGGGATTATTTTACCACTGGAGGGTAAGCACCAAGTCTCTCCTTACCATTTAGAGTATTCTGAACAACTAGTTGCTGTTGAATTGCACTGACATGGTAGAAACTTTTATTCTGCCCTCTTTATGGGAATATCTTCATTCATTAGTCTCTACACTGTATGATCTTTCTCCCTTTGAAAAAAACCTCCTTCTGCAATGTGTTTAGTCAACATCCTCTCATAATTTATGCGGTGAACTTCTGTTGCCCTTGGGCTCTCCAGGAGCAGCTCTGTCGTTTGGTGGTAATAGAATGGATAATAATAATAGCATTTATTAAGCACTTACCATGTGCCAAGCACTGTTCTAAGTGCTGGGGAGGTTCCAAGGTGAACAGGTTGTCCCACGTGGGGCTCACAGTCTTAATCCCCATTTTACAGATGAGGGAACTGAGGCACCAAGAAGTGACTTGCCCAAAGTTGCACAGCTGACAAGTGGTGGAGTCGGAATTTGAATCCGTGACCTCTGACTCCAAAGCCCGGGCTCTTTCCACTGAGCCACTCTGCTTCTCTAAGTTGGATGAGTTGTATACCTCTGGATTTGAACGAACAGTGCACAAACTACAATCAAGAGCCTATAGCTAGGGATTGACGAGGTAGTCCTCGCTGTCCTGACAATGGAAAATATGATATTCCCATAAAGGGGGTAGAATAAAAGTTTCTGCCATGTCAGTGCAATTCAAAGGCAACTAGGTGCTCAGAACGCTCTAAATGGTAAGGAGAGACTTGGTGCTTACCCTCCAGTGGTATAATAATCCCTCTCCTTTAAAGTAACATTATATTTCTTTTCAACACTTAGAATTGTAATCAGGAGTAGATGTATAAGGAGATACAAACCGTTTCCAAATGGAAAGCGGCTTGATGTGAATGGACCATTAATCCTGGCTGTTCAAATGGCAAATTGTATGTCTGGTTAAAGTCTTGCTCAGCTAGAAATAGAAATAGTAATAGAAAAATAGAAGAGTAATAGAAAAAACCAAAATTCTCCAAGGTGTCTTACTGAAGCCACTTCCCTTCATTGATATCCAAGTTTCCTGCCGCTAGCAGAGGTGATGGTGAATGCCCCTAGATTGAATTCGGGCCTGGCAGCTTTTTCTCTGAATTGCAGAAGGAGCTGGGCCTGAGGGTTCTTTCGAAGAATGAAAGGTTTCGGGGAGAAGGGCAAGGGGATGCTCCAGGGGTTGGTGCTCTTTTCTATAACCTGCAAGGGTCTTACTAAATTCAGTAAATTGAAACTGCCCCCTCAAGGTATTTCCTGTCAGCCCATCCCTATTCTACCACAAATCTTTCTAACAATTTGACTCCTCTAGACTGTTGTGGGCAGGGAATGTGTCTATTATATTGTACTCTCCCGAGTGCTTAGTGCAGTGCTCTGCACACAGTAAGCACTCAGTAAATCTGATGGACTGACTCCAGGTTTCCCTGGCTTCGGTTTCAGTTGCTGGGCTTTCTTTAGTTATCACCAGTCTCCCACTGGATTTTTTTCCGCGAGCTTATTGCTTCTTTTAAGGTTGTGATTTCTTTTATTTTTTTCTGTACCATTCTGTCAACGCCATCGACTTAAAATATCCCTTCCCTTCAGTACTGAGATATTAAGTGTATTTTGATCAGTATTGGAAAATTGCCTTTTTGCTGAGTCAATAGAAAAACTGATTGCAGTAGTGGAAATTTGGCAATTTGACATTTTGAGTGTTTCGACCCAAGTTTTAGCGGAGAGAGCACGGGCTTGGGAGTCAGAGGACGTGGGTTCTGATCCCGGCTCCGCCACTTGTCTGCTGTGAGACCTTGGGGAAGCAGCTTAACTTATCTGTGCCTCCGTTACCTCATCTGTAAAAATGGGGATTAACACCGTGAGCCCCACGTGGGACAACTTGATGTCGTTTTATTTACCCCAGTGCTTACAACAGTGCTTGGTACGTAATAAGGGCTTAACTAATTCCATCATCATCATTATTTTTTTCTACCAGTGTGTCTTCCAGTTCTACACCAGTATACGTAGGAAAGCCGCTGAGTTTAGTGTAGGTTTTTTTTTAAATTTATTTTTATATTTGCTAAGTTGCTCCCTCTGACATATACAGGCTATTTGTCAGTGAGACTTTTTCTTGTCCACTTCAGGGTCCGGCAATTGAAGTGCTTTTATAAATATTCTATATTGTCTGGAACCAAGATAGAAGGCAAATGCAGTCTGCAACAGTATAGGGAAAAGCATCTTCCTGAAGATGGGCCTTGAAAGAGTTATCCAGTAGTTTAGGATGTTTCCTCTCTGTGGCAGCGGGCTCGTGTGGTAACTAAAGAAAACAAACAAACAAAAAATGAGCTGTGCAATTTAAGTCTTTCCTTTTTATCCAAGGCGCAAGAGCAGCTGTGGTTCCATTCTGCGTGTGGGTAGACGTATTTCTAGAAAAACGCCAAGCCTGCCGGGCACAAGGGATCGTTATTTGGCCGTACGGGTTACGTGCCCTCCCGACTCCCGTGGTATATTCAGGTTGGGTGACTTGAGTCCATCTGAAATTTTTTCTTCTTCAGCCCCTCTGCGCATTAACCACAGCCTGCCCCCACTTTGCAGATCCTACAGTCACTTGCCTCCACTCTTCAACCCCTTTCCCGAATATTCCGTATTCATAACTTGGGTTCCCTAACTTGTCAAGAACGGGGATCAGGTTCTGAGCGGGTTGAATGGTATGTTAAATCCATCTTGGGCCATTCTGAGTGTTCTTAGGGCATCGAGATGGAATTGGACGTAAAAGGAAAATAGGTCTGACGGGCATCGGTTCCCCCTGTTTATGGGAGAGGCAACAGCTAACTTGTAAGCTTCGGCGTAGTTTCAGTGGGTGCTTTACTCCAGAGCCCCGGTCATTGGAGGGACACTCGATCGTTGTAGTTTTATAGATAAACTGTCAGGTCTTAACCTTCACTATTATCCAAGCCCAGGGTGCTGGAAGAAGCAGCGTGGCTTAATGGAAAGAGCTACAGCCCTAAGAGCCAGGGGACTTGTTTTCTAATTCCAGCTCCACCACTTGTCTGCTGTGTGACAGCTGCCTTAGTTATCTGGCATTAAAATTGAGCTCTATGTGGGATAGGGACTGTCCAATCCGATTATCTTGTATTTTCCCCAGCGCTTAGTACAAGTAGAGTGCCCGGCACATAATAAGCGCTTAAAAAGTGGTGTTGCAGTGAGGGCTGCTGTAAGACCTGCCCTCATCACAGACAGGCGGGCACGTACCCGCCACTTTAGCCGTACCTATCTACGGGCACAATGACTCTCCTTCTCTGGCTACCGAAAGAAGCCACTGTAAGGGTCGAAAAGGCCAAAGCCCTCCAGCATGGAAACAGCGTTTGGCACTAATTAATTGGTTCCTCTTCCACGGAGCCTGTTTTCTGAACAGCGATAATTAGTTTGTCCATTCTTCAGATGGAAGGCAAAATGTGGACAATCCTATCATTGTTGGAAGGGGAGGGAAAAACCAAAGACACTTACATGGTTGCCAAGGCTCCATTGATGGGAAAGGCCAAGACAACAGGATAAAGTCCGCCGATCAGCATTCCAACCAATCCACTTCTTATGGTGGTGCAGGTTTCACAGTTCAGGTCACCTGGCCAACAGAACCAAGAAGCCTTTATTTCCCTTCTAATGATGGCATTTATTAAGCACTTACTATGTGCAAAGCACTGTTCTAAGCGCTGGGGAGGTTACAAGGTGATCAGGTTGTCCCGGGGGGGGCTCACAGTCTTAATCCCCATTTTACAGATGAGGTAATTGAGGAATGGAGAAGGTAAGTGACTTGCCCAAGGTCACACAGCTGAAAATTGGCAGAGCTGGGATTTGAACCCATGGCCTCTGACTCCAAAGCCCAGGCTCTTTCCACTGGGCCACGCTGCCCCTCTAAAAAGCAGAGGACAGCCTTGAGTCAAGGAAACCTGGGTTCTCACAATTCAGTCACCGTCCCCGACCCACCTGAGGCTCACCATTCAAGAGGGTGGGGGAACTGATACTGAAATCCTATTTTGCGGATGAGGAAATCAATCAATCAATTGTATTTATTGAGCGCTTACTGTGTGCAGAGCACTGTACTAAGCGCTTGGGAAGTACATGTTGGCAACAACTGGGTTTCCTTGCAATTTACACTCTTAATTTTTAACTCCCATTACATCTTGGATGATGCCATTACTGCCTTTCAGAAGAATTCATGATATTTTTAAGTGCTCTCCTTAATCGCCCGCTAATTTTTGAGACTCGGGGGTTCTCCCTTCCGCCGGATTCTGGGAACCGTGTGGAGAAAGGAGAGGAAAACACCGGGATGAGCCACGCTCGTGGGAGGGGTGGAAGGAGAGGGCCGGGAACGGCTGGGATTGACTTTTCCGTCTAACCCAGTGCGGGGCCGGGGAACCAGTGTGGTCTAGTGGAAAGAACGCAGGTCAGGACTGGGAATCAGGAGATGTGGGTTCTAATCCGGGTTCCGCCTCTGGCCCATGGAGCGGGAAGGACGGTACAGCCCTGGGAATTGGGAGTGAGCGTGGTGTCCGGACGCCAGAGCCAAGGTGGCGGCTCAGCAAGAAAACGCCCTGGAGGTAAAGACCTTGGGGAGGAACTGGCTCGAGCGGAGAGAGAGGAGAGCACGCCCAACGCCGAATGTGGTGGCCAAAGGGGCCCGTGGCAACCCTGTAAACGGTCACCGTGGCATCACCCGGCTCGGCGGGTCTCGGGAATTCGATCCCATCCCGGGGCCTCGCCAAAGGAAAACTCCTCACCCGAATTCAAAGGGTCGGTGACGAAAGTCTGGTAGGTCGTGGTGGTGGTCAGAAACGGCAGGATGGCCATGGGCAGGCTGGCCGCGAGGCGAGCCTGCGTGACGTTGAGGACGCGGCGGCAGAAAGTGTTGGCGATGAGGCCGCAGAGAGCCGCGTTGGTGCCGACGTACCCCGAGCCGTAGGTGAGCAGGTTCCTGGGTGGAGACGGGCGGTGGAGAAAGAATCGATCGATCCATCGGGGTTATTGAGCGATGACTGTATGCAGAGCACTCTACTAAGTTTTTGGGAGAGTACAGTTCAGCGCTTAGAACAGTGCTTTGCACATAGTAAGCGCTTCATAAATGCTGTCATTATTATTATTATAGCAGAGTTGGTAGGACTCGCTCCCTGTCCACCGGGAGCCTACAGTCTGGGGGTGCTCAGAAGAGACGGGACAGTCCAAGCTTCCCCTCCTCAGTTCTTCCTGCAACTGGGAAGCAGGGTGGCTTAGTGGACGGAGCACGGGGCTTGGAGTCAGAAAGACCTGGGTTTTAATCCCGGCTCTGCCGCTTGAATGCTGTGTCAACTTGTACTTCCCAAGCGCTTAGTACAGTGCTCTGCACACAGTAAGCGCTCAATAAATACGATTGAATGATTGAATGAATGAATGTGTGGCCGTGGGCGAACTGCCCCTCTTCTTTCCTCATCTGTAAAATGGGGATATACATATATGTATATATGTTTGTACGTATTTATTACTCTATTTTACTTGTACATATCTATTCTATTTATTTTATTTTGTTAGTATGTTTGGTTTTGTTCCCTGTCTCCCCCTTTTAGACTGTGAGCCCACTGTTGGGTAGGGACTGTCTCTAGATGTTGCCAACTTGGACTTCCCAAGCGCTTAGTACAGTGCTCTGCACACAATAAGCGCTCAATAAATACAATTGATTGATTCTATTTATTTTGTTAATATGTTTTGTTTTGTTCTCTGTCTCCCCCTTCTAGACTGTGAGCCCACTGTTGGGTAGGGACCGTCTCTAGATGTTGCCAACTTGGACTTCCCAAGCGCTTAGTCCAGTGCTCTGCACACAGTAAGCGCTCAATAAATACGATTGATTGATTGAGTATCCATTCTCCCTCTCAGGCTGGGAGCCTCATGGGGGACTGTGTCTGACCTGAACGTTTTATTTCTTCCCCAGCATTCAGTAACATGCTTGCCAAACAGTAGTGCCATTATTATCGTTACTATGGACTTAAGTAGCCGTAGGTGACGCACAGTCTTGGAGGAAACTAATCCCAAGACTGCTTTGGGTGAAAGTATTTTAGGGAAAGAGGGCCCTGAGGGAAGAAGGGTAAATAAAGTAGTAGAGGGGTACATTCGTATCACATCCAAGGGCAGGGAAGCCCTCCACAAACTGGCATCCTAGTGGCATTTTAACGGTCAAACAGCAACCGGGTCCGAGTGGAGGAAAGGCCCAAACGAGCACTAGCGGAGCCGATCACTGGTCTGGGAAGCCCCCTCAAATGATAATAATCACGATGGCATTTGTTAAGCGCTTACTAGGTGCCAAGCACTGTTTGGCTGTTCATCCCCTCAGCGCAGGACAAGGGAAGTGGCAGAAGCAATTCTCTGCGCAACTGCTGACCTGTTGGTGTTGGTGTTGGTTGCAGTAGTAGTAGCTATCCCGGTTTGGGGGCAGAGGGGGGATACCCCCTAAGGGGTGTGAAGGTCTCAGGTAGTTTGGAGACCCACTGGCAGGGTGTGGGGGGGAGTCTGAGGCTGCACAGTTTAAGGTTGAGATTCCAGCTCCAAAATCCCCCCATCTCTCCCCTAGAAATGGCCCTCATTAGCCGTGCTTCAAAGTGTCCAAAATGTGCACACATCCTCAAAGTGGACAGTAATATAAGTTAGGAACTGCTCGTCATACAGTAAGCGCTCAATAAATACCCCTGAGGACAATCGCAGAACACCTGTTTGGTTTTGTTCTCTGTCTCCCCCTTTTAGCCTGTGAGCCCACTGTTGGGTAGGGACTGTCTCTATATGTTGCCAACTTGTACTTCCCAAGCGCTTAGTACAGTGCTCTGCACACAGTAAGTGCTCAATAAATATGATTGATTGATTGATTGATTGACCTATGCACTGAAATGCTGAGTTCTGAGGAACTTGAAAAGCCACCTGATTCATTCATTCATTCAATCAATCGTATTTATTGAGCGCTTACTGTGTGCAGAGCACTGGACTGAGCGCTTGGGAAGGACAAGTTGGCAACATATAGAGACGGTCCCTACCCAACAGCGGGCTCACAGTGTAGAAGGGGGAGTCAGACAACAAAACAAAACATATTAACAAAATAAAATAAATAGAATAAATATGTACAAACATATATACATATATACAGGTATATATACCTTGTCTCACAGCCTATGTACTATGTAGGCTGTACAGAGAAGCAGCGTGGCACAGAGAAGCAGTGGGGCTCAGTGGAAAGAGCCCGGGCTTTGGAGTCAGAGGTCAGGGGTTCGAATCCCGGCTCCACCACAAGTCTGCTGTGTGACCTTGGGCAAGTCACTCAACTTCTCTGAGCCTCATTTACCTCATCTGTAAAAATGGGGATTAAGACTGTGAGCCCCACGTGGGACAACTTGATCACACTGTATCCCCCCCAGCGCTTAGAACAGTGCTTTGCACATAGTAAGCGCTTAACAAATGCCATCATTATTATTATTATTATTATTATTATTATTATGTAGGGGGGAGAACAGGTATTCAATCCCCCTGATCCATCCCGAAACACCCACCAAGACGCTGACTGACCTTTCCAATTCTGGAAGGAGCTCGATTTTCCTGGCAATGTCTTCTAGGGTCATTAATCTTTTCCCCCGGGGAACATCCAGCTCTCCAAGCTTCTGATGATCCATCTTGGCGCCGCGAAGTTTGGGAACTGTAAGATCCGCTCTTCAAGAGCTTAGGGAAAGGTCCCCAAGTCTGCTGTTGGGGTCAAAAGATATTATTTATATATATATGTATATACACACACATATATATATGTATATATATATATATAGTATATATATAGTATTTTTATTTATATATTTATTATTTCCTGGATCCAGAATACATTTTACGGTGAATGTGCTCAGGGCAGAATACGACAGAGTTGGCAGATACGGTCCCTGCCCACAGTGAGCTTACAGTCATACCAAGGTACTCACTGTCATCATCATTATCGTTGGGAAGCAGCGTGTCTCAGTGGAAAGAGCCCGGGCTTGGGCGTCAGAGGTCATGGGTTCTAATCCCGGCTCCGCCACCTGTCTGCTGTGTGACCTTGGGCAAGTCACTTAACTTCTCTGAGCCTCTATTACCTCATCTGTAAAATGGGGATTAAGACTGTGAGCCCTCCGTGGGACAACTTGATCACACTGTATCCCCCCCAGCGCTTAGAACAGTGCTTTGCACATAGTAAGCGCTTAACAAATGCCATCATTATTATTATTATGTAGGGGGGAGAACAGATATTCAATCCCCCTGATCCATCCCGAAACACCCACCAAGACGCTGACTGACCTTTCCAATTCTGGAAGGAGCTCGATTTTCCTGGCAATGTCTTCTAGGGTCATTAATCTTTTCCCCTGGGGAACATCCAACCTGATCACCTTGTTTCCCCCCCCCCCCCAGCGCTTAGAACAGTGCTTTGCATATAGTAAGCGCTTAACAAATGCCATTATTATTCATTCATTCATTCAATCGTATTTATTGAGCGCTTACTGTGTGCGGAGCACTGTACTAAGCGCTTGGGAAGTACAATTTGGCAACATATAGAGACGGTCCCTACCCAATAGTGGGCTCACAGTCTGTTATTATTAATTGAGTACTTACTGTGTGCACCGTACTGAACACTAGGGAAAAGTATACTATAAAAGGTGGCAGATACATTCACCATCCACAACATTGTGTCTCACTCTGGTTTCCCTCCCCACTGATCACTTATACTCCAGTGCTTAGAACAGTGCTTGGCACGTAGTAAGCGCTTATAAAATACCATCATTGTTATTGTTAT
Organism: Tachyglossus aculeatus; assembly: GCF_015852505.1. Classification (NCBI taxonomy): domain Eukaryota; kingdom Metazoa; phylum Chordata; class Mammalia; order Monotremata; family Tachyglossidae; genus Tachyglossus; species Tachyglossus aculeatus. The sequence goes on from NC_052085.1 coordinate 29,774,873, forward strand.
TGTTATTATTATTATTATTATTATACCCTCCCTCCTGTGTGGAACTCACTTCCCTTTCATAGATGATAGATCTCTATTCTCCCCCCTATTTTCAAAGCATCACTAAAATCACATCTCATCTCCCCCCAAAGCTCATAGGCCTTCACCTATTCATTCAATCGTATTTATTGAGCGCTTACTGGGTGCAGAGCACTGTACTAAGCACTCAGGAAGTACAATTCAGCACCTTCACCCTTCGCAGCGCTTCTTCGTAGCTTTATATTCAGCTGCTTGCCCTTTCTGTCTCCCTGGCTAGATGGGAATAGTAGTAATAGTGGTATTTGTCAAGTGTTCCCTTATTGTGGAAAACTGTACTAAGCGGCGGAGCTGGGATTTGAACCCACGACCTCTGACTCCAAAGCCCGGACTCTGTAAAATGGGGATTCAACACCTATCGTCCTTCCTTCCTAGCCTGTGAATCCCACGTGGGACAACCTGATTACCTTCCATCTACCGCAGCGCTGATAATAATAACAATAGTGATGGTATTTAAGTGCTTACTACGTGCCAGACACTGTACTAAGCGCTGGGGTGAATACAAGCAAATTGAGTTGGACACACTCCCTGTCCCAAGTGGGGCTCACAGTCTTAATCCCCATTTTACAGATGAGCTAATTGAGGACCAGAAACTAATAATAATAATGATGGTATTTATTAAGCGCTTACTATGTGCAAAGCACTGTTTTAGGCGCTGGGTAATAATAATGATGGTATTTAAGCGCTTACTATGTGCCGAGCACTGTTCTATGTGCTGGGGTAGAGACAAGGTAATCAGGTTGTCCCATATGAGGCTCACAGTCTTAATCCCCATTTTACAGATGAGCTGAGGACCAGAAAATAATAATAATAATGATGATGGTATTTATTAAGCGCTTACTATGTGCCAACCACTGTTGTAAGCACTAGGTAATAATAACAATGCTATTTATTAAGCCCTTACTATGTGCCAAGCACTGTTGTAAGCACTGGGGTAGATGCAAGGTAATCAGGTTATCCCATGTGGGGCTCACAGTCTTAGTCCCCATTTTACAGATGAGCTAATTGAGGCATAGATAACAATAATAATAATAATAATGGCATTTGTTAAGCGCTTACTATGTGCAAAGCACTGTTCTAAGCGCTGGGGGGGATACAAAGTGATCAGGTTGTCCCATGTGGGGCTCAGTCTTAATCCCCATTTTACAGATGAGGTCATTCATTGAGACTTAGATAATAATAATAATGACAGTGTTTATTATGCATTTACTATGTGCCAAGCACTGTTCTCAGCACTGGGGAGGTTACAAGGTGATCAGGTTGTCCCACATGGGGCTCACAGTCTTAATCCCCATTTTCCAGGTGAGGCCACTGAGGCATAGACAGTAATAACAATAATAATAAGGTGGCAGAGGCGGGATAAGAGGAACAGCGTGGCTCAGTGGAAAGAGCCCGGGTTTGGGAGTCAGAGGTCGTGGGTTCTAATCCCGGCTCTGCCACTTGTCTGCTGTGTGACTTTGGGCAAGTCACCTCACTTCATTGGACCTCAGTTCCCTCATCTGTAGAGAAGTGGTGTGGCTCAGTGGAAAGAGCCCAGCCTTTGGAGTCAGAGGTCATGGGTTCAAATCTTGGCCCCTCCACTTGTCCGCTGGGTGACTTTGGGCAAGTCACTTCACTTCTCTGGGCCTCAGTTACCTCATCTGTAAAAGGGGGATGAAAACTGTGAGTCCCCCGTGGGACAACCTGATCACCTTGTAACCTCCCCAGCGCTTAGAACAGTGCCTTGCACATAGTAAGCGCTTAATAAATGCCATCATCATCATCATTATTATTATTATTATGGGTTCAAATCTCGACTCTGCCAACTGTCAGCTGTGTGACTTTGGGCAAGTCACTTCACTTCTCTGGGCCTCAGGTACCTCACCTGTAAAATGGGGATGAAAAGTGTGAGCCCCCCTGTGGGGCAACCTGATCACCTTGTAACCTCCCCAGCGCTTAGACCAGTGCTTTGCACATAGTAAGCGCTTAATACCATCATTCCAGCGCTTAGAACAGTGCTTTGCACATAGTAAGCGCCTAATAAATGCCATCATTATTATTATGATGACGATGAAGAGGCTGCTGATGCTAGAGAAGGAGCATGGCTCAGTGGAAAGAGCCCGGGCTTTGGAGTCAGAGGTCATGGGTTCAAATCCCCACTCCGCCAATTGTCAGCTGGGTGACTTTGGGCAAGTCCCCTTCACTTCTCTGGGCCTCAGTGACCTCATCTGCCCAATGGGGATGACGCCTGTGACCCCCACGTGGGACAACCTCTGATCACCTTGTAACCTCCCCAGCGCTTAGACCAGTGCTTTGCACATAGTGAGCGCTTCAGACCATCATTCCAGCGCTTAGAACAGTGCTTTGCACACAATAAGCGCTTAATAAATGGCATCATTATTATTACCTGCCCAAGCCAGTCCAGCCTTACCGCAGTGCGCAGGCGCCGCCCCCGTTAGGCCTCGCGCTCGGGCTTAGCTGCCGCCATGGGCGCCCCCGGCACGTGACGATGGTGCGACCGCCATGGTCGCCCCCGTCACGTGGCGGTGCCGTTGCCGCCACGGACGCCCCTGTCACGTGACGGTGCCGTCTCTGCGGGGGCCCCGCCCACTTCCGCTCCCGTTCGCGCTCCCCCTGCTGGCCGCCTTCGGCTGCGCGCCTCAGCCACCGGGCGGCCGGGAAAGCGCGCCCCCTACCGCGCCAACTGGTAGTCACAACGGACCGTCTCTCTAGTCATTCATTCAATCTCATTGATTTTTTTTTTAATGGCATTTATTAAGCCCTTACTATGTGCAAAGCACTGTTCTAAGCGCTGGGGAGGTTACAAGGTGATCAGGTTGTCCCACCAGGGGCTCACAGTCTTCATCCCCATTTTACAGATGAGGGAACTGAGGCACAGAGAAGTGACTTGCCCAAGGTCACACAGCAGAGAAGTGGCAGAGCCGGGATTAGAACCCAGGTCCTTCTGATTCCCAGGCCCGGGTTCTATCCAGTACACCCTGCTCCTTCTCATAATAATAATGATGACGGTATTTGTTAAGCGCTTACTATGTGCCAAGCACTGTTCTAAGCGCTGGGGAGGTTACAAGGTGAGCAGGTTGCCCTACGGGGGGCTCACGGTCTTTATTCCCATTTTACAGATGAAGGAATTGAGGCCCAGAGAAGTTAAGTGACAATAATAATAATAATGGTATTTGTTAAGCGCTTACTATGTGCAAAGCACTGTCCTAAGCGCTGGGGAGGTTACAAGGTGAGCAGGTTGTCCTACGGGGGCTCACAGTCTTTATCCCCATTTTACAGATGAAGGAACGGAGGCCCAGAGAAGTGAAGTGACTTGCCCAAAGTCACCCGGCTGACAATTGGCAGAGCCTGGATTTGAACCCATGACCTCTGACTCCAAAGCCCGGGCTCTTTCCCACTGAGCCACGCTGCTTTACTATGTACTTACTCTGTTCCAAGCACTGTGCTAAACCCTGATAGGCCCAGAACAGATCAGAGTCCCTGTCTCTCACAGGGTTTAGAGTCTAGGGGGAAAGAAGAACAGAACGCACATCTCAAATTTTTCCTCTACTTCTTTCATTCATTCGGTCGTATTTATTGAGCGCTTACTGTGTGCCCAGCACTGTACTAAGCGCTTGGGAAGTCCAAGTTGGCAACATCTAGAGCCGGTCCCTACCCAACAGCGGGCTCACAGTCTAGAAGGGGGAGACGGACAACGCAACAAAACATATTAACAAAATAAAATCATCATCAATCGTATTTATTGAGCGCTTACTGTGTGCAGAGCACTGTACTAAGCGCTTGGGAAGTACAAGTTTATAAAATAAATAGAATAAATATGTACAAATAAAATAAATACTTCTTTACTCCAGTACCCATTATGAACCTCTTGCCTTTCTGACCAACCCTGTTGGACTGTTCTCTCCCGAGTGCTTAGTACAGTGCTCTGCACACAGTAGGCGCTCAATAAATACCATTGGTGATGATGGGGATTAACATCTCTGGGATATAGGGAGACGGGAATAGCCTCGACTGTAAGCTGGTTGTGAGCAGGGAACGTGTTTATCGTTATGGTGTGCTCTCCCAAGCGTCTAGTACAATGCTTTGCACACAGCGCTCAATAAATGATTGAATGAATGGATGAGGGCCTAAAAAAAACGGGCCAGTCCCCTGTAGGAATTTTTAAAATTTTTATTTTTTACTGATGTATTATGAACAGTCGATCCTCCAAAAGATCCAAGGTACCTTAGGGTGAATTCCAGACTTTATGGCAGGCAACTCTTCAAAATTAAAATCAGTGGAGAGAGGGGAAAGGAGCAGGAATAGGGAAAATAGAGAGGAGTCAAGGAGAAAGAGTTAGGAGCCCAGAACACAGTACATGCTCCAAAATCAATCAATCAATCAATCAATCGCATTTATTGAGTGCTTACTGTGTGCAGAGCACTGTACTAAGCACTTGGGAAGTACGATTGATTGACTGAAGTGACTGCCCAAAGTCACACAGCTGACAATTGGCAGAGCCGGGATTTGAACCCATGACCTCTGACTCCAAAGCCCACGCTCTTTCCACTGAGCCACGCTGCTTCTCGACTTATATACCCATACTTAATTCATTTTTATTAATGTCTGTCTCCCCCTCCAGAGTGTAAGCTTGTTGTGGGCAGGGAACGTTTAATAGCATACTCTCTGTAATCGTGCTTAGTACGGTGCTCCGCACACAGTAGGCGCTCAATAAATAATAATAATAACGATGGCATTTGTTAAGCGCTTACTATGGGCAAAGCACTGTTCTAAGCGCTGGGGAGGTTACAAGGTGATCAGGTTGTCCCACGTGGGGCTCACAGTCCTTATCCCCATTTGACAGATGAGGGAACTGAGGCCCAGAGAACTGAAGTGACTTGCCCCAAGTCACCCGGCTGACAAGTGGCGGAGGCGGGATTTGAACCCACGACCTCCGACTCCAAAGCCCGGGCTCTCTCCGCTGAGCCACGCTGCTTCTCTGACACAACTGATGGACGACCGCTTGATATTCTTTTAGACTGTGAGCCCACGGTTGGGTAGGGACCGTCTCTAGATGTTGCCAATTTGTGCTTCCCAAGCGCTTAGTACAGTGCTCTGCACACAGTAAGCGCTCAATAAATACGATTGATGATGATATTCTGAGACTGTGGCAGGGATGCGCACGCCCACAGGAAAGTCGCCTCCGCCCTCACGGTCCGGATGTCCTGAAAAAGGAGTTTTTTATTGACGCTCAAGGCGCACGTGCCGTTGCGCTGCAGCGGCTAACGCCCGTTTTTCCTCCAAGCCCCCTCCAGCCCACGATCCGCGCTGACGGCGGGCTTGCGCGTCCATCACTCCAGCAGATTTTGAAACATTTCGTGGTATTTGTAGCCCAGCAGGCTTCCGAAGAAGACCTGCACGATCATAGAGAGGCTCATCAGCTTGCAGGCCGGGTGGCACAGCGTCGCCCAGTACAGTATTGCTTTTCCTTTGGGTGGCAGGGGGACGGTTTCATACCTAAAGGGAGGAGGAAAGTCATAATAATAATAATAATAATAAAATAATAGCATTTTACTATGTGCACTGTTCTAAGCGCTGGGGAGGTTACAAGGCGATCAGGTTGCCCCACGTGGGGGGGGGGTCACAGTCTTCATCCCCATTTTACAGATGAGGGAACTGAGGCCCAGAGACGTGAAGTGACTTGCCCGAAGTCACACAGCTGACAGCTGGCGGAGCCGGGGTTTGAACCCATAATAAAATAATGATGATGATGGCATTTATTAAGCGCTTACTATGTGCAAAGCACTGTTCTAAGCGCCGGGGAGGTTACAAGGCGATCAGGTTGTCCCATGGTGGGGGGGCTCACAGTCTTCACCCCCGTTTTCCAGATGAGGGAACTGAGGCCCAGAGAAGTGAAGTGACTTGCCTAAAGGCACCCAGCTGACAAGTGGCGGAGCCGGGATTTGAACCCACGACCTTTGACTCCGAAGCCCGGGCTCTTTCCGCTGAGCCACGCTGCTTCTCCAAGCCACGGGCAACCTTTAATTGCTGCAAGTCACAACCTGGGTGGGAGGAAAAACCGTGGATTTTGTCGGGGGATGAGAACGGCGGGCTTCCAATCAATCAATCAATCATCAATCAACCGTGTTTATTGAGCGCTTACTGTGTGCAGAGCACTGTACTAAGCGCTTGGGAAGTCCAAGTTGGCAACATCTAGAGACAGTCCCTACCCAACAGCGGGCTCACAGTCTAGAAGGGGGAGGCAGAGAACAAAACATATTAACAAAATAAAATAAATAGAATAGATATCAATAATAATAATAATGATAGCATTTATTAAGCGCTTACTATGTGCAAAGCACTGTTCTAAGCGCTGAATAATAATAATAATCAATCAATCGTACTTATTGAGCGCTTACTGTGTGCAGAGCACTGTACTAAGCGCTTGGGAAGTACAAGTTGGCAACACATAGAGTCAGTCCCTACCCAATGGTGGGCTCACTGTCTAGAAATGTAGAAAGTCTAGATATGTACAAATAAAATAGATTAATAAATACGAACAAACATATATACATATATACTTCCACAAGAGCATCGCATCCACCTGCCTCTCCTCACTCAGTACCATCGCTACTACTACTTTTTTTACGGTACTTATTAAGCACCTACTATGCTCCAGGCACTGTACAGAGCGCCGCGTTACATACAAGCCAATCAGGGTGGACACAATCAATACTACTGATTGACCGTCTCTATATGTTGCCAACTTGTACTTCCCAAGCGCGTAGTACAGTGCTCTGCACACAGTAAGCGCTCAATAAATGCGACTGATTGACTGATTGACTGGTAACAAAACAGAGGCGGGTTGGAGAAACTCTACGAAATACTTTCAGGGGAAGCCAAACCACTCTCAAATACGAGTTCCTTTGTAATAATAAGAATAATAATGATGATGGCATTTGTTAAGCGCTTACTATGTGCAAAGCACTGTTCTAAGTGCTGTTGTTAAGCAGTTACTCTGTGCAAAGCACTGTTCTAAGCGCTGGGGAGGTTACAAGGCGATCAGGTTGTCCCACGGGGGGCTCACAGTCTTCATCCCCATTTTCCAGATGAGGGAACTGAGGCCCAGAGAAGTGAAGTGACTTGCCCAAAGTCACCCAGCTGACAAGTGGCGGAGCCGGGATTTGAACCCATGACCTCTGACTCCAAAGCCCGGGCTCTTTCCACTGAGCCACGCTGCTTCTTTGTAGATCTCTCCAACGAGATCTGTGGCTGCATGCGATTACAATAGAGAAGCAGCACGGATTAGCGGACGGCGCCCGGGTTTGGGAGTCAGGAGGACCTGGGTTCGAATCCCGGCACCGCCACTTGCCTACTGCGTGGCCTTGGGCAAGTCACTTCACTTCTCCGGGCCTCAGTTCCCTCATCTGGAAAATGGGGATTAAGACTGTGAGCCCCCCCGTGGGACAACCTGATCACCTTGTGAACTCCCCGGCGCTTAGAACAGCGCTTTGCACATAGTAAGCGCTTAATAAATGCCATTATTATTATTATTATTATTATTATTATTATTCTCCGGGCCTCAGTCACTCCGTTTGCAAAGTGGGGATTAAGATTTGCAAGCCCTTCGTGGGACAGGGACTGTGTCCAACCCGAATTGCTTGTACTCACCCCAGCCCCCGGGACATTCTTTCATTCGATTGTATTTATTGAGCGCTTCCTGACATAGTAATTAATTAATTAAGAGAAACAAGAGAGTCCGTGTAAAATGAAAGCCACTTACTTGACAGCCAGGCGACCGTTTTTAAGGAAAGCCAGAGCAGTGGGGTATCCTGCACCTAGTGTTAATCCAAAAAATCCACCTCTTAGAACACACTGCTCTGGACTCAAATCACCTGGAAGAAAGAAAATTCGGTTTCTTAGGGTCTTTCAAATCTTCCTGAGCGTAATAAACTACATTAACCCCAGAGGTGTCAACTTTTCATTTTGAGCATGGAGATGAAAAGGCGATTTTTTTCCCCCGGGTAGGAAGAGGCCTGGGAGGGGCTACGTTCAAAATTATTATTATTTTTATGGGTTCAAATCTCGGCTCCGCCAACTGTCAGCTGTGTGACTTTGGGCAAATCACTTCACTGCCCTGGGCCTCAGTTCCCTCATCTGTAAAATGGGGATGAAGACTGTGACCCCCAACGTGGGACAACCCGATCACCTTGTAACCTCCCCAGCGCTTAGAACAGTGCTTTGCACGTAGTAAGCGCTTTAATATATGCCATCATTATTATTATTAGTATTATTGGTTCAAAACCCGGCTCCGCCAACTGTCAGCTGTGTGACTTTGGGCAAGTCACTTCACTTCTCTGGGCCTCAGTTCCCTCATCTGTAAAATGGGGATGAAGACTGTGACTCCCCACCGTGGGACAACCTGATCACCTTGGAACCTCCCCAGCACTTAGAACAGTGCTTTGCACATAGTAAGTGCTTAATAAATGCCATCATCATCATCATTATTATTATGGGTTCAAACCCCAGCTCCGCCAACTGTCAGCTGTGTGACTTTGGGCAAGTCACTTCACTTCTCTGGGCCTCAGTTCCCTCATCTGTAAAATGGGGATGAAGACTGTGAGCCCCCTGTGGGACAACCTGATCACCTTGTAACCTCCCCAGCGCTTAGAACAGTGCTTTGCACATAGTAAGCGCTTAATAAATGCCATCATTATTATTATTATTATAGGGACCAGGCCAAAAACCCACCATTATGGGTGGTTTCTGGCCTGACTGGAAACTCTCCAGATCTTGTCAGAGACCAAGGGCGAGCGAATCTGGGAATTTTTTGATTTTTTTAATGATGTTTGTGAAGTGCTTACTATGTGCCATCATCATAATCATCAATCGTATTTATTGAGCACTTACTGTGTGCAGAGTACTGTACTAAGCGCTTGGGAAGTACAAGTTGGCAACATAACATACGGTGCCAGGCACCGTACTGGGGGCTGGGACAGATCCAAGCTACGCAGGTTGGCCCTGGTCCGCGTCCCACATGGGGCTCGCGGTCTGCACCCCCGTTTTACAGATGAGGTAACCGAGGCCCAGAGAAGTGGAGCGACCTGCCCACGGTCCCGCAGCGGACAAGTGGCAGAGCCGGGATCGGAACCCGGGAGTTGGGCTCGGGGGGCAATGAATGACTTCCCAAGCGCTTAGTCCAGCGCTTTCCACACAGTAGGTGCTCAATAAATACGACTGAATGAATGAATGACTTCCCAAGCGCTCCGGGGTGGGGGGGGCCCGGCCTGTGGAATTAGACAACCGGCGGGCCCTGAGGTGGGGGCCGGGGGGAGGGACCCCCAGACCAGAAAGTGGATCCGCATGGCTCAGTGGAAAAGAGCCCGGGCTTTGGAGTCAGAGGTCATGGGTTCGAATCCCGGCTCCACCACATGTCTTCTGTGTGACCTTGGGCAAGTCACTTCACTTCTCTGGGCCTCAGTTACCTCATCTGGAAAATGGGGATTAAGACTGTGAGCCCCCCCCGTGGGACAACCTGATCACCTTGTATCCCTCCCAGCGCTTAGAACAGTGCTTTGCACATAGTAAGCGCTTAATAAATGCCATAAAAAAAAAAAAAAACCTTGGTTCTGCTCCAGATGGGAGCGAAGGGCTCATTTTGGGAACTACTGAGTGTGCTCGATGTCTTCATCCAGAGGGTGAGAAAACCATCCCGTCTCACGTATTCCACCTATTCATCCCTCCGCCATCCGCCGCCGTCCCAACTTACCCGCCTTTAAAGGGTCCACCACCAGAAGTTTGTAGACCACGGCCGTCGACAGGAAGGGTATCACGGCCAACGGCACGTACGTCTTTACGGGGTGCTGGGTGACCTTCAGGTTTTGCCGGAGAAGGTAGTTTCCCAAAATTCCACAAATGGCCCCAGTCGTTCCCAGATACAACGGTCCGTAGGCGTACAACCTCCTGGCCGGGGAAACAGACAAGCCAAACCGTCCCCGTCGGCGTCACCAATACCGGCTCTCTTCGTTCAGGTAACGGCCACGCCTCAGGACGGGCTTTTTTACGGATGAAATCAAATCGGTCTGTTTATTTTATTTTGTTAGTATGTTTGGTTTTGTTCTCCGTCTCCCCCTTTTAGACCGTGAGCCCGCTGTTGGGTAGCGACTGTCTCTATCTGTTGCCAACTTGGACTTCCCAAGCACTTAGTACAGTGCTCTGCACACAGTAAGCGCTCAATAAATAGGATTGATTGATTTGACAGGTGAGGTAACTGAGGCCCAGAGAAGTGAAGTGACTGGCCCAAAGTCACACAGCTGACAACTGGCGGAGCTGGGATTTGAACCCATGACCTCTGACTCCAAAGCTCCTTTTCTTTCCACTGAGCCAGCTGCTTCTCTTCCATTATTCTTTTTCCATTATTCCATTATTCCTTTTTCTTCCATTATGAAGGCTGTCCCCTCTGTTTCTGTCAGGGGGTGGAGACCGTAAGTTTGTTGTGGGCGGGGAATGTGTCGTTTACTGTTGTATCGTTCTCTCCCCAGCGCTTAGTACAGTGCTCCGCACACAGTAAGTGCTCAATAAATGAACGTATGAACGAGCGGAGGGGCTTTAGCGTCCCTATCGTGGGTGATGCTCGTGTTGTTTGGGGGGCGGGAGGGTGGACGGACAATCTATCAATCGATCGATGGTGTTTACTGAGTACTTACTATGTGCGGAGCACTGTACTAAGCACTTGGGAGAGTATAACAGAGTTGGTAGACGCGTTCCCAGCCGACAGTAAATTTACAGTCTAGAGGGGAAGACAGACATCAGTATAAATAATTTCTTGTACATGGATAAATGGAAATCAGCTTCCAAAACTTGGTTAGCACCGGGTGAATTTAGCAGGCAAAGACACCCCTGAAGGCTTCTCTTAGAACACAGCAATATAAATAATTTCTCGTACAAGGATAAATGGAAATCAGCTTGCAAATCTTGGTTAGCACCAGGTGAATTTATCAGGCAAAGACACCCCTGAAGGCTTCTCCTAGGATTTCCGGGATCTGTCTTGTTTCTGCTTCTGTCCGGAACACACGTCTCCGACTCCGGTCCGTTCCCCCCAGAACTGGCCGGAGGCAGCGAGGGATGTCTTTGGATTTATCCTCGGATCCCTCCGGCCTGGAAAACCTGAGGGATATCTGTGTGAAGCGAATTAACTGCGGCCTCAACACCTTCCGGCCGAATTAGTCCTGGTTGTCATTGGGAATGCGACCGCGGAGAACCGCGCCTTGGGAATTCAGGAGGAATGGCACCCTGAATCCAATGGGCTTCCCTCAGGAACTACCCCGGGGACAGAAGTGGCAGCAGCTGGATTTATTGAGCGCCCACTGGGAAAGCAGAGCACAAAGATGTGACGTGTTCCCTGCCCGCAAGGAGGGCTTACCGTCTAACGGGAAATCTGGTACCAGACCCCGAGTCTGGAAATCCCGGCCAGAAAATCACCATTTAAAGCAAATACACCTCTGGCCAGGATCTGACGGCGAAATGTGGGTTTTTTCACTAACCTATCCGGTTCTTCTCCGACCCACACCTTCTTTCCAGAAAGGAATATCCCGTCCATCACACGGTTTCCCTTCAGGACGGAGGTGAAGATCAATTCCACTCCGACTCTGAGAAAGGCTACTTACCTGTCTTTTGAATTCAGGCGATCCAAGTTTCTCCCCACAGTGTCAAGGATCCTTAATCTTCTGAATTCCGCCTCTTCTACGGAGGAGCCGGATGGGGCGTGCACGTGAGTGGTCATCTTGCACCCTGAAAAGCGCCTCACAGACCCCCAAAAGATGAGTGGGGCTCTCTGAGTTTCTCTTTGTCCAGCTCTGGAGGTTCAGGGAAGGCAGGAACCCGCCCAAACTTTCACACATCCACGTGCCACGGGTGTCTCGCTGTGCTAAAATAATGAAAATCTGGGTCTGCATCATTCATTCATTCAATCCTATTTATTGAGCGCTTACTGTGTGCAGAGCACTGGACTAAGCGCTTGGGAAGTTCAAATTGGCAACATATAGAGACGGTCCCTACCCAACAGTGGGCTCACAGTCTAGAAGGGGGAGACAGACAACAGAACAAAACATATTAACAAAATAAAACAAATAGAATAGTAAATATGTACAAGAGCCTATTTGCAGGCCACCTCCCCCACTCCAAGGCAAAGACTGTACAGTGAGATTTCTGGTACTTCCCACACAGTAAGCGCTCAATAAATACGACTGAATGACTGAATGAATGAATTTCTTCCAGGCCTCTCGGGATTTTGGGCTTCCCGGGCCATCCCTAAGGGGCGAATCCGGGCCGCTACCCTGGGCTTCGGGCGACCCGGGAGCGTGTCCTGCGCTAATCAACCGACGTAGTACAAAACCAAAGCTTAAAGGGCTCAATCTGAGACCGGAGGCTGGTTTCGGGAGCGGATCCGCTTGGGATTCTTAACTGGAGTCCGAGCCCAGAGGTGACGGCCCCGCGTTGGCCAACTTCCTCCCTGCCGCCTAGGGAAAACTCCCGGGAGCAGACGGGGACTTGTGAGGTTGGACTGGCCCAGGGGTCAGCGATGAATGGCTATGGTCCCTAAGGCTTCCAAATAATAATAATAATGATGATGGCATTTTATTAAGCGCTTACTATGTGCAAAGCACTGTTCTAAGTGCTGGGGTAGAAACAAGGTAATCAAGTTGTCCCACGTGGGGCTCACAGACTTAACCCCCATTTTCCAGATGAGGGAACTGAGGCCCGGAGAAGTGAAGTGACTTGCCCAGAGTCACAGAGCTGACAAGTGGCCGAGCCGGGATTTGAACCCATGACCTCTTGACTCCAAAGCCCGGGCTCTTTCCACTGAGCCACGCTACGGGCCACGGGGCAATGCACTGGGAGCAGTAGTCCCCACGCTGGGGCAGATCGGGGTCTTCCCATGATCTCTGCCACTTTAGGGTCAATTCGACAGTCTGCCGGGCTAGTCATTCATTCAATCCTATTTATTGAACGCTTACTGTGTGCGGAGCACTGTACTAAGCGCCTGGAGAGGCCAATTCGGCAATAGCTAGAGACAGTCCCCACCCAAACTTGGTGCTGGTGGCCGCGCTTCACTAGCTCCCTCTGATAATAATAATAACAATAATGATGGCATTTATTAAGCGCTTACTATATACGAAGCACTGTACTAAGCACTGGGGAGGTTACAAGGTGTTCAGGTTGTCCCATGGCGGGGCTCACAGTCTTAATCCCCATTTTACAGATGCGGTAACTGAGGCCCAGAGAGGTGAAGTGACTTGCCCAAAGTCACACAGCTGACAATTGGTGGAGCCGGGATTTGAACCCATGACCTCTGATGCCGTCTAGACTGTGAGCCCGTTGTTGGGTAGGGATTGTCTCTATTTGGTGTGTAACTGGACTTTCCAAGTGCTTAGTCCAGTGCTCTGCACACAGTAAGCACTCAATCACTCATCTCACCTGGATTACTTCTGTCTCCCCCTTCTAATAATAATAATAATAATAATAATGATGGCATTTATTAAGCGCTTATTATGTGCAAAGCACTGTTCTAAGCGCTGGGGAGGTTACAGACTGTGAGCCCACTGTTGGGTAGGGACTGTCTCTACATGTTGCCAACTTGTACTTCCCAAGCGCTTAGTACGGTGCTCTGCACACAGTAAGTGCTCAATAAATACGATTGAATGAATGAATGAATAAATACGATGGACCTTATTATTATTCTCTGAGCCTCAGTGACCTCATCTGAAAAATGGGGATGAAGACCGTGAGCCTCACGGAGGACAACCTACCTTGTATCTATTAAGCACTTAATAATGAGAAGCAGCGTGGCTCAGTGGAAAGAGCCCAGGCTTGGGAGTCAGAGGTCATGGGTTCCAATCCCGGCTCCGCCACTTGTCAGCTGTGTGACTTTGGGCAAGTCATTTCACTTCTCAGCGTGGCAATAGTGGCAAGAACCTGGGCTTGGAGTCAGAGGTCATGGGTTCTAATCCCAGCTCGGCCACTGATCAGCTGTGTGACCTTGGACAAGTCACTTGACTTTAAAGAGGCAGCGTGGCTCAGTGGGAAGAGCACGGGCTATGGAGTCAGAGGTCATGGGTTCAAATCCCAGCTCTGCCAATTGTCAGCTGTGTGAACTTGGGCAAGTCACTTCACTTCTCTGTGCCTCAGTTTCCTCATCTGGAAAATGGGGATTAAGACTGTGATCCCCCCATGGGACAACCTGCTCACCTTGTAACCTCCCCAGCGCTTAGAACAGTGCTTTGCACACTGTAAGCGCTTAATAAATGCCATTATTATTATTATTATTATTCTGTGCATCAGTAGCCTCATATATAAAACGGGGATGATGACTGTGAGCCCCACGTGGGACAACCTGATCACCTTGTAACCTCCCCAGCGCTTAGAACAGTGCTTTGCACACAGTAAGCGCTTAATAAATGCTATTATTATTATGATTCTCTGTGCCTCAGTAACCTCATCTGTAAAACGGGGATGAAGACTGTGAGCCCCACGTGGGACAACCTGATTCCCTCGTATCTACCCGAGGGTTTGGAACAGTGCTTGGCACATAGTAAGCCCTTAGCAAATGCCATTATTATTATTATCATTATTCTCTGTGCTTCAATGACCTCATCTGTAAAATGGGGATAATAATAATAATGAAGGCATTTATGAAGCGCTTACTATGTGCAAAGCACTGGTCTAAGCGCTGGGGGGATACAAGGTGTTCAGGTTGTCCCACGGGGGGCTCCCAGTCTTCATCCCCATTTTAGAGATGAGGGAACTGAGGCCTAGGGAAGTGAAGTGACTTGCCCAAAGTCACCCAGCTGACAGTTGGCAGAGGCGGGATTTGAACCCATGACCTCTGACTCCAAAGCCCGGGCTCTTTCCACTGAGCCACGCTGCCCCAGGTGGGACAACCTTGCATCTCCCCCAGCGCTTAGAACAGTGTGGCACCTAGTAAGAGCTTAATGAATACGAATTAAAAAATGCCATCATCATCATCATTATTATTATTATCATCATTACCTTGGGCCAATGGCCTCGCTCCCTCAGGGGCCCAGCTCACTCTGCCCTCATGGGCGCCGCCATCTTGGCGCCGTCACGTGACGGGCTGGCAGCCAATGGGTGCGCCGGGCTCCGGCGGGCGGGGGCGGGACTTCCTGGAAAGAACGAGCGCTCATTGGCTGGCGGGGCGGTCGGTCGGTAGCCCCGCCCCTTCGCCGACGCAGCAGAGCCTCGCCATCTTCCTTTTGCTCCCTCCCATCACTGGCCTGGCCTTCCCCTTAACAATAATAATATTGATGGCATTTATTAGGCGCTTACTATGTGCAAAGCACTGTTCTAAGCGCTGGGGAGGTTACAAGGTGATCAGGTTGTCCCCCGGGGGGCTCACACTCTTCCTCCCCATTTTACAGATGAGGTAACTGAGGCCCAGAGAAGTGAAGTGACTTGCCCAAGGTCATACAGCTTACAAGTAGCGGGGCCGGGATTTGAACAAGTGACCTCTTGTAATCCCCGCCCTCCTCCGTTTCAACTCCCTTACAATAATAATAATAATGATCAGAATAACATTTGCTAAGCGCTTACTACGTGCCAAGCACTGTTCTAATCATTGGCACTCTTCTAAGCGCTAATAATAATAATGATGGCATTTGTTAAGCGCCTACTACTAATAATGATGGCATTTATTAAGTGCTTACTATGTGCAAAGCACTGTACTAAGCCCTGGGGAGGTTACAAGGTGATCAGGCTGTCCCACGGGGGGGGCTCACAGCCTTAATCCCCATTTTCCAGGTGAGGTAACTGAGGCCCAGAGAAGTGAAGTGACTTGCCCAAAGTCACACAGCTGACAATTGGTGGAGCTGGGATTTGAACCCATGACCTCTGACTCCAAAGCCCGAGCTCTTTCCACTGTTCCACGCTGCTTCTACTATGTGCCAAGCACTGTTCTAAGCTCTGGGGGAGATACAAGGTGATCAGGTTGCCCCCCGTGGGCCTCACAGTCTTCAACCCCGTTTTACTGATGAAGGAACTAAGGCACAGAGAACAATAATAATGGCATTTGTTAAGCCCTTACTATGTGCCAAGCACTGTTCTAAGCGCTGGGGGAGAGACAAGGTGATCAGGTTGTCCCCCGTGGGGCTCACAGTCTTCATCCCCATTTTACAGATGAGGTCACTGAGGCCCAGAAAAGTGAAGGGGCTTGCCCAAAGTCACACAGCTAACAAGTGGCGGAGTGGGGATTAGAACCCACAACCTCTGACTCCCAAGCCCAGGCTCCTTCCACTATGCTACGCTGCTTTTCTTTAATAATTGTGGTATTTGTTAAGCGCTTACTATGTGCCAAGCACTGTACTAAGCGCCGGGGTGGATCCAAGCAACTCGGGTTGGTCCCAGTCCTTGTCCCGCTTGGGAATCATTATCTGCCCCTTTGTCTCCCACCGTCCCTGATAATAACAGCAATAATTATGGTATTTCTTAAGCGCTAATTCACTCAATCGTATTTATTGAGCACTTACTTTGTGCAGAGCACTGTACTAAGCGCTTACCATGTGCCAGGCACTGTTACTAAGCTCTGGGATGGGTTCGAGCAAATCAGGTCAGACACAGACCCTGTCCCACGTAGGGCTCAATCCCCATTTTGCAGATGAGGTCACTGAGGCGCAGAGAAATGAAGTGACTTGCCCAAGGTCATGCAGCAGACCAGTCCTGGAGCCAGGATTAGAACCCATAACCTTCTGACTCCCAAGTCTGTGCTCTATCCCCTACGCCATGCAGCTTCCGTAAAAACTATGGTATTTGTTAAGCACTTACTATGTGCCAGGCGCTGTACTAAGCACTGGGGTAGATAGACGGTAATCAGGTTGTCCCACATGGGGCTCACAGCCTCAATCCCCATTTTACAGATGAGGGAACTGAGGCATAGAGAAGTGAAATGACTTGCCCAAGGTCACACAGCAGAGAAGGAATAGACCCCACGACCTTCTGACTCCCAAGCCCGGGCTCTAACCATTCGGCTCCTCAATCACCTGCTGTCCCCAGAGCCCCGGCACTCGGCCTCATTCATTCATTCATTCAATCGTATTTATTGAGCTCTTACTGTGTGCAGAGCACTGTGCTAAGCGCTTGGGAAGTCCAAGTTGGCAACACATAGAGACGGTTCCCACCCAACAAAGGGGTCACAGTCTAGAAGGGGCCTCCAGGGCCTGTCCCTAATGACCCCCCACCCCCAGCCCCCCACCATCGATACCCAGGACACCTAGCGCCTCCCCGCGCCTCTGGGCGGCCCTTACTTTTCCTCTCCTTCCCCAGTCCTTATGACCGTTCTGCTCTCAGCCCCTCTCACTCCACTGACTCTGACTCCCCCAGCCCCTCTGACTCTCTTCCCAGCTTTTCCCCCAGCCCCTCTCATTCCCACTTCAGCCCCCCCGATTCTCCTCAGCCCCTCTGATTTCCCCCCAGCCCCTCAGACTCCTCCCATCCCCTCTTACCCCCTTTCCAGCCTCTCTGATTTTTCCCCAGCCCCTCATTTCCCCCAGCCCCTCTGATTTCCCCCAGCCCCTCTGATTTTTCCCCCAGCCCCTCTGATTTTTCCCCCAACCCCTCTGATTTCCCCCCAGTCCCTCTGATTTCCCCCCAGCCCCTCTGATTTTTCCCCCAACCCCTCTGATTTCCCCCCAGTCCCTCTGATTTCCCCCCAGCCCCTCTGATTTCCCCCCAGCCCCTCTGATTTCTCTCCAGCCCCTCATTTCCCCCAGCACCTCTGATTTTTCCCCCAGTCCCTCTGATTTTCCCCCCAGCCCCTCTGATTTCCCCCCAGCCCCTCTGATTTCCCCCCAGCCCCTCTGATTCCCTCCCCAGCCTCTGAGACCCCTCCCATCTCCTCTCACTTACCCCCTCTCCAACCCCTCTGATTTTTCCCCAGCCCCCCGAATCCCCCGTCCCCCGATTCCCTCCCCAGCCCCTCTAATTCCCTCCTCAGCCCCCCTGATCCCCCCAGCCCCTCTGATATTCCCCCAGCCCCTCAGACTCCTCCCACCTCCTTTCACTTACCCCCTCTGATTTTTTTCCCCAGCCCCTCTGATCCCCCTAGCCCCCGATTCCCTCCCCAGCCCCTCTGATCCCCCTAGCCCCCGATTCCCTCCCCAGCCCCTCTGATCCCCTCCCCAGCCCCCCTGATTCCCTCCCCAGCCCCTCTGATTCCCTCCCCAGCCCCCCTGATTCCCTCCCCAGCCCCTCTGATCCCCCCAGCCCCTCTGATTCCCTCCCCAGCCCCTCAGATCCCCCTAGCCCCTCTGATTCCCTCCCCAGCCCCCCTGATTCCCTCCCCAGCCCCTCTGATTCCCTCCCCAGCCCCCCTGATTCCCTCCCCAGCCCCTCTGATTCCCCCCCAGCCCCTCTGATTCCCTCCCCAGCCCTTCTGATTCCCCCCAGCCCCTCTGATTTTTCCCCAATCCGTCTTATTCCCCTGCCAGCCCCTCTGATCCTCCCACCCCTTCTCACTTACCCCCTCTCCAGCCCCTCTCACTTTCCCCCAAACCCCCAGGCCACCTCCCCCTCCCCACCTCTGACTGTGGATCCTCCTCCTCCTCCTCCTCCTCCACTGACATCCAGCATCCCCCCCCCCCTGCAAGCATCCTTGGAGACAAGACTGGGGAAGCCGGGGTTGGTGTCCTTGCAGGCTGGAGGAAGACCAGGAACGGTGGGATCTGACCAGCTTCCCGGGGAGGAAAGGGAGGTGGGACGAAAAATCCCCTCCTCCGGCTCATCCCGCATCCTGCGCCCACCGAGGAGTGCGGCCCCTTTAATGTCTCCATGCCAGGGGATCGCTCTCCTCCTTGCCAACCGTCGGCTCGATGCACGCCAGGATCGGAGGGGCATTAAAGAGCCAGCCGAGCCCCGAAAGCCAAAAAAAAATCCCCAGCAGGATGGAAGGGACCGCAACAGGGATCCCGCCCAGCTGAGCCAGGGGGGGAGATTGGAAACTTGGTGTCCTGAGAATTAAAAGAGGCCTCTGGGGTCTCGCCGCACAGCCCAAACTCACCCAGCTCTTCGGAGACCAGAGAGAGAGAAGTTTATCAGAGGATCTCTGGGGATCTTTTTGCTTTTTAACAAGTCCCGAATTGGGGACTGGAGAGGATTCCAGCAGGACGGGTCCCCCCTCCATCCTGTAGAGTCCTGAAACAGCTGTCTAAATTTGGACTGTGCCTTAATCGAGTTGGTCATTAAATTGACACACATTTTTGCCACCCCAAGGGAATTCACGTTTTCGATGCCAAGGAGCGTCTTCTAGATGGAGACGTATTTTCTACATTCGCGTAATTCCCAAATCCCCCCTACCTTTCCCCCCCAGTTTTGCGGGAAGCGCTAGAAGTTAGGAAACACTGGGCGGCGTTCCGTCCATCTACGATGGAGACCGGGCTGGGGTGTGAAAATTGAACGGTGAAAGTGGGTTGGCATCAGATGCCCGAATCCTGGCTTTAGTCCGGCAGGAACAAGTTCATCCCGATCCCGCAAATCCGTGCTTGAGTCCAGTGGCCAAACTGGAAGATCGAAGAATGCCCGTCAAGAAGAAAGGTAGGCTGTGTTGCTTCCCCTCTCGTTTCGCTGGCAATTATTTGAAGTCTGTGTTGGAAGGGGGTGGAAATCGCCTGACATTTGAGCAGGAGGCTTCCTTAGGCCGGAGAAATGTTGAGGATGGTAATGCCCTTTCCTTGATTAAAAAAAAAATAACGGTAATCGTGGTATTTGTTAAGCACTTACTGTGGGCCAAGCAGTAGTTACAAGATCATCAGGTCCCACGTGGGGCTCACGGCCTAAGTAGGGGGGAGAACAGGCATTGCATCCCCATTTTGCAGATGAGGGAACTGAGGCCCAGAGAAGTGAAGCGTGACCCAGTGGAAAGAGCAGGGGCTTGGGAGTCAGAGGTCATGGGTTCAAATCCCGGCCCCGCCACTTGT
Source organism: Tachyglossus aculeatus (assembly GCF_015852505.1). Lineage (NCBI taxonomy): Eukaryota > Metazoa > Chordata > Mammalia > Monotremata > Tachyglossidae > Tachyglossus > Tachyglossus aculeatus. The sequence goes on from NC_052085.1 coordinate 29,794,909, forward strand.
CGGCTGGGTGACTTTGGGCAAGTCGCTTCAAACCTCTCTGTGCCTCAGTTACCTCATCTGTAAAATGAGGATGATTCATTCATTCAATCATATTTATTGAGCGCTTACTGTGTGCAGAGCACTGTACTAAGCAGTTGGGAAGTCCAAGTTGGTAACATATAGAGACGGTCCCTACCCAACAGTGGGCTCACAGTCTAGTCACAGTCATCATCAGAGTCAAAGGTTGTGGGTTCAAATCCCTGCCCCGCCAATTGTCAGCTGTGTGACTTTGGGCAAGTCACTTCACTTCTCTGGCCCTCAGTTCCCTCATCTGTAAAATGGGGATTAAGACCGCGAGCCCCACGTGGGACAACCCGATCACCTTGCATCCCCACCGGTGCTTAGAACAGCGTTTTGCACATAGTAAGCGCTTATTAATGCCATCATTATTATTAAGCAAAGCGACTTGTCTAAGGCCACACAGCCCGCAAGCGGCGGAGCTGGGATTGTTACCAGGTGAAGCGGCGCTGAAGCGTTTTTGAGTTCGGTGCTTGCGGCTTCATTCATCAGGTAAGCTATTATCAGCAGTTGTAACGGAGATAAAACGCGGTGCTGCGCGTTCTGGATTTTTCCCAGAAAAGCGGTTTTTTTAAAAAAATAAACTCGTGTTTGGTTGGGAGAGTTTTCACGTGTTTCCAAAAAAGCCAACCGTAACACTGTAAGGAATTCCACTGATGATGTACAGTCTGGAGCGAACGAAAGGGCACTTTATTCTGATGACTTGACCCCCGTCCACATGTTTTGTTTTGTCGCCCGTCTCCCCCTTCTAGACCGTGAGCCCGTTGTTGGGTAGGGACCGTCCCCATATGTTGCCAATTTATATTTCCCAAGCGCTCAGTACAGTGCTCTGCACACAGTAAGCGCTCGATAAATACGATCGAATGAACTGGCCCGAGAAATAGGCAGGTTGGCCAATATCGACCTGCAACTAAAAAGAGAATAAAACACCTTTTGAGTAAACCAAGGACTTTCCAGACGATCCAACTGGCCGGATTCCGAGAATCGGCCCCGCTCTTATTCGCCTGGGGCCTGCCCCGGAGACTGTGAGCCCGCTGTTGGGTAGGGACCGTCTCTATCTGTTGCCAACTTGTACTTCCCAAGCGCTTAGTACAGTGCTCTGCGCGCTGTAAATACGATTGAATAAATAAATACGATTGAATAAATGAATGAAAGGTGGGGCTCGGAGGAGTATTCTGGTTCGTGAGCCCCAATTCAGCGGCCATCTGAAGGACTCTTCTAGACTGTGAGCCCACTGTGGGGTAGGGACCGTCTCTATCTGTTGCCAACTTGTACTTCCCAAGCGCTTAGTACAGTGCTCTGCGTGCTGTAAATACGATTGAATAAATAAATACGATTGAATAAATGAATGACAGGTGGGGCCCGGAGGTGTATTCCGGTTCGTGAGCCCCGGTTCAGCGGCCACCTGAAGGACTCTTCTAGACTGTGAGCCCACTGTGGGGTAGGGGCCATCTCTATATGTTGCCAACTTGGACTCCCCAAGCGCTTAGTACAGTGCTCTGCACACAGTAAGCGCTCAATAAATACGACTGATTGATTGATTGACTCTGGTTCCAGAGCCGATCTGGAAGGCTTAATCAGCCGGTGGTATCAGAGAAGCAGCGTGGCTCAGTGGAAAGAGCATGGGCTTTGGAGCCGGAGGTCATGGGTTCGAATCCCGGCTCCGCCACATGTCTGCTGTGTGACCTTGGGCAAGTCACTTCACTTCTCTGAGCCTCAGTTCCCTCATCTGGAAAACGGGGATTAAGACTGCGAGCCCGCCGTGAGACAACCTGATCACCTTGTAAACTCCCCAGCGCTTAGAACAGTGCTTTGCACGTAGTAAGCGCTTAATAAATGCCACCATTATTTATCGAGCGCTGACTGTGTGCGGGGCACTGTACTGAGCGCCTGGGAGAGTCCAACAGAATTAGCGGACACGTTCCCTGCCCTCAGCAAGTTTAATGTTGCCCTACAGTGGGCTCGGGTGGGTTCGCTCTTGAATTTCTGGACTAAATGGGTGTTTGCAATTGGAAGAACATGCTCTCCCCCGTCTCTCACGAAGCCGCCCCGTCTTTCTGGTGGGTCCTTGTCCTTTATGTTGCCAACTTGTACTTCCCAAGCGCTTAGTACAGTGCTCTGCACACAGTAGGCGCTCAATAAATACGATTGATTGATTGATTGACGTTCTGGCTGCGCACTAAACACCCCAGGCTGGGCTCTGGTCATTCCTAGGCCCGTCAGGTGAGCAAAATCAGAATTAAAGTTCAGGCTCAGTCTGGAATCCTGGAGTTTGTCCTGAACCGTTTTGATGTTTAGATTTTTTAAGGATTGTTAGGGAGCCCTGGGGGTTTAAAGGGATTTAGTGCTCTCACTTCCGTGGTCCAGGTTTATTTCCCAAACAGGGAACAGATACTTTTTCCCCTCGAGACTGCAAGCTCGTTGCGGGCTGGGGTCTTGTATGACAACTCTGTTGTATCCTACTCTCCCATTTAGAGAAGCAGCAGCGTGGCTCGGTGGAAAGAGCCCGGGCTCTGGAGTCCGAGGTCATGGGTTCAAATCCCGGCTCCGCCCATTGCCAGCTGTGTGACTTTGGGCGAGTCACTTCACTTCTCTGGGCCTCAGTTACCTCATCTGTAGAATGGGGATTGACTGTGAGCCCCCCGTGGGACAACCTGATCACCTTGTAACCTCCCCAGCGCTTAGAACAGTGCTTGGCACATAGTAAATTCTTAATAAATGCCATTATTATTATTATTATTTGCTTTACTGGAGGCACGTATTAAGTGATCAATAAATCCCATCAATTAACAGGACAACGGCAGACGATTCTGAGAAAAGATCCCGTTTTCATCTTGAAGGGATTGATTCTACTGTGAATGGAAATTGACTTTTTTAGGTGATTCTGACTCCTCTATTACTATACTGTGAGTTGTGGTTCTGCTTAGGATGTTCCTGAAATAGGAAATATACTCTGTCATGGCTAATTTTGGATCAGACACACTGTATCATTTTATGTTAATCTACGTGACAGGAGCCCCGCGATATTAATACGGAGCCTTTTGAACATTAGACATTGAACACTGAACATTAGAGAAGCAGCGTGGCTCAGTGGAAAGAGCCTGGGCCATGGGTTCAAATCCCGGCTCCACCACTTGTCAGCTGTGTGACTTTGGGCAAGTCACTTCACTTCATGGCTAATGTAACCTTGTAACCTCCCCAGCGCTTAGAACAGTGCTTTGCACATAGTAAGCGCTTAATAAATGCCATTATTATTGTTATTATTAATTTTGGATCAGTCACATTATCATTTTATGTTAATCTACATGACAGGAGCCTCACGATATTAATACGGAGCCTTTTGAACATTAGACATTGAACATTGAACATTAGGGAAGCAGCGCGGCTCAGTGGAAAGAGCCCGGGCTTGGGAGTCAGAGGTCATGGGTTCAAATCCCTGCTCCGCCACTTGTCGGCTGTGTGACTTTGGGCAAAGTCACTTCGCTTCTCTGGGCCTCAGTTCCCTCATCTGGAAAATGGGGATGAAGACCGTGAGCCCCACGTGGGACACCCTGATCGCCTTGTAACCTCCCGAGCGCTTAGAACAGTGCTTTGCACAGAGTAAGCGCTCCATAAGTGCCATCGTTATTTATTATTATTAGACTTTTCACCTCTCGTGCCTTCGATTGATTATTCTAAAACTTCAGACCTGTGCGGGCTGTGTGGCTTTGAGAAGTCACTTAACTTCTCCGCTCCTCTCCGACCTGATGGTCGTGTATCTATCACAGCGCTTAATTCAGTGTGCTGGGTACCTAGTAAGTGCTCGACTGATGCCGCGGTATCGGGCCTCGGGCAAGTCACTCCACTTCTCTGTGCCTCAGTTTCCTCATCTGTAAAATGGGGCTAAACATCCCGCTCCCTCCTTGCTTAGTCTGTGAGCCGCACGTGAGACAGAGACTGCGTCCAATCTGGTTATCTTGTATCTACCCCAGCGTTTAGTACAGTGCTTGGCACACCGTGGGCATTTAGCAAGTACCATTATATCAAAACTACTTTCCAGAGACTTCAGAAAGGACGTTCTGGTGGGTCAGAGCCCTCCGTGAAGAAAATGTATTTTGGTTTTATTTTGGAAAAGGTCCTAATTAGTACAGTGCTTGGCACACTGTGGGCATTTAACAAGTACCATTAATATCAAAACTACTTTCCAGAGACTTCAGAAAGGACGTTCTGGTGGGTCTGAGCCCTCCGTGAAGAAAACGTATTTCGGTTTTATTTTGGAAAGGGTTCTAATTAGTACAGTGGTTGGCACACCGTGGGTATTTAACAAGTACCATTAATATCAAAACTACTTTCCAGAGACTTAAGAAAGGACGTTCTGGTGGGTCTGAGCCCTCCGTGAAGAAAACGTATTTCAGTTTTATTTTGGAAAGGGTCCTAATTAGTACAGTGCTTGGCACACCGTGGGCATTTAACAAGTACCATAATATCCAATTTGTGCTTCCCAAGCGCTTAGTACAGTGCTCTGCACATAGTAAGCTCTCAATAAATACGATTGATTGATTGATTGATTGATTGATAATATCAAAACTACTTTCCAGAGACTTAAGAAAGGACGTTCTGGTGGGTCTGAGCCCTCCGTGAAGAAAACGTATTTCGGTTTTATTTTGGAAAGGGTCCTAACCGTCACTTTTTGAATCTTCATTTCCCTTTCCCCTGTGTGGACATGAGGGAGGTGGCAGCATTGTAAGTTGTAACAGTATTTAATGCTTACTGTGTGCAAAGCGTTGTGCTAAGTGCTGGGGAAAGAATACACCTTTTCCCTGGAGGGGTTCGCAATTCATAAAGTGTGAACAAACACAGAAGAACGCGAATTGAATCACAGAATCAATCAATAGTATTTACTGAGCGCTTACTATGTGCTGAGCACTTGGGGGAGGATACTATAACACAATTAGTAGACACATTCCCTGCCCACAATGAGTTTACTGTCTAGAATTAGACGGAATCTGAGCCCTGGCAGTGACAACAGGGCACGCTCGGAAGGACACTCGATAGAAGTCCCTCTCGGCATCCGTTTGTTATTCCCCAATAATAATTCGTTAATAATTAATAATGAAAAAGAATAATTCATTCTTCTGTCTAGCTCGTGTGGGGAGGGATCGTATCTACCCGCTCTGTTCTGTTACTAAGCACTTAGTAAAGTGCTCCGCTCTCAAAAAGCGCTCAATAAATACTACGGATTTGGTGGTGACAAACTTGGTAGGATGTGGATTTTCTCGCGTCGTCATAATAATCGCCGGTTTGGTTAAGCTCGTACAATGTGCCAAGCACTGTACTAGGCACAGGGGTAATAGAAGATAACCAGGCCCCACGAGGGGCTCACAGTCTAATTAGGAGGGAGGACAGGTATTGGATCCCCATTTTGTGGAAAGGGAAATGAGGCCCAGAGAGGTTATTAGGAGGGAGGACAGGTATTGGATCCCCATTTTGCGGAAAGGGAAATAAGGCCCAGGGAGGTTAAGTGACTTTCCCAAGTTCACCCAGCAGATTCGGGATTGGAACCCACGTCTTTTGACTCCCAGGCCGGAGCTCTTTCCAGCAGGCCGTGCTGCTGTGAAATTCCTCTTTCAAGTCTTCGGCTGAGCGAGTTTGGAGCTTGCTCCTTCTAGGCTCCAGTCTGGACGAGGCCATTGACTTCCAGGTTCCCTTGTTGGCCGCGGCTCAGTCGGCTGCTCCCGTTCCATCCCAAACCCCGTGCCCAAGGTCCCTTGCCTCCCATCCATCAAATGTACCATTTCCCTCCCCGCTCCGTCCAAATCCCTGCTCCAGTTGTCCGGGAGCATCTGTCTCTACTCAGGAAATGACTCTTTCGTCAGAATGGGATTTTTACGGTGACTGCTCTTAGCATCAGAAGCAGCGTGGCTCAGTGGAAAGAGCACGGGCTTTGGAGTCAGAGATCATGGGTTCAAATCCCGGCTCTGCCAACTGTGTGACTTTGGGCAAGTCACTTCACTTCTCTGTGCCTCAGTTACCTCATCTGTAAAATGGGGATGAAGACTGTGAGTCCCCCGTGGGACAACCTGATCACCTTGTATCCTCCCCAGCGCTTAGAACGGTGCTTTGCACATAGTAAGCGCTTAATAAATGCCATCATTATTATTACTATTATTATTCTCTGTGCCTCAGTTCCCTCATCTGTCAAATGGTGATTAAGACTGTGGGACAACCTGATCACCTTGTAACCTCCCCAGCGCTTAGAACAGTGCTTTGCACGTAGTAAGCGCTCAATAAATGCCATTATTATTATTATTATTATTATCAATGACGATAACGACGCCGGTGGTATCGAGGGCTCACTGTGAGCTAAATTCTGGAGTATTGTTGACGTAATTAGATCGGGCACGGTCCCTGTCCCACATGGCGCTCGCAGTCTCCGAGGGAAGGAGAAGTCCAGATGAGGAAACTGAGGCACGGCGTGACTGTGAGGCCGCTGTTGGGTAGGGACCGTCTCTATATGTTGCCAACTTGTACTTCCCAAGCACTTAGTACAGTGTTCTGCACACAGTAAGTGCTCAATAAATACGATTGAATGAATGAATGAATGAACTTCCAAGTACATGGTTAATTTTTTATTTTTTTTGGTGAAAATGATATCTCCTTCACGGTACTGCCTAGTGTCCAGTCTCCCAAGACCTGATCCTGACGTGTCTGAATTTAATGCTGCCAAATTGAAGTTCCTTAACGTGGCAGGTCGACTTTGACTTTACCCAAATTACAAATTCAGAGCAGCTCAGATCAATACCGCTGCTCCTTTACTGTTTTTAGCAAAGTTGTTCCTCTTTGACAAATATATCAATCAATCAAACGTATTTATTGAGCACTTACTGTGTGCAGAGCACTGTACTAAGCGCTTAATATATACCAGTTTGTGCTTAATAAATGCCATTATTATTATTATAATAATCTCTGTCCTACATGGGGCTCCCAGGCTTACTACAAGTTAAGCACTGGAGATAGATGCACGATGATCCCCTCGTCCCCCTCTCCATCCCCCCCATCTTACCTCCTTCCCTTCCCCACAGCACCTGTATATATGTTTGTACATATTTATTACTCTATTTATTTTACTTGTACATATCTATTCTATTTATTTTATTTTGTTAGTATGCTTGGTTTTGTTCTCTGTCTCCCCCTTCTAGACTGTGAGCCCACTGTTGGGTAGGGACTGTCTCTAGATGTTGCCAACTTGTACTTCCCAAGCGCTTAGTCCAGTGCTCTGCACACAGTAAGCGCTCAATAAATACGATTGATCGATTGATTGATTAGAACAGTGCTTGGCACAGTGCTTCACAAATACCAAAATTATTATTACTATTATAAAGGGAAGGACGACTTCCTTCAAGAGGACTTCGGAAAACCCATCGGTGAGAGCGAGGCGGAAGGAACGAGGAATCCTGGGAGAAGCAAAACGATTATCATTCCCCGCCACATCTCTTTTCCGATCCCATGAGCGTGTCAAGGTCCCACTCTGCTGGGAATTTTTTTTTTTTTCCTCCGCATTTTCTTTATTCTGCCAAAAGTGATATGCTAATGGCTTGAAGCTATCAAATAGTGAACCTCTTAGGCCTTTGGTAAAGCTCCAAAAGTGCTCAATTTAAAAGCCCATTTATAAAGTCCCCCCCCCCCTCGGGGATCTGGCTCTGGGAATAGCATGGTTTAATTAGTCGCTGTGTGGCTGCATTCAAGGCACTCATTCATTAAATCAATACTGTTAAGGAACTGAAAAAAGAAAACTCCCCTAAAAGGGTACGGCTCATTCAGCCACTTTCATGAATGGCCGCCCTGGGAGCTGTGTTAACCGTTGCCACCTGCTTCGTGTTTGTTTGTACATATTTAATAATAATAATGGCATTTGTTAAGCGCTTACTATGTGCAAAGCACTGTTCTAAGCGCTGGGGGGATATAACATGATCAGGTTGTCCCACGTGGGGCTCACAGTCAATCCCCATTTACAGATGAGGGAACTGAGGCTCAGAGAAGTTAAGTGACTTGCCCAAGGTCACACAGCAGGCATGTGGCGGGGCGGGATTCAAACCCATGACCTCTGACTCCAAAGCCCGGGCTTTTTCCACTGAGCCACGCTGCTACTCTATTTATTCATTTATTTATTTTGCTTGTACATATTTATTCTATTTATTTTATTTGGTTAATATGTTTGGTTTTGTTCTCTGTCTCCCCTTTCTAGACTGTGAGCCCACTGTTGGGTAGGGACCGTCTCTAGATGTTGCCAACTTGGACTTCCCAAGCGCTTAGTACAGTGCTCTGCACACAGTAAGCACTCAATAAATATGATTGATTGATAGGAAGTGAGCCAACTACACATCATGGGTTTGCAGCCCTTTCTCCCACATGTTTTCCAATCCCCCCTCCGCCCCTCGTCTGCTGTGTGACCTTGGGCAAGTCTGTTCCCTTCCCTGGGCCTCAGTTTCCTTAACTGCAAATTGAAGATTCAACCTCTGTGCTCCCTACTAGGCAAGCTGCAGGGAATAATAATAATAATAATGATGGCATTTATTAAGCACTTACTATGTGCAAAGCACTGTTCTAAGCGCTGGGGAGGCTACAAGGTGATCAGGACAGCGTGGCTCAGTGGAAAGAGCCCGCGCTTGGGAGTCAGAGGTCATGGGTTCAAATCCCGGCTCCGCCACTTGACAGCTGTGTGACTTTGGGCAAGTCACAACTTCTCTGGGCCTCAGTTCCCTCATCTGCAAAATGGGGATTAAGACTGTGAGCCCCCCCGTGGGACAACCTGATCACTCTGTAACCTCCCCAGCGCTTAGAACAGTGCTTTGCACATAGTAAGTGCTTAACAAAAACCATCATTGTCATTATTATTATTATTAGGGGGCTCACAGTCTTAATCCCCATTTTCCAGATGAGGTAACTGAGGCCCAGAGAAGTGAAGTGACTCGCCCAAAGTCACCCAGCTGACAATTGGCGGAGCCGGGATTTGAACCCATGACCTCTGACTCCAAATCTCGTGTTCTTTCCATTGAGGCATGAAGCAGCATGGCATAGTGGATAGAGCACGGGCCTGGGAGTGAGAAGGTTATGGGTTCTGATCCCGGCTCTGCCATGCATCTGCTGTGGGGCCTCGTGCCTCAGTTACCTCATCTGTAAAATGGGGATTAAGACTGTGAGCCCCACGTGGGACACGGGCTGTGTCCAACCTGATTTGCTTGGGAGAGAACAACATAAGTCCTCGCCCCATTTTAAGGAGGAGGTAAGTGAGGCGCAGAGAAGTTAAGTTCTAAACTGTGAGCCCGTGGTGGGGTAGGGACCATCTCTCTTGCCGAATTGTACTTTCCAAGCGCTTCGTAGAGTGTTCTGCTCACAGTAAGCGCTCAATAAATCATCATCATCATCAATCGTATTTATTGAGCGCTTACTATGTGCAGAGCACTGTACTAAGCGCTTGGGAAGTACAAATTGGCAACATATAGAGACAGTCCCTACCCATCAGTGGGCTCACAGTCTAAAAGGGGGAGACAGAGAACAAAACCAAACAGACTAACAAAATAAAATAAATAGAATAGATATGTACAAGTAAAATAAATTAATAAATAAATAGAGTAATAAATGAATGAATGAAGGGAGCGTCTTGGCCAAGGTCACGGAGCAGATAAGTGGCAGAGCCGGGATTAGACGGGTCCTCTTTCCGCTAGGCCACGCGGCTTCCTGGTGGCACCACAAGCCGGAAATGAGAATACGGCATCGGCAGCAACAGCCCCGCTTCTGTGAATCAATCGGACGTTGTGCAGAGCACTGTACTAAGCGCTTGGGAGAGTACAGTACAACAGAGTTGGTAGAAACCTTCCCTGCCTGCTTAGGCCTGCGCTTACGGCCTAGAGGGAGATTTCACAGTCGAGAGGATGATCTGAGGGAGACCGTGTGTCCTCTTTTATTCCGGACTGTCTTCCCCTGCTGTGCCCATGTTCATTCATTCATTCATTCAATCGTATTTATTGAGCGCTTACTGCGTACAGAGCACTGGACTAAGCGCTTGGGTAGTACAAGTTGGCAACATCTAGAAACGGTCCCTACCCAACAGCGGGCTCACAGTCTAAAAGGGGGAGACGGACAACAAAACAAAACATATTAACAAACGTATGTTCTCCTCTCCCTCCCGCTGCAGCAGGGCACCAGACTTCCCAGGACCATCCATTCATTCATTCAGTCGTATTTATTGAGCGCTTACTGTGTGCAGAGCACTGTACTAAGCGCTTGGGAAGTACAGGTTGGCAACTTATAGAGACGCTCCCTACCCAACAGCGGGCTCACAGTCTAGAAGGGGGAGACAGGGAACAAAACCAAACATATTAACAAACATATGTTCTCCTCTCCCTCCCGCTGCAGCAGGGCACCAGACTTCCCAGGACCATCCATTCATTCATTCAGTCGTATTTATTGAGCGCTTACTGTGTGCAGAGCACTGTACTAAGTGTTTGGGAAGTCCAAGTTGGCAACATATAGAGACACTCCCTACCCAACAGCAGGCTCACAGTCTAGAAGGGGGAGACAGACAACAAAACAAAACATATTAACAAACATATATTCTCCTCTCCCTCCCACTGCAGCAGGGCACCAGACTTCCCAGGACCATCCATTCATTCATTCAGTCGTATTTATTGAGCGCTTACTGTGTGCAGAGCACTGGACTAAGCGCTTGGGAAGTACATTCATTCATTCATTCAGTCAATCGTATTTATTGAGCGCTTACTGTGTGCAGAGCACTGGACTAAGCGCTTGGGAAGTACATTCATTCATTCATTCAATCGTATTTATTGAGCGCTTACTGTGTGCAGAGCACTGGACTAAGCGCTTGGGAAGTACATTCATTCATTCATTCAGTCAATCGTATTTATTGAGCGCTTACTGTGTGCAGAGCACTGGACTAAGCGCTTGGGAAGTACATTCATTCATTCATTCAATCGTATTTATTGAGCGCTTACTGTGTGCAGAGCACTGTACTAAGCGCTTGGGAAGTACATTCATTCATTCATTCAATCGTATTTATTGAGCGCTTACTGTGCGCAGAGCACTGTACTAAGCGCTTGGGAAGTACATTCGTTCATTCACTCATTCATTCAATCGTATTTATTGAGTGCTTACTGTGTGCAGAGCACTGGACTAAGCGCTTGGGAAGTACACTCATTCATTCATTCATTCGATCGTATTTATTGAGCGCTTACTGTGTGCAGAGCACTGTACTAAGCGCTTGGGAAGTACATTCATTCATTCATTCATTCAATCGTATATATTGAGCGCTTACTGTGTGCAGAGCACTGTACTAAGCACTTGGGAAGTGCATTCATTCATTCATTCAATCGTATTTATTGAGCGCTTCCTGTGTGCAGAGCACTGGACTAAGCGCTCGGGAAGTCCAAGTTGGCAACATATAGAGACGGCCCCTACCCAACAACGGGCTCACAGTCTCGAAGGGGGAGACAGACAGCAAAACCAAACATGTGGACAGGTGTCAAGTGGTGAGAACAGATAGAATTAAAGCTAACGGATGCCATTTCTAGGGAGCCTGCGCTCAGCTATTTTACCTTTTAACTCAGCATGGCTTGAGGATAGCGATGGCAAGGAGGGCAAACATATTAAGCTTGCCTAGCAAAATGTAAGAATAGACGAGACCCAAGGAAGTAAGCAAAAAGGACGCCGAGTCAAGCTAAGGGATTTTACCGTCCGGTCTGGTCACGTTTCGGCCCGGATGCCCGCGCCATCCCCGGCTGCTGAATGATTCTGCGATGTTCTTTTCAAGTTTAGAAGGATGAACATCAAAGCTGCTTTGACTGGGTGCTAGGAAACGTGTTCTTCCTTCCCTTACCTCAATCAATCAATCGTATTGATTGAGCGCTTACTGTGTGCAGAGCACTGGACTAAGCGCTTGGGAAGTACCAATTGGCAACATCTAGAGACAGTCCCTACCCAACAGTGGGCTCACAGTCTAAAAGGGGGAGACAAAACCAAACATACTAACAAAATGAAATAAATAGAATAGATATGTACAAGTAAAATAAATAAATAGAGTAATAAATATGTACAAACCTATATGTACCTCCTTCCCTTCCCTGCAGCACCTGTATATATGTATATGTGTTTGTACGGATTTATTACTCTAATGATTTATTTTACTTGTACATATCTATTCTATTTATTTTATTTTGTTAATATGTTTGGTTTTCATCATCATCATCAATCGTATTTATTGAGCGCTTACTATGTGCAGAGCACTGTACTAAGCACTTGGGAACTACAAGTTGGCAACATATAGAGACGGTCCCTACCCAACAGTGGGCTCAACAGTCTTAAAAGGGGGAGACAAAACCAAACATACTAACAAAATAAAATAAATAGAATTGATATGTACAAGTAAAATAAATAAATCAATAAATAGAGTAATAAATATGTACAAACCTATATGTACCTCCTTCCCTTCCCTGCAGCACCTGTATATATGTATATATGTTTGTACGGATTTATTACTCTATTTAATGATTTATTTTACTTGTACATATCTATTCTATTTATTTTATTTTGTTAATATGTTTGGTTTTGTTCTCTGTCTCCCCCTTCTAGACCGTGAGCCCACTGTTGGGTAGGGACCGTCTCTAGATGTTGCCAACTTGGACTTCCCAAGCGCTTAGTACAGTGCTCTGCACACAGTAAGCGCTCAATAAATACGATTGATTGATTGATTCTCTTTCTAGCTGGGGCCCTCCCTCCCTTCTGGCTGGAATTTAGCCCCCCACTTCTCATCAGGCAGACTGCTGTAATCCCCATCTTCAAAGCTCTCCTACATTCATTCATTCAATCGTATTTATTGAGCGCTTACTGTGTGCAGAGCGCTGTACTAAGCGCTTGTACAGTGCTCTGCACGCAGTAAGCGCTCAATAAATACAATTGTTTGATTGATTGGGAAGTCCAAGTTGGCAACATAGAGAGACGGTCCCTATCCAACAAGCGGGCTCGCAGTCTAGAAGGGGGAGACAGAGAACAAAACAAAACATATTAACAAAATAAAATAAATAGAATAAATATGTACAAATAAAATTAATAAATAAATAGAGTAGTAAATCCGTACAAATATATATAGGTGCTGTGGGGAGGGGAAGGAGGGAGCTCAGTCAGTCCTACAATCCCAGCTCCTTCAGGAGGCCTTCCCTGATTCATCGCTCAGCTCCTCACTTTATTGCCTCCCCAAAAACGCCACCGCATCACCTCAGCACATCTCCATGCTTCACACCCTGCCTATTTTCAGCTCTATGGCTTTCCCTACCTGTAATTTATTTTAATAATAATAATAATAATAATAATAATAATAATCATGGCATTTATTAAACACTTACTATGTGCCAAGCACTGTTCTAAGTGCTGGGGAGGTTACAAGGTGATCAGGTTGTCCCACGGAGGGCTCACAGTCTCAATCCCCATTTTACAGATGGGGGAACTGAGGCCCAGAGAAGTGAAGTGACTTGCCCAAAGTCACCCAGCTGACAACTGGCAGAGCCGGGATTTGAACCCATGACCTCTGACTCCAAAGCCCGGGCTCTTTCCACTGAGCCACGCTGCTCAGCCAAATCGTCAGCTCCTGGACGGCGGGGGACCCGGCCCGCTAACTCTGTTCTTAGTACAGTGACAGTACTTAGTACACAGAAGCAGCGTGGCTCAGTGGAAAGAGCCTGGACTTTGGAGTCAGAGGTCATGGGTTCGAATCCCGGCTCTGCCGCATGTCTGCTGTGTGACCTTGGGCAAGTCACTTAGCTTCTCTGAGCCTCAGTTACCTCAGCTGTAAAATGGGGATGAAGATTGTGAGCCCCCCGTGGGACAACCTGATCACCTTGTAACCTCCCCAGCGCTTAGAACAGTGCTTTGCCCATAGTAAGTGCTTAACAAATGCCATCATCATCATTATTATTATTATTACAGTGCTCTCTTTCCACACCATCGCCAAGACTGGGGCTGACTTTGGTTTTTGGCCCTCCTGGCAGTTTGCGTGGCCTTGAGGGAAGCAGATTTGTGGAGTGGAAAGATCATGACCCAAGTTTGAGTCCCAGCTCTGCCCCAGCCTTACCGTGTGACCTTAGGCAAGTCATTTAGCCCGTGAGCCCGTTGTTGGGTAGGGACCGTCTCTATATGTTGCCAACTTGGACTTCCCAAGCGCTTAGTACAGTGCTCTGCACGCTGCTCCATAAATACGATTGAATGAATTTAGCTTCTCTGTGCTTGTTTCCTCCTCTGTAAAATGACAGTGAGCCCCCGGGTCTCCCTGCCTGTTAGGTTATGAGCCCTATGTGGGATAAGCAGCGTGGCCCAGTGGAAAGAGCCCGGGCTTTGGAGTCAGAGGTCATGGGTTCAAATCCCAGCTCCGCCCCTTGTCAGCTGTGTGACTTTGGGCAAGTCACTTCACTTCTCTGGGCCTCAGTTCCCTTATCTGTAAAATGGGGATTAAGACTGTGAGCCCCCCGTGGGACAACCTGATCACCTTGTAAACTCCCCAGCGCTTAGAACAGTGCTTTGCACATAGTAAGCACTTAATAAATGCCATTATTATTATTATTATTATTATTATAAGCATTTGGGCAAGTCACTTCACTTCTCTGGACCTCAGTTCCCTCATCTGTCAAATGGGGATGAAGACTTGCGAGCCCCCCGTGGGACAACCTGATCACCTCCCCAGCGCTTAGAACAGTGCTTTGCACATAGTAAGTGCTTAATAAATGCCATTATTATTATTATAAGCACTCAATAAATATGATTGAATGAATTTAGCTTCTCTGTGCTTGTTTCCTCCTCTGTAAAATGACAGTGGGCCACCCGGTCTCCCTGCCTGTTAGGTTATGAGCCCTATGTGGGATAAGCATTTGGGCAAGTCACTTCACTTCTCTGGGCCTCAGTTCCCTCATCTGTCAAATGGGGATGAAGACTTGCGAGCCCCCCGTGGGACAACCTGATCACCTCCCCAGCGCTTAGAACAGTGCTTTGCACATAGTAAGTGCTTAATAAATGCCATTGTTATTATTATAAGCACTCAATAAATATGATTGAATGAATTTAGCTTCTCTGTGCTTGTTTCCTCCTCTGTAAAATGACAGTGGGCCACCCAGTCTCCCTGCCTGTTAGGTTATGAGCCCTGTGCGGGATAAGGATCTTGGATCATCCTGTCTCTACAACAGGGAAAACACTTAATTGGTACCATAGTTGTCCCAAAATAGGAGCAACCTCCCCTTCGCTAGCTTATCCTCAGTCTGGTGACCGATGCCCTCAATTGGATAACAAGGGCTTTCCCTTCTGGAGTTTGCAACATCATAAATAACGGTTTAAAGCGCGGCGGACAGCCGAGCATTTAGCACAGTCCTTTGCATCCGGTGGGAGCTCAATAAATGCCGTTACTTCTGCTATTCCGATGTAATATCAGGCCCTCTAGTAGGTTGTTTCGCAGCTACCCTGGAACACATCTCGTCTGAAAGATGTTTAAACGGATCCCACGGCTTTCCGTTGCTCTTTCTCTTGGAACAGAAGGGAAAAGCACATCGGGGTCAGTGGGGTTTTGTTGACGGGCTTTGCGATTTATTGTTGGGAAAGGATCCGTTTGCTCTAGAAGATTATGTCCTCTGGAAAAGCCCCAGCCAAAATCAGAGAAAAATAGGGATCGTGATTTCTAGTCTATTAGGCAACACCTCTCTAGGGGGAAATGCCATTCCTTGACAGCTTGATTGGAGAGATTTTATTTTTCCTTTTAGAGCTGTGGGGCAGCTTTTGTTTCACTTACAGGTTTAAGTTGTGATTCTTATATGCGAGTGCAGCGTGGCTCGGTGGAAAGAGCCCGGGCTCTGGAGTCCGAGGCCGCGGGTTCAAATCCCGGCCCCGCCGATTGTCAGCTGGGTGACTTTGGGCAAGTCGCTTCGCTTCTCTGGGCCTCAGTTACCTCATCTGTAAAATGGGGATGAAGACTGGGAGCCTCCCGTTGGACAACCTGATCAGCGCTTAGAACAGTGATGTGCACATTGTAAGCGCTTAATAAATGCCATTATTATTATTATTATTATTAAGTGGTGGGCATTCCTATGTAAGGTGATGATGACGGAGTGACAGATGAGCCTTGGCTCTAAGCGATTAGCACAGTGCTCTGCACACAGTAAGCGTTCAGGAAATCCCATGGATTGATTGAGATTTCAGGACCAAAAACCCGTATGGAAAAAAATGAGTCCAGTGCCTGTGGCTTACATGGTGTCACTCACCTTATTATCTCTCCGCCAGCCATTTTTCCTCTAAGGAGCACTTACTATGTGCAGAGCTCTGTTAATATTAATAACAATCAGATGGGGATTGGGGCCTTCTGGACCACTTTTAAGGGGCGAAATCTCACATCTTGGGCGGCATTCCCCTTTCCAAGCCGTGACCAAGTCGAGTCAGCTGATTTTTAGAGCCAGGAGCCTTGTTTTCTGAAGTTGCGTTTTCTAGCTCTGTGCAAGCTTGCCCGGAGACACACATGCGAGCGTTTTGCATCCTTTAAAAATAAACTAAGAGTTTATGTGCCCATATGTTCTTCTCTTCCTTGAATCAGTCATAAAGTGTTTTCATGGTTGGCATCACAGGGTTGCCCATATTGTCAAACAATGATAGTACGGGGAAACGGCTCATTTATATCGGCTTAGAAAATATCCTTGTTTTCCAGCTGTAATTCTTACAGAGGGCAGCTTAGTTGTTTGACATTTTTTTACGGTATTTTTTAAAGGGTTATTATGTGTCAAGCAATGTGGCCTAGGAGTCAGAAAGACCTGGCTCTGCCACTGGTCTCTGAGTGACCTTGGGCAAGTCGCTTAACTTCTCTGGGCCTCGGTTACCTCATCTGGAAAATGGGGTAATCCCCACTGGTCTCTGTGTGACCTTGGGCAAGTCACTTAACTTCTCTGGGCTTCAGTTACCTCATCTGGAAAACGGGGTAATCCAGCCAGCCCAGAGGATTTCAACTGATATCTGAAGCAGCGTGGCTCAGTGGAAAGAGCTCGGGCTTGGGAGTCGGAGGTCATGGGTTCTAATCCCGACTCCGACCCTCGTCGGCCGCGTGACTTTGGGCAAGTCACGTAACTTCTGTGTGCCTCAGTTCCCTCATCTGTAAAATGGGGATTAAGACTGGGAGCCCCACGTGGCACAACGTGGTTACCTTGTATCTATCCCGACGCTTAGCAAATAGTAAGTGCTTCCCAAATACTATCGTTATAGAGAAGCAGGATGTCTTAATGGAAAGAGCCCGGGCTTGGGAGTCAGAGGTCATGGGTTCTAATCCTTGCTCCGCCACTTGTCAGCTGGGTGACTTTGGACAAGTCACTTCACTTCTCTGTGCCTCAGTTACCTCATCTGCAGAATGGAAATGAAGTCTGTGCACCCCACGTGGGACAACCTGATCACCTTATATCCTCCCCAGCGCTTAGAACAGTGCTTTGCACATAGTAAGCGCTTAACAAATGCCTTCATTATTATTATAAATGGCAGAGCAGGGGTTAGAAGCCATGACCCAGACTGAGCCCCCTCCTTCCTCTCCCCCTCCTCCCCATCGGCCCCGCCTTACCCCCTTCCCACCTGTATATATGCATATATGTTTGTACAGGTTTATTACTCAATTTATTTATTTATTTTACTTGTACATATTTATTCTATTTATTTTATTTTGTTAATATGTTTTGTTTTGTTCTCTGTCTCCCCCTTCTAGACTGTGAGCCCGCTGTTGGGTAGGGGCCGTCTCTATATGTTGCCGACTTGGACTTCCCAAGCGCTTAGTCCAGTGCTCTGCACACAGTAAGCGCTCAATAAATATGATTGAATGAATGAATGAATATATTGCCAACTTGTACTTCCCAAGCACTTAGTCCACTGCTCTGCACACAGTAAGCGCTCAATAAATACGATTGAATGAATGAATGAATGTTGCCAACTTGTACTTCCCAAGTGCTTAGTATAGTGCTCTGCACACAGTAAGCGCTCAATAAATACGATTGAATGAATGAATGACCTCTGACTCCCAAGCCCGTGCTCTTAGTAACAATAATATAATGATGGTATTTATTAAGTGCTTACTATGTGCAGAGCACTGTTCTAAGTGCTGGGGAGGTTACAAAGTGATCAGATTGTCCCACGGGGGGCTCACAGTCTTCATCCCCATTTTACAGATGAGGTAACTGAGGCCCAGAGAGGTGAAGTGACTTGCCCAAAGTCACACAGCTGACAATCGGCGGAGCCGGCATTAGAACCCATGACCTCTGACTCCAAAGCCCTGGCTCT
Source organism: Tachyglossus aculeatus (assembly GCF_015852505.1). Classification (NCBI taxonomy): domain Eukaryota; kingdom Metazoa; phylum Chordata; class Mammalia; order Monotremata; family Tachyglossidae; genus Tachyglossus; species Tachyglossus aculeatus. Next base: position 29,813,293 of record NC_052085.1, read on the forward strand.
TTCCACTGAGCCATGCTGCTTCCTGCCAGGAAAGGTTGAAGTAATAATAAATAATAATAATGGTATTTGTTAAGCACTTATAATAATAATAATAATAATAATAGCATTTATTAAGCACTTACTATGTGTAAAGCACTGTTCTAAGTGCTGGGGGAAATACAAGGTGATCAGGTTGTCCCACGGGGGGCTCACAGTCTTCATCCCCATTTTCCAGTTGAGGTAAATGAGGCCCAGAGAATCAATCAATCGTATTTATTGAGCACTTACTGTGTGCAGAGCACTGTACTAAGCGCTTGGGAAGTACAAGTTGGCAGCATATAGAGACAGTCCCTACCCAACAGTGGGTTCACAGTCTAGAAGAGTGAAGTGACTTGCCCAATGTCACCCAGCTGACAATTGGCGGAGGCGGGATTTGAACCCGTGACCTCTGATTCCAAAGCCCGGGCTCTTTCCACTAAGCTGCTGCTTCTCGGGCAAATCTGTAAATAAGTTAGAGATAAGAGGAAACAATAGAGTCGTGGAGAGAAGATAAGGGCAGTCTTCTAGACTGGGAGCGCCCTGTTGGGGAGGGACCATCTCTATAGGTTGCCGATTTGGACTTTCCAAGCGCTTAGTACAGTGCTGTGCAATCAATCAATCGTATTTATTGAGCGCTTACTGTGTGCAGAGCACTGTACTAAGCGCTTGGGAAGTACAAGTTGGCAACATCTAGAGACGGTCCCTACACAACAGTGGGCTCACAGTCTGAGGGGGAGACAGAGAACAAAACCAAACATACTAACAAAATAAAATAAATAGAATATATATGCACAAGTAAAATAAATAAATAAATTGAGTAATAAATATGTACAAACATATATACAGAAGCAGTATATTGAGAAGCAGTGTGGCTCAGTGGAAGGAGCCTGGGCTTTGGAGTCAAAGGTCATGGGTTCAAATCCCGGTTCCGCCACTTGTCAGCTGTGTGACTTTGAACATGTCACTTAACTTCTCTGTGCCCCATCATCATCATCATCAATCGTATTAATTGAGCCCTAACTTTGTGCAGAGCACTGTACTAAGCGCTTGGGAAGTACAAGTTGGCAACATATAGAGACAGTCCCTACCCAACAGTGAGCGCTCAATAAGTATTTTTGAATGAATGACGAGGGGTTGTTAAGTGCTTAGGTAGCGGGAAGGGGGGCGGAAACATCAGGTGGGGGCATGGTTGCCAAGACCCTCGTGCTTTTTCGGCTCTTTAGTCCAGCACAGCCGGTTGCCACAATTAATCAAAGGTGGCCCAGGGCAAACGCAGTTGGCAGTGGGCACGGGCCAGGCTGGGGGGAAGTTCGGCCCGGTCCCCCCCTCCTCAGGGAAGTTTGATTTTTGGGGGGACAGACTCCTCATCTTTGATGCTCCCGTGGGATTTGACCCTGCCCTTCTGAGACTGTGTTTACAGCAGACCGAGATTACTCACAGTAAGTACCCAAACTCCATTCATTCATTCATTTCATTCAATTGTAGTAATAATAATAATGATGATGGCATTCATTGAGTGCTTACTATGTGCAAAGCACTGTTCTAAGCGCCGGAGGGATCCAAAGTGATCAGGTTGTCCCACATGGGGCTCCCGGTCTTCATCCCCATTTTCCAGATGAGGGAACTGAGGCCCGGAGAAGTGAAGTGACTTGCCCAAAGTCACAGAGCTGACACTTTTAGACTGTGAGCCCACTGTTAGGTAGGGAGTGTCTCTATATGTTGCCAATTTGTACTTCCCAAGCGCTTAGTACAGTGCTCTGCACACAGTAAGCGCTCAATAAATACGATTGATGATGATGAAGTGGCGGAGCCGGGATTTGAACCCTTGACCCCTGACTCCAAAGCCCGGGCTCTTTCCACTAAGCTGCGGCTTCTCGGGCAAATCTGTAAATAAATTAGAGATAAGAGGAAACAATAGAGTCGTGAAGAGAAGATAAGGGCAGTCTAATAGACTGGGAGCCCCTTGTTGGGGAGGGACCGTCTCTATAGGTTACCGATTTGGACTTCCGCAGCGCTTAGTACAGTGCTGTGCACAGAGTGAGCGCCCAGTAAGTATTTTTGAATGAATGACGAGGGGTTGTTAAAAGCTTAGGTAGCGGGAAGGGGGGAGGAAACATCAGGTGGGGTCATGGTTGCCAAGACCCTCGTGCTTTTTCGGCTCTTTAGTCCAGCACAGCTGGTTGCCACAATTAATCAAAGCTGGCCCAGGGCAAACGCAGTTGTCATTCATTCATTCAATCGTATTTATCGAGCGCTTACTGTGTGCAGAGCACTGTACTAAGCGCTTGAGAAGTACAAGTCGGCAACATCTAGAGCCGGGCCCTACCCAACAGCGGGCTCACAGTCTAGAAGGGGGGGAGACAGACAACAAAACAAAACGTATTAATAAAATAAAATAAACAGAATAGTATTCATTCATTCAATCGTATTTATTGAGCGCTTACTGTGTGCAAAGCACTGTACTAAGCGCTTGGGAAGTACAACTGGGCAACATATAGAGATGGTCCGGGCCAGGCTGGGGGGAAGTTAGGCCCGGCCTCCCCCTCCTCAGGGAAGTTTGATTTTGGGGGGGCTTTCTCCTCACTTTGATGCTCCCGTGGGATTTGACCCTGCCCTTCTGAGACTGTGTTTAAAGCAGACCGAGATTACTCACAGTAAGTACCCAAACTCCATTCATTCATTTCACTCAATTGTAATAATAATAATAATGATGATGATGGCATTTGTTAAGTGCTTACTGTTATCGACAAGTAGACTGTGAGCCCACTGTTGGGTAGGGACTGTCTCTATATGTTGCCAATTTGTACTTCCCAAGCGCTTAGTACAGTGCTCTGCACATAGTAAGCGCTCAATAAATACGATTGATGATGATAAGTAGGGTGCAAAATAGGTTAACTCGGTGTAAATCGGCCGCAGGGTTCTTGCACCCAGGGTGGTGAGGCAGAGAGGAAAAATGACTCGGAGACATGAGTTCAGATAGAGCAGCAAAAGAAGGAAAGTGGCTCCCTGCCCGTTCACCTCCCGGGAGAGGGACGAGTGACAAGCAGCCTTTTATTCATTCATTCATTCATTCATTCATTCAATCGTATTTATTGAGCGCTTCCTGTGTGTAGAGCACTGTACTAAGCGCTTGGGAAGTCCAAGTTGGCAACATATAGAGACGGTCCCTACCCAACAGCGGGCTCTAGGGACTGTCTCTATATGTTGCCAACTTGGACTTCCCAAGCGCTTAGTACAGTGCTCTGCACACAGTAAGCGCTCAATAAATACGATTGATGGTGATGATGAAGCAGCCCCGCTCCCATGCTCACTGTGGCTTTTATTGAGTTACAGCAACATGGGAGTGGGGCATTTGGAAATTTCAGGAATTCCATGTACAAGTAAAATAGAGTAATAAATATGTACAAACATATATACATATATACAGGTGCTGTGGGGAAGGGAACCACTTCTTAATAATAATAATAGTGGCATTTATGAAGCGCTTACAATGTGCAAAGCACTGTTCTAAGCGCTGGGGAGGATACAAGGTGATCAGGTTGTCCCACGGGGGGGCTCACAGGCTTCATCCCCATTTGACAGATGAGGTAACAGGCACAGAGAAGTGAAGTGACTTGCCCAAAGTCACACAGCTGACAATCAATCAATTGTATTTATTGAGCGCTTACTGTGTGCAAAGCAGTGTACTAAGCGCTTGGGAAGTCCAAGTTGGCAACGTATAGAGACAGTCCCTACCCAACAGTGGGCTCACAGCCTAAAAGGGGGAGACAGAGAACAAAACCAAACATACTAACAGAATAAAATAAATAGAATAGATAGGTACAAGTAAAATAAATAGAGTAATAAATACGTACAAACATATATACATATATGTATATCCCCATTTTACAGATAAGGAAAGAAGAGGGGCAGCTCGCCCAAGATCACACGTTGACATTTGGCGGAGCCGGGATTTGAACCCATGACCTCTGACTCCAAAGTCCGTGCTCTTTCCACTGAGCCACGCTGCTTCTCTAATAATAATAATAATAATGGCATTTATTAAGCGCTTACTATGTGCAAAGCACTGTTCTAAGCGCTGGGGAGGTTACAAGGTGATCAGGTTGTCCCACGGGGGGCTCACAGTCTCAGTCCCCATTTTACAGATGAGGGAACTTAATAATAATAATAATGGCATTTATTAAGTGCTTACTATGTGCAAAGCACTGTTCTGAGCACTGGGGAGGTTACAAGGTGATCAAGTTGTCCCACGTGGGACTCATAGTCTCAATCCCCATTTTACAGATGAGGGAACTGAGGCCTCGAGAAGTGAAGTGACTTGCCCAAAGTCAATCAGTCAATCAATCAATCAATCGTATTTATTGAGCACTTACTGTGTGCAGAGCACCATACTAAGCATTTGGGAAGTACAAGTTGGCAACATATAGAGACAGTCCCTACCCAACAGTGGGCTCATCATCATCATCATCATCAATTGTATTTATTGAGCACTTACTTTGTGCAGAGCACTGTACTAAGCGCTTGGGAAGTCCAAGTTGGCAACATATAGAGACAGTCCCTACCCAACAGTGGGCTCATACCATCATTATTATTAATAAATGTGATGAACTGACCCATTGACCTCTTAAAGTCCCTCTGGGTCTAAGATCCTACGTTCTGTTCACAGACCTGATTTTGGGTGAGGGTCATTGCCTAATAATAATAATAATAATAATAATAATAATAATCTAACAATTGCCTAAGCTTTGTGCGGGGCGATTGGGCCCGGCAGCAAGACGTCGGCGCCTACGATCACTCTGCTGCAGTAGGACCAGAAAAGAACAGCATCGAATGCCTCGCCTTATGAACTATAATAATAATAATAATAATGGCATTTGTTAAGCGCTTGCTGTGTGCAAAGCACTGTTCTAAGCGCTGGGGAGGTTACAAGGTGATCAGGTTGTCCCGGGGGGGGGGCTCGCAGTTTTAATCCCCATTTTCCAGATGAGGGAACTGAGGCCCAGAGAAGTCAAGTGACTTGCCCCAAGTCACCCAGCTGGCAGTTGGCGGAGCCGGGATTTGAAGAACCATGAGCGGAACCGTGTCCTTTTAAGAACTTGGCCCTCTTCGAAGGCCACGTGAGGACGTTTTTATGTAATGTCTTTTCAGATACGGATCGGGCTTTGGCGCTGTTGGAAGACTACTGCGAAAAGCTAAGGAAACCAGAGGAGCAGCAACTGAGAAAAGCAGTCAGGAAGGTGATGGGCATCTTCAAGAGCAGCTTGTTCCGGGCTTTACTCGGTAGGTCCCCCGATGATGCTTTCACTTCGGGAAGAACGGTTACTCTTAGTTGGACGCTTTGGCGCTTCTGGCCTGTGAGCCCACTGTTGGGGAGGGACCGTCTCTGTATGTTGCCAACTTGGACTTCCCAAGCACTTAGTACAGTGCTCTGCACGCAGTAAGTGCTCAATATTAATAATAGATAATTATCATATAATATAATATAATATAATGTAATATGATATAATGTAATACAATATAATATAATGTAATACAATATAATATAATATAATGTAATACAATATAATATCACATCATATATCATGGAATATAATATAATATAACATAATATAATAATATAATATAATATAATATAACACAATATAATATAATATAATATAATATAATGTAATATAATGTAATATAATATAACATATCACATCATATACCATATCATATCACGGAATATAATATCATATAATATAATATAACATAATATAACACAACATGATTTAATATAATATAATATAATATAACATAACACAATATAATATATAATATAATATAATATAATGTAATATAATGTAATATAATATAACATATCACATCATATACCATATCATATCACGGAATATAATATCATATAATATAATATAACATAATATAATACAACATGATATAATATAATAATGTAATTATTATTATATGATTGATTTGGCGGAAGCCAGGGAACTTTCTACTCTTTGCGTCTTTAGTGACCGGTTCTCCTGCGATTGGGTGCCCAGGGTAGGCTGAGAATCAATCAATCGTATTTATTGAGCGCTTACTATGTGCAGAGCACTGTACTAAGCGCTTAGCACTGTACTAAGCGCTTAGCACTGAGAAGTGGAATTACTCTCGGAAGCAACGTGGCCGAGTGAATAGAGCACGGATCCGAGTTCTAATCCTGCCTGCTGGGCGATCTTGGGCAAGGCACTGAACTTCTCTGTGTCTGTTGCCTCAGCTGTAAAAGGGGAATAATAATAATAATGACGATGATGGTATTTGTTAAGCGCTTACTATGTGCAAAGCGCCATTCTAAGCGCTGGGGAGGTTACAAGGTGATCAGGTTGTCCCACGGGGGGGCTCACAGTTTTAATCCCCATTTTACAGATCATAATAATAATAATAGTAATGGCATTTATTAAGCGCTTACTATGTGCAAAGCACTGTTCTAAGCGCTGGGGAGGTTACAAGGTGATCAGGTTGCCCCACGGGGGGCTCACAGTTTTAATCCCCATTTCACAGAAAATAATAATAATAATGGCATTTATTAAGCGCTTACTATGTGCAAAGCACTGTTCTAAGCGCTGGGGAAGTTACAAGGTGATCAGGTTGTCCCATGATTGGCTCACAGTCTTCATCCCCATTTTACAGATGAGGTAACTGAGGCACAGAGAAGTGAAGTGACTTGCCCAGAGTCACACAGCTGACAGTTGGCGGAGCCGGGATTTGAACCCATGACCCCCGACTCCAAAGCCCGGGCTCTCTCCACTGAGCCACGCTGCTTCTCTATGAGGGAACAGGCACAGAGAAGTGAAGTGACTTGCCCAAGGTCACACAGCAAACAAGTGGCAGAGCGGAGATTAGAACCCAGATCCTTCTGTCTCCCAGGCCACTAGGTCACCCGGCTTCTTTCCAGTCGGAGCGAATTACTTCTTTTCTTTTTACCTTTTATTTGATGGTATTTGTTAAGCACTTTGTATCAAACACTACTCGAACCGCAGATGTAGGTTCAAGTTTATTATTCATTTGATCGTATTTATTGAGCGCTTACTGTGTGCAGAGCACTGTACTAAGCGCTTGGGAAGTCCAAGTTGGCAACATATAGAGATGGTCCCTACCCAACAGTAGGCCCACAGTCTAGAATCAGAAGGTCATGGGTTCTAATCCTGGCTCCGCCACTTGTCGGCTTTGTGACACTGGGCGAGTCTCTTCACTTCCCTGAGCCTCAGTTACCTCATCTGGAAAATGGGGGATTGAGACTGCGAGCCCCAACGTGGGACAGGGACTATGTCCAACCCTATTTGCTTGTATCCACCCCGGCGCCTAGTACAGTGGCTGGCACGTAGTAAGCGCTTAACAAATAGCATTACTATTATTGTTATGAGAAGCAGCATGGCTCAGTGGAAAGAGCACGGGCTTTGGAGTCAGAGGTCCGGGGTTCAAATCCCGGTGACTTTGGGCAAGTCACTTCACTTCGCCGTGCCTCAGTTCCCTCATCTGGCAAATGGGGATGAAGACTGTGAGCCCCCCGTGGGACAACCTCATCACCTTGTAACCTCCCCAGCGCTCAGAACAGTGCTTTGCATGTAGTAAGCGCTTTATAAATGCCATTATTATTAATTATATCAATTATAATATTAATTATTAACTATAATATAATTAATAATTATTAATATAATATATTAATGATATATTATTAAATACCTCCAAGTAAGTGGTCACGCCGTATAGCTTTCATAATGTTTTACGTCACCCGTACGCCAAGCTGTTGGGTGAAGCCCCGCCTGATTTTGAAGATGTGCCGTTAGTGAAATGGAGTGCGATTGATGTGAAAATGTAGCTTAGTGATTAATGGAAACCTGATTTGGAAGCTTAGAAAACTCTTTGAGATGAAAAAAGCCCGCTTTGTCGGTGGCTCCAATTTCCTAAAAACATTATTTTGCTTCTGGTTGGCATTAATAGGCCTCAAATAGCTGTAATCCTCTTAACTGGTATTAGGTAAAAAGTAATCTCTGGAGTCTTCTAAAACGCAGATACACCCTGCCTCAAATGGACATAGCTCAATGTGGGGTTGGGGAGAGTTTGGGACCTTAAATTCTCTTCGGCTTTTTGGATTTTGGTTCATTTTAGGCCAGGCGGGGAGAGTTTGGGACCTTAAATTCTCTTCGGCTTTCTGGATTTTGGTTCATTTTAGGCCAGGCGGGCTCAGTGGAAAGAGCCCGGGCTTTGGAGTCCGAGGTCATGGGTTCAAATTCCGGCTCCGCCAATTGTCAGCCTCAGTTCCCTCATCTGGAAAATGGGGATGAAGACTGTGAGCCCCTCGTGGGACAACCTGATCACCTTGTATCTACCCCAGCGCTTCGAACAGTGCTTTGCACATAGTAAGCGCTTATCAAATACCAACATTATTATTATTATTATTATTATCTGGACCTCAGTTCCCTCATCTGTAAAATGGGGATGAAGACTGTGAGCCCCCTGTGGGACATCCTGATCACCTTGTATTTCCCCCAAGCGATTAGAACAGTGATTTGCACATAGTAAGCACTTAATAAATGCCATTATTATTATTATTATTATTATTATTATTATTATTATCTGATGCCTTTCAAATAAGGGCCACGTTTGTATTTGCCGACGCCATTTCGCATCCGAGGTCTTCTGGCCTCTCTCCGGCGCCCAATCCATCCCAAGTTTCCTCCCCCGATCACGTCATGACACTGAGCTGCACGCTTCCACTCATTCATTCAGTCTTATTTAGAGAAGCAGCGTGGCTCAGTGGGAGGAGCCCGGGCTTTGGAGTCCGAGGTCATGGGTTCAAATCCCGGCTCCGCCAATTGTCAGCTGGGTGACTTTGGGCAAGTCACTTCTCTGGGCCTCAGTTCCCTCATCTGTAAAATGGGGATGAGGACTGTGAGCCCCCCGTGGGACAACCTGATCACCTTGTATCCCCCCCCTGCCAAGCGCTTCGAACAGTGCTTGGCATAGAGTAAGCGCTTGAAAAATACCAACATTATTATTATTATTATTATTATATGTAATGTGAAAGCACTTTGGGAATAAACACGCTATATAAAACTGTCCCTAATTCCCAAGCGCTTAATACAGTGCTCTGCACACAGTAAGCACTTAGCACAGTGCTTTGCACATAGTAAGCGCTTAATAAATGCCATCATTATTATTATTATTAGTTCCCTCACTAATAAAATGGGGATGAAGACTGTGAGCCCCCCGTGGGACAACCGGATCACCTTGTAACCTCCCCAGCGCTTAGAACAGTGCTTGGCACATAGTAAGCGCTTAATAAATGCGTTCTAATCCTGGCTCTGCCGCTCGACTGCTATGTCACCTGGGGCAAGTCACCTCACGTCCCCGGGCCTCAGTCCCTCACCTGGAAAATGGGGTTTGAGACTGTGAGTCCCAAGTGGGACAGGGATTGTATGCAACCCGATTTGCTCATATCCACCCCGGCGCTTAGTACAGTTCCTGGCACGTAGTAGGCACTTAACAAATATCATTATTAGTATTATTTGCCAAGAGCCCTGGGATCTGTACCTTTTAGCTAGTCCCGCAACCCTTTAATTCTTGTCTTTTAGACTGTGAGCCCACTGTTGGGTAGGGACTGTCTCTATATGTTGCCAATTTGTACTTCCCAAGCGCTTAGTACAGTGCTCTGCACATAGTAAGCGCTCAATAAATACGATTGATGATGATCTGTACTTTTTAGCTAGTCTCGCAACCCTTTAATTCTTGTCTTTTAGACTGTGAGCCCACTGTTGGGTAGGGACTGTCTCTATATGTTGCCAATTTGTACTTCCCAAGTGCTTAGTACAGTGCTCTGCACACAGTAAGCGCTCAATAAATACGATTGATGATGTCAGCACTGATTGCATCATGAGAAGCAGCGACGCTCAGTGGAAAGAGCCCGGGCTTTGGAGTCAGAGGTCATGGGTTCGAATTCCAGCTCCGCCACATCTGCTGCGTGACTTGGGCGAGTCCCTTCACTTCCCTGTGCCTCAGTTCCCTCATCTGTCAAATGGGGTTGAAGACTGTGAGCCCCCCATGGGACAACCTGGCCACCTTGTAACCTCCCCAGCGCTTAGAACAGTGCTTTGCACGTAGTAAGTGCTTAATAAATGCCGCCATTATTATTACTGTTATCATCCAAGCCATCGATTGCGATCCGTATCGGCAGTCTTCTAGAAGATTTTGTTCGTTTGGGGTCCGAGCAGTGATTATATCCTCCTAATGCAGCCCGAATATTCGTAATAAAGGGAAAAGCCCCCCTAATCTGTGCAAAACCGGTTATGTAAGTAATCCGGATTTCCCTCTGAATCCATGGAGATGCCCGGGCTGCCTGGAAAGCTGTTTCAGGGTAAATAAAGAGCAGAGCAACATCCCTTTGCCTGCTGGAGGGAACGAGGGGATGCAGTGATCTCTCTCTTTGGGGGTTGCTTGGGTGTATGCTTGGGTGTATGTAGACTCTGAGCCCACTGTTGGGTAGGGACTGTCTCTAGATGTTGCCAATTTGTACTTCCCAAGCGCTTAGTACAGTGCTCTGCACTTAGTAAGCGCTCAATAAATACGATTGATGATGATGATGATGATGATGCAAGTCACCCATCGTTCCCGTGCATCTCCAGGGCCGGCATAACATCGCTACCAGAAGCGGCCCGGCTCAGTGGAAAGAGCCCGGGCTTTGGAGTCCGAGGTCAGGGGTTCAAATCCCGGCTCCGCCAGTTGTCAGCTGGGTGACTTTGGGCAAGTCACTTCACTTCACTTCTCTGGGCCTCAGTTCCCTCATCTGGAAAATGGGGATTAAAATTGCGAGCCCCCCCGTGGGACAATCTGATCACCTTGTATCCCCCAAGCGCTTAACAAATACCATCATCATCATTATTAGTATTATTATCATAGCCTCGTTTGGGGCTGTGGTTGGGTTGGAGAAAAGGTGACCTTTTTTCCCGGTTTTCAGCTGGTCTGTCCAGGACGGGCACGGTGTACCCAGTCCTTTCCCGTGCAGGACTTTAGATTGCAGAGCTCAGTCTTGGCTCTTGCCACCAGATTTCCCTGGGCAGAAGCAGCCCACCAGGGCTCCCCTCTCGAAGATGCTGTAGTCAGCTCCAGTACTCTGTAGTTTTGTCAGCTCTGGGCAAAAGCGCGGAGACTTACTAAGGCCTAAAAGGCTGAAGAAACAGTTGTTTGGAAGTTGATCCAGGCTTGGAGTGGCATCTTGTGGCAGCAACCACGAAGAGTACTTCCCGCACTATGAGCTTGAAGAGCTCTGCCAGAAAATCATCATCATCATCAATCGTATTTATTGAGCGCTTACTGTGTGCAGAGCACTGGGCTAAGCACTTGGGAAGTCCAAGTTGGCAACATATAGAGACAGTCCCTACCCAGCAGTGGGCTCACAGTCTAAAAGGGGGAGACAGAGAACAAAACCAAACATACTAACAAAATAAAATAAATAGAATAGATAGGTACAAGTAAAATAAATAGAGTAATAAATATGTACAAACGTATATCCGTATATAAAGGTGCTGTGGGGAAGGGAAGGAAGTAAGATGGGGGGATGGAGAGAAGGACGAGGGGGAGAGGAAGGAAGGGGCTTAGTCTGGGAAGGCCTCCTGGAGGAGGTGAGCTCTCAGTAGGGCCTTGAAGGGAAAGACCTCTGCCAGAAAATCAATCCACTGAGTGTTTACCGTATGCAGAGAGCATTGCATTGTTACCTTGGAAGATTGTACTTCCCAAGCGCTTGGTACAGTGCTCTGCACACAGTAAGCGCTCAGTAAATACGATTGATTGATTGATACCTTAGAGAAGCAGTGTGGCCCAGTGGAAAGAGCCCGGGCTTTGGAGTCTGAGGTCATGGGTTCCAACCCCGGCTCCTCCAATTGTCAGCTGGGTGACTTTGGGCAAGTCACTTCACTTCTCTGGGCCTCAGTTCCCTCTTCTGTAAAATGGGGATAAAAATTGCGAGCCCCCCGTGGGACAACCTGATCACTTTGTATCCCCCCAGCGCTTAAGCAAGCGCTTAACAAATGCCATCATCATCATCATCATTATTATTATCATAGCCTCGTTTGGGGCTGTGGTTGGGTTGGAGAAAAGGTGACCTTTTTTTCCTGGTTTTCAGCTGGTCTGTCCAGGACTGGCACGGTGTACCCCCAGTCCTTTCCCGTGTGGGACTTTAGATTGCAGAGCTCAGTCTTGGCTCTTGCCACCAGATTTCCCTGGGCAGAAGCAGCCCACCAGGGCTCCCCTCTCGAATACACTGTAGTCAGCTCCAGTACTCTGTAGTTTTGTCAGCTCTGGGCAAAAGCGTGGAGACTTACTAAGGCCTAAAAGGCTGAAGAAACAGTTGTTTGGAAGTTGATCCAGGCTTGGAGTGGCATCTTGTGGCAGCATCCACGAAGAGTACTTCCCGCACTATAGACTTGAAGAGCTCTGCCAGAAAATCAATCCACTGAGTGTTTACCGTATGCAGAGAGCATTGCATTAAGTTACCTTGGAAGATTGTACTTCCCAAGCGCTTAGTCCAGTGCTCTGCACGCAGTAAGCGCTCAAGAAATACGATTGATTGAGTGATACCTTAGAGAAGCAGCGGGGCCCAGTGGAAAGAGCCCGGGCTTTGGAGTCAGAGTTCATGGGTTCCAATCCCGGCTCCGCCAATTGTCAGCTGGGTGACTTTGGGTAGGTCACTTCACTTCTCTGGGCCTCAGTTCCCTCATCTGGAAAATGGGGATTAAAATTGCGAGCCCCCCCGTGGGACAATCTGATCACCTTGTATCCCCCAAGCGCTTAACAAATACCACCATCATCATCATTATTAATTAGTATTATTATCGTAGCCTCGTTTGGGGATGTGGTTGGGTTGGAGAAAAGGTGACCTTTTTTCCCGGTTTTCAGCTGGTCTGTCCAGGACGGGCACGGTGTACCCAGTCCTTTCCCGTGCGGGACTTTAGATTGCAGAGCTCAGTCTTGGCTCTTGCCACCAGATTTCCCTGGGCAGAAGCAGCCCACCAGGGCTCCCTCTCGAAGATACTGTAGTCAGCTCCAGTACTCTGTAGTTTTGTCAACTCTGGGCAAAAGCGCGGAGACTTACTAAGGCCTAAAAGGCTGAAGAAACTGTTGTTTGGAAGTTGATCCAGGCTTGGAGTGGCATCTTGTGGCAGCAACCACGAAGAGTACTTCCCCCACTATGAGCTTGAAGAGCCCTGCCAGAAAATCAATCCACTGAGTGTTTACCGTATGCAGAGAGCATTCAGTCATTCAATCGGATTTATTGAGCGCTTACTGTGTGCAGAGCACTGGACTAAGCGCTTGAGAAGTACAGGTTGGCAACATCTAGAGCCGGGCCCTACCCAACGGCAGGCTCACAGTCTAGAAGGGGGAGACAGACAACAAAACAAAACATATTAACCAAATGAAATAAATAGAATAAAATATGCACAAATAAAATAGAGTAATAAATTCATACCAACATCTATCTATTTATTCTATTTATTTTATTTTGTTAGTATGTTTGGTTTTGTTCTCTGTCTCCCCCTTTTAGACTGTGAGCCCACTGTTGGGTAGGGACTGTCTCTATATGTTGCCAATTTGTACTTCCCAAGCGCTTGGTACAGTGCTCTGCACACAGTAAGCGCTCAATAAATACGATTGATGATGATACCAACATATACATATATGCAGGTGCTGTGGGGAGGGGAAGGAGGTAAGGCCGGGGGGCATGGGGAGGGCATTGCATTAAGTACCTTGGAAGATGCCTGAGAGAAGCGGCATGGCTCAGTGGAAAGAACAGGGGCTTGGGAGTCCGAGGTCATGGGTTCTAATCCCGCTTCCGCCCCTTGTCTGCTGTGTGACTTTGGACAAGTCACTTCACTTCTCTGTGTCTGTTACCCCATCTGTAAAATGGGGATGAAGACCGTGAGCCCCATGCAGGACAACCTGATCACCTTGTATCCCCCCCAGTGCTTAGAACAGTGCTTGGCACCTAGTAAGCGCTTAACAAATACCATCCTTATTATTACCCAGTGCTTAGAACAGTGCTTGGCACCTAGTAAGCGCTTAACAAATACCATCCTTATTATTACCCTGCGCTTAGAACAGTGCTTGGCACCTAGTAAGCACTTAACAAATACCATCATTATTATTAGCCGGCGCTTAGAACAGTGCTTGGCACCTAGTAAGCGCTTAACAACTACCATCATTATTATTACTCAGCACTTAGAACAGTACTTGGCACCTAGTAAGCGCCTAACAAATACCATCATTATTATTACCCCGCACTTAGAACAGTGCTTGGCACCTAGTAAGCGCTTAACAAATACCATCATTATTATTATCCAGTGCTTAGAACAGTGCTTGGCACCTAGTAAGCGCTTAACAAAGACCATCATTATTATTACCCAGCACTTAGAACAGTGTTTGGCACCTAGTAAGCGCTTAACAAATACCATCATTATTATTACCCAGCGCTTAGAATAGTGCTTGGCACCTAGTAAGCACTTAACAAATACCATCAGTATTATTACCCAGCGCTTAGAATAGTGCTTGGCATCTAGTAAGCACTTAACAAATACCATCATTATTATTACCCAGCGCTTAGACTAGTGCTTGGCACATAGTAAGTGCTTAACAAATACCATCGTTATTAGTAGGGGCAGGGAACGTGTCTGCTAGTTCATTCAATCGTATTTCTTGACTGCTTACTGTGTGCAGAGCACTGTACTAAGCGCTTGGGAAGTACAAGTTGGCAACACATAGAGACAGTCCCTACCCAACAGTGGGCCCACAGCCTAGAAGAGTGGGCTGACATCAGTTGTGTTGTCCTCTCCCAAGCGCTTAGTATTGTTCCCTGCACATGGGCAGCGCTCAGTAAATGCCCTTGATGGATTGGAGCACAATTTGATGAAGACGACGACATCCGGAGCGAGGTGGGGGTATTCAGAGCAGATGCCTTCTGAAGGTTCGGGGCTTCTGTCACCAGATGGCACCATTGAATTAAATGTTCATTTCCTAATATTAATACGGGCCGATATGTTTCCCAGGCAACAGAAAGCCCCAGAGCTCATCATTTCTGTGAATGAAGTAAGCAAACTCACCAGGGGGAACCTTTCTGCCACCCTACTATGTGTAATCAATCAATCGGGTATTTATTGAGTGCTTAGCACCATGATAATAATAATGATGATGATGGAAAACTCACCAGAGGGAACCTTTCTGCCACCCTACTATGTGTAATCAATCGGGTATTTATTGAGTGCTTAGCACCATAATAATAGTGATGGCAAACTCACCAGAGGGAACCTTTCTGCCACCCTACTATGTATAATCAATCAATTAGGGGTATTTATTGAGTGCTTAGCACCATAATAATAATAATAATGATGATGGCAAACTCACCAGAGGGAAACTTTCTGCCACCCTACTATGTGTAATCAATCAATCTGGGGTACCTATTGAGTGCTTAGCACCATAATAATAATAATAATAATAATAATAATAATAACAATGATGACAAACTCACCAGAGGGAACCTTTCTGCCACCCTACTATATGTAATCCATCAATCAATCAGTCAATCAGGGGTATTTATTGAGTGCTTAGCACCATAATAATAATAATGATGATGATAGCAAACTCACCAGAGGGAACCTTTCTGCCACCCTACTATGTGTAATCAATCAGTCAGGGGTATTTATTGAGTGCTTAGCACCATAACAATAATAATAATAATGATGATGATGGCAAACTCACCAGGGGGAAACTTTCTGCCACCCTACTATGTGTAATCAATCAATCAGGGGTATTTATTGAGTGCTTAGCACCATAATAATAATAATGATGATGATGGCAAACTCACCAGAGGGAACCTTTCTGCCACCCTACTATGTGTAATCAATCAGTCAGGGGTATTTATTGAGTGCTTAGCACCATAATAATAATGATGATGGCATTTGTTAAGTGCTTACTATGCGCAAAGCAAGCCTCGGGAGAGCACAATACAACTGTAAACGTGTTGTGGTCAGGGACCATGTCCACCAACTCGGTTGCATTGTACTCTTTCTAGCACTTAGTGCAGTGCTCTGCACACAGTAAGCACTTAATAATAATAATAATAATAATAATAATGGCATTCATTAAGCGCTTGCTATGTGCAAAGCACTGTTCTAGGCGCTGGGGAGGTTACAAGATGAGCAGGTTGTCCCACGGGGGGCTCACAGTCTTAATTGGTTCAGTGGAAAGAGCCCGGGCTTTGGAGTCAGAGGTCATGGGTTCAAATCCCTGCTCCGCCAACTGTCAGCTGTGTGACTTTAGGCAAGTCACTTCACGCCAATTGTCAGCCGTGTGACTTTGGGCAAGTCACTTAACTTCTCTGCGCCTCAGTTTCCTCGTCTGGAAAATGGGGATTAAGACTGTGAGCCCCCCGTGGGACAACTTGATCACCTTGTAGCCTCCCCAGCGCTTAGAACAGTGCTTTGCACATTGTAATTGCTTAACAAATATCATCATTATTATTATTATTATTCTCTGGGCCTCAGTTCCCTCACCTGTAAAATGGGGATTAAAACCGTGAGCCCCCCGTGGGACAACCTCATCACCTTGTAACCTCCCCAGCGCTTAGAACAGTAAGCACATAGTAAGCGCTTAACAAATACCATTATTATCATGATTAATCCCCATTTTACAGACGAGGTAACTGAGGCCCAGAGAAGTGAAGTGTCTTGCCCAAAGTCCCACAGCTGACACTTGGCGGAGCCGGGATTTGAACCCATGACCTCGGACTCCAAAGCCCGGGCTCTTTCCACTGAGCCACGCTGCCTCTCAATAAATATCATCGATTGTCTTCTTGTACCTAGTCTTGCTGGTCTCACTGCAGCTTGGTTCGTTAAGGTGTTTTTATTAAGTACTGATTATGTGCTAAGAACTGGGGTAGATCAATCAATCAATCGTATTTATTGAGCGCTCACTGTGTGCAGAGCACTGTACTAAGCGCTTGGGACGTCCAAGTTGGCAACATATAGAGACGGTCCCTACCCAACAGTGGGCTCACAGTCTAGATGCAGACTGTGAGTCCCTCGTGGGACAGGGGCTGTGATCAACCAGACTATTTTATACCCAACGTTTAGCACAGTGCCTGAGAGTAAGGGCTTAACAAATGCCATTTTTTTTTTTTTTAAAAGTAATACTCAGGTCAGACTCGGTCCTTGTCCCTCGGCCTAAGAGTTAGGGAGATAAGGTAAATACAAGACTATGTGGGCCTCTGGCCTTTGGGGAAACTGAGTCACGTAGCTGCTCTGACGGACACTTCTAAAAGATAACGGGTGTTCGTAGGGTTGACTGAAGAAGAGAGAGATTGGAGGTAGGGAGTTCAGTAAGGAGATGAGTGTGTACCCCGCGGCTGATTTGGGGGCCGGAGAATAATAATAATAATAATAATGGGATTTATTAAGCGCTTACTATGTGCAGAGCACTGTTCTAAGCGCTGGGGGGTTACAAGGTGATCAGGTTGTCCCACGGGGGGCTCACAGTCAACCCCCATTTTCCAGATGAGGGAACTGAGCCCAGAGAAGTTAAGTGACACAGCTGACAATTGTCAGAGCCGGGATTTGAACCCACGACCACTGACTCCAAAGCCCGGGCTCTTTCCACCGAGCCACGCTGCTTCTCTGTGAAATATTATAGAGGAAGAAGTGGTGGGATTTAAAGGCAAGGAGTCGAAGATGATACCATAGTTGTGAGCTTCTGGGATGGGGAGGATTGTGGGGTTAGGGAAAGATAAGAAGAGAAAGGAAAGGTTTTACGGGGGCGGGGGGAGGCTGAGTTCTGTGTTTGGCGTGTCGATGTGGGTAGAAAGGGACCGAAGGCAGGAGAAATGAGTTTATAGAAAAATAAGAGGTCGGGGTTGGGGTTATAGATTTGGGTGCCACTTTCGTCAAAGTGGCCGTGGAAACCATTTGATTTTTCCCTTTCCAATTTGGGACTCCTAACACGTTAGGAGTCGGGGCGTTGCTAAGGCCCCATCCGAAACAGTGAGCAAAGCCCCTCCGCTGGGGATTTCAATCAGTGTTAGAAAATGAGGTTGGTGAACATGTCGCGAATGTAATGGAGGACTCTCACCCGGAAAATAGAGGTCCAAGAAACCGTTTCCAGCACAGCGGGATGGTATCGGTTCGTCTCGCCGTCTGTGCTCTCCGTCAGGTGCCGGAGAGCATAAACCTTTTCCCGAGCGAGTCCTTCACGTTTCCACGTCGAATCAGTTGGGTCTCCCATTGACGCGTCTTGGAAATAATAACAATAATAATAATGATGATGGCTTTGTTAAGTGCTTACTGTGTGCAAAGCACTATTCTAAGCGCGGGGGGAGATACAAGGTGATCAGGTTGTCCCATGTGGGGCTCACGGTCTTAATCCCCATTTTACAGATGAGGGAACTGAGGCCCAGAGAAGTGAAGTGACTTGCCCAAAGTCACACAGCTGACAATTGGCGGAGCTGGGATTTGAACCCGCGACCTCTGACTCCCAAGCCCGGGCTCTTTCCACGGAGCCACGCTGCTTTGTTGACTGTCCCCAGTCACCTCAATAATAATAATAATAATGATGATGGCATTTAGTTTGTGCCAGGCACTGTCCTAAGCGCTAGGGTGGATACAAGCACATCGGGTTGGACTCAGTCCCTAGCCCACAGTCTCCAACCCCATTTTACAGATGAGGTAACTGAGGCCCAGAGAAGTGAAGTGACCTGCTCAAGGTCACACAGCAGACAAGCGGCAGAGCGGGGATTAGAATTTGTGACTTCTAACTCCCGGGCCCCTGCTTTATCCACTACACCATGCTGCTTCAGCTTTAGTCTAGAGGGGGAGGCATATATTAAGTGCTGTGGGGAGAAGCAGCGCGGCTCAGTGGAAAGAGCTCGGGCTTGGGAGCCAGAGGTCATGGGTTCTAATCCCGGCTCTGCCACTTGTCAGCTGTGTGATTGGGCAGGGATTAAGACTGTGAGCCCCACGTGGGACAACCTGATCACCTTGTAACCTCCCCAGTGCTTAGAACAGTGTTTTGCGCATAGTAAGTGCTTAATAAATGCCATTATTATTATTATTGAATGCTGACTGTGTGCAGAGCACTGTACTAAGTGCTTGGGAAGTACAAGTTGGGTTTGCATTTCTTTAGGAGTGTTCCAGTTTGCCCTTTCTTTCCTCCCATCCTCATGTACTTTTACGTCGTTAATTCATTCAATCGTATTTATTGAGCGCTGGCTATGTGCAGAGCACTGTTCCATCCTCGTGTACTTTTACGTCGTTAATTCATTAATTCATTCATTCAATCATATTTATTTACGTCGTTAATTCATTCATTCATTCAATCGTATTTACTGAGCGCTGGCTATGTGCAGAGCACTGTACTAAGCTCTTGGGAAATACAAGTCGGCAACATATAGAGACGGTCCCTACCCAACAACGGGCTCACAGTCTAGAAGGGGGAGACGGACAACAAAACAAAACACGTAGATGGGTGTCAAAGTCGTCAGAACAAATAGAATTGATTCTTCTTTCGTGTTTCCCTGGGGGTTTTGGTGCGTTCTGTGATGAAGTTGGGCAGTTGAGGTCAGCAGAGAAAATCATTTTACTAGAAAGAAGGTGATGGAAAACCCCACACCCCCAGTAGGCTCAAGAATAATAATAATAATAATAATAATAATGGCATTTGTTAAGCGCTTACTATGTGCCAAGCACTGTTCTAAGCTCTGGGGAGGTTACAAGGTGATCAGGTTGTCCCACGGGGGGCTCACAGTCTTAATATCCATTTTACAGGGAACTGAGGCACAGAGAAGTTAAGTGACTTGCCCAAAGTCACACAGCTGACAACCGGCGGAGCCGGGATTTGAACCCATGACCTCTAACTCCAAGGCCGGGGCTCTTTCCACTGAGCCACGCTGCTTCCCTAAGAACATTATCTTAGCTTCGCACTAACTTCTGTTCTAACTTTTTTCCCTTCTAGACTGTGAGCCCACTGTTGGGTAGGGACCGTCTCTAGATGTTGTCAACTTGGGCTTCCCAAGCGCTTAGTCCAGTGCTCTGCACACCGTAAGCGCTCAATAAATACGATTGAATGAATGAATGAATGAATGTACGTTTTATGAGAAGCGTGAACTCGTTACTAGACCGGAGCCCGAGCTCTAAATTCTGGAGATCGGAATGTTCCCAATAACGCAGGTGGTTATTATTAGTTTTATTAGGTTAGTTTTAGTTTTTTTAGTAGCGTAGGTTTCTTGGACCAGTTTGAAGGGCCCACCTGGTTCGCCGTGCACCCTCCAGCCTCAAGGTTAGAATTGTTATAGTGGTCGTACCCTTGTGCTTAGCACAGCGCTTGGCACAGAGTAAGCGCCTAACAAATGCCACGCTTATTAGCGGACCCCTGGACTGACCCGATGGGGCGGTGATTTTGGCCTTGGGTCGTTGACGGCCTTCCATAGTGAATTCCCCTTAGAACCACAGACTGTGGTTCTAGACTGTGAGCCCACTGTTGGGTAGGGACCGTCTCTATATGTTGCCAACTTGTACTTCCCGAGCGCTTAGTACAGCACTCTGCACACAGTAAGCGCTCAATAAATACGATTGAATGAATGAATGAATGAATGAACCACAGTCCCGGGGCCTGTATTTCCATCTGGACACGGCCGGAAATGTGGTGGTCTGCCCATGCGGGTTAGAGCGAAGCCAGTGCTTTCCCCCCCCCGTACCCTCACGCCGCCCGAGTCCTCGCAGAGAAGCAGCGTGGCTTAGCAGATAGAGCCCGGGCCGCGGAGTCCGGAGGATCTGGGTTCTAATCCCAGCTCCACCACTTGCGTGCTGTGTGATCGTGGGCAAGTCACTTCGCTTCCCTGTGCCTCAGGTCCGTCATCTGTAAGGTGGGGATGAAGACTGTGAGCCCCATGTGGGACAGGGACTGTGTCCAACGTGATTTGCTTGTATCTCCCCCGATGCTTAGTACAATGCCTGGCACCTAAGTGCTCAACAAATACCACAATTTACAATGCCTGGCACCCAAGTGCTTAACAAATACCACAATTTACAATGCCTGGCACCCAAGTGCTTAACAAATACCACAATTTACAATGCCTGGCACCCAAGTGCTCAACAAATACCACAATTGACAATGCCTGGCACCCAAGTGCTCAACAAATACCACAGCTGACAATGCCTGGCACCTAAGTGCTCAACAAATACCACAGTTGACAATGCCTGGCACCCAAGTGCTTAACAAATACCACAATTTAAAATGCCTGGCACCCAAGTGCTCAACAAATACCACAATTGACAATGCCTGGTACCTAAGTGCTCAACAAATACCACAATTTACAATGCCTGGCACCCAAGTGCTCAACAAATACCGCAATTGACAATGGCTGGCACCTAAGTGCTCAACAAATACCACAATTGACAATGCCTGGCACCTAAGTGCTCAACAAATACCACAATTGACAATGCCTGGCACCTAGGTGCTCAACAAATACCACAATTGACAATGCCTGGCACCTAAGTGCTCAACAAACACCACAATTGACAATGCCTGGCACCTAGGTGCTCAACAAATACCACAATTGACAATGCCTGGCACCCAAGTGCTCAACAAATACCACAGTTGACAATGCCTGGCACCTAAGTGCTCAACAAATACCACAGTTGACAATGCCTGGCACCTAAGTGCTCAACAAATACCACAATTGACAATGCCTGGCACTTAAGTGCTCAACAAACATCACAATTGACAATGCCTGGCACCTAAGTGCTTAACAAATACCACAATTATTATCATTACTGGGGTGACAGCAAGGGCCATTAAATACTAGTCCAAGGGCCCTGTCACATGGTGGCAAATATTGTGAAGGGAAAGGTCAGTGAGAGGCCTCGGGCTCCAGGCTTACAGTCTGCTGGCCAATCTTCCCCTCTCCCACCTCTTCTCCATCCATAAGTGAGTGGTATTGATTGATCCCAAGCACTTAGTCCAGTGCTCTGCACACAGTAAGCGCTCAATAAATACGATTGATCGAATGAATGAATGAGTACTTCCTGCGTGCAGAGCACTGTACCAAATGCTCAGGAGAATATAATACGGTTGAGTTGGAAGACATGATCCCCTCCCGCAACGGATTTGTAAGAGAGACCCATGGGAACCTTGAAGTCCTCTAGACCGTAAGCTCGTTGTGGCGGGGAACGTGGAAACCAACTCACATCATACTCTCCCAAGCGCTTAGCGCAGTGCTCAGCACGCAGTAAGCCCTCGGAGATCGGTGCTAATGGTTCAACCGCCGGCCGCCTCCGCTGACCCGCCGCCACCTTGTTGCTTTGACATAAGGGATCCCCTCCCCGGGAAGCATCCCGGGAGTCTCGGCTCCATCACGTGCGGTGGAAGAAATGCCGTTCTCGTTCCCATCTAGACCCGCCCTAAGCTTATCCGGGATAACCGGTGGCTTGGGAAAAACAAGCAGGTGCTCCTATCCACAGGGACGGGAGGGAAGATGAAACTCTCCGGGAGGAATGGGGAGCCCACGGGGGCAAGCCGGACTCCTGCTTATTTATTCGCAATACCCCGGGAGGTGAATATTCCCCTCCGTGGCTTCTCGTTTATTCCCACCGTCTCTCAAGATGCCATTTCTGACATGTAAACCACTGCCGTCTTAGGAGGAGAGATCAATTTCGTTCCCGTAAATTGGCTTTCTCAGAGCTTGCAGCGCTCTGAGCTCAGAGCACCCCACCTCTTTATATTGATTTTTTTTTCCCCTCCGAGCCTTAATGGTATTGTTTGTTTCTAGGATTGAGGGCTAGTTTTTCTCCTGAGACTTTGTGTTTTTCTCTCCCCTGGGGACTTTAGGATTTAGCGCTTAGTACAGTGCTCAAGCGCTTAGTACAGTGCTCAGCACACAGTAAGCGCTCAATAAATACGATTGATGATGACTTCAGGAGAATGAACATGTATGTGATGGGGATGCCTCAGAATAATTCTGTCTCACTTCTCGGGCTCAGATTTGTGAAGCAACAGGGTCAGGGCCAACGTGCTTACCTCCTTCCCTTCCCCACAGCACCTGTATATAGGTATATATGTTGGTACATATTTATTACTCTATTTATTTATTTCACTTGTACCTATCTATTCTATTTATTTTATTTTGTTAGTATGTTTGGTTTTGTTCTCTGTCTCCCCCTTTTAGACTGTGAGCCCACTGTTGGGTAGGGACTGTCTCTAGATGTTGCCAACTTGGACTTCCCAAGTGCTTAGTACAGTGCTCTGCACACAGTAAGCGCTCAATAAATACGATTGATTGATTGATTGATGAGCACTTTAACCCAGGCAATGGGCTGGAGTGGAGACTACAAATTGGACGCAAACCCTGCCTGTGAGGGGTTTCCAGTCTACAGGGATGACTACATCCTGAGGGCATCTTGGCATCTGCGAGTGAAAGGAGAATTTCTAAGAATTGGTCATTCTTAGTCACATAAAAAGGGGGGTTTAATCAGACCCACACTGCTCTTCGGCTCGTACTGTAAGCTTGTTGTGGGCAGGAAATGTGTCTGCCAATTCTGTTGCATTGTACTCTCCCAAGCACTTAGTACAGTGCTCTGCATATAGTAAGTGCTCAATAAATATCGTTGATTGATTTTGGTGTGAGGGCACAATGTAAATCTGTCACGCAAATCCAACTCTAACGTTATTCCATAACTTGATGAGAACAGCCAGTTTTCCCCACCCCGTTTGTTGTCTGTCCTTCTCGCAGAAAACACCGTATTTAGGGATGTGTCTCTATTTAAACCGAGTGTTTAAAGAGGAGAGAGACCGGCGAGGCTCTCAAGTGAGGTGCTGAAGGATTTTGTCATTGCGTTAGCACCGGAAAAGGCTGGTGCTCATTGGCAGCCCCCTTCTAGACTGTGAGCCCACTGTTGGGCAGGGACCGTCTCTATATGTTGCCAACTTGGACTTCCCAAGCGCTTAGTACAGTGCTCTGCACTCAGTAAGCGCTCAATAAATACAATTGATTGATTGAAGTTAAGAAAAAAAGAAAAAAGTCCGGGGCAATGCCCAGATTGGGTTAGGCTGAAGTGATGTTTCTGGGGTCAGAGATGATAGCGCTTTCTCGGGAGGTCGTACAATTGAATAATCCTGCAGACACTTAGAGGAGAACGGGGAAACGGTTTGGGCATCACGCCGAGCCAGGTAGATAATCTCTCTTAGGCCTAGGCCGGACCTCTGGAGAGCTAGACCTGCAGAGAGCCGAGGTTTTCTGCCGTTTTTGGAAAAAAGTTGAACTTTTGCAATCTCCGGATCACCTTAAATTTTCCCAAGTTTTTCTGAAGTTTCGAAAAAAAGAAGAAAGTCCGGGGCACTACCCGGATTGGGTTAGGTTGAAGTAGTGTTTCTGGGGTCAAAGATGATAGCGCTTTCTCGGGAGGTCGTACAATTGAATAATCTTGCAGACACTTAGAGGAGAACAGGGAAACGGTTTGGGCGTCACGCCGAGCGAGGTAGATCATCTCTCTTAGGCCTAGGCCGGACCTCTGGAGAGCTAGACCTGCAGAGAGCCGAGGTTTTCTGCCGTTTTTGGAAAAAAGTTGAACTTTTGCAATCTCCGGATCACCTTAAATTTTCCCAAGTTTTTCTGAAGTTTCAAAAAAAAGAAGAAAGTCCGGGGCACTACCCGGATTGGGTTAGGTTGAAGTAGTGTTTCTGGGGTCAAAGATGATAGCGCTTTCTCGGGAGGTCGTACAATTGAATAAGCCTGCAGACACTTAGAGGAGAACGGGGAAACGGTTTGGGTGTCACCCCGAGCGAGGTAGATAATCTCTCTTTGGCCTAGACTGGACCTCTGGAGAGCTACATCTGCAGAGAGCCGAGGTTTTCTGCCTTTTTTTGAAAAAAGTTGAACTTCTGCAATCTCCAGATCACCTTAAATTTTCCCAAGTTTTTCTGAAGTTTCGAAAAAAAGAAAAAAGTCCGGGGTACTACCCGGATTGGGTTAGATTGAAGTAGTGTTTCTGGGGTCAAAGATGATAGCGCTTTCTCAGGAGGTCGTACAATTGAATAATGCTGCAGACACTTAAGAGGAGAACAGGGAAACGGTTTGGGCGTCACCCCGAGCGAGGTAGATAATCTCTCTTAGGCCTAGGTCGGACCTCTGGAGAGCTAGATCTGCTGAGAGCCGAGGTTTTCTGCCTTTTTTTGAAAAAAGTTGAACTTCTGCAATCTCCGGCTCACCTTAAATTTTCCCAAATGACCCTTTCGCCTCTTCCTCCTCCTCCTCCTCCCTCAGCCCATCTGTCTTTCTCCTCTGGCACCAAGGAGCACTGTAGCGGAGAGAGGGGAGCAGCAGCCAGAAACAGGAGAGGCGAGGAAACGGCTGCTGCCGCCCACTCCTGGATGTGGGCTCCGGGTGGGGGTGTGAACGCTGGAGTGTTGGAGGAGGAGGAGGAGGAGGAAGAGGAGGACTGACTCCTCCTGTCAACCGCTCCGTGCCTCGCTGAACTCCCCCGGGTTCTCGCTTGGCCTGGGTTTGAGCCTGAGCAAACCTGGTACTGCCATTTGTAAATCACTTAATCAGGTCAGACACAGCCTGTCCTACAAGGGGCTCGAAGTCTTAAGGGTTGGGGCGGACCAGTGCAGAATCCCCATTTTACCGAGGAGAAAACTGAGGCCCAGAGCAGGCAGAGAAGCGGCGCGGCTCAGTGGAAAGAGCACGGGTTTTGGAGTCAGAGGCCATGGGCTCGAGTCCCGGCTCCACCACCTGTCTGCTGTGTGACCTTGGGCAAGTCACTTCACTCCTCTGAGCCTCAGTTACCTCATCTGGAAAATGGGGATGAAGACTGTGAGCCCCACGTGGGACAACTTGATCACCTTGTAACCCCCCCAGCGCTTAGAACAGTGCTTTGCACGTAGTAAGCACTTAACAAATGCCATCATTATTATTATTATTATTATTAAGTGACTCCCCCAAGATCACCCAGCAGGCAAGGGGTGGAGCCAGGATTAGAACCCTGGTCTCTTGACTCCCAGCCCTGTGTTTTATAATGATATTTATTAAGCGCTTACTATGTGCAAAGCACTGTTCTAAGCACTGGGGGGGATACAAGGTGATCAGGTTGTTCCACGGGGGGCCCACAGTCAATCCCCATTTTCCAGATGAGGGAACTGAGGCCCAGAGAAGTGACTTGCCCAAAGTCACACAGCGGACAGTTGGCAGAGCCGGGATTTGAACCCATGACCACTGACTCCAAAGCCCGGGCTCTTTTCCACTGAGGCACGCTGCCTCTTCGTCTCCAAAGAACACACTGTGTTCTTTCTGCAAGGCCACACTCTGGCCTGAGTGTAGGGTTTCACTCCCACAAGGCTGGGGTTGCGGCCAGAGGCTGCCCCCGAGACACGGGGCAGACCCTCTAGGCACCTCCCAGCCTTCATAATAATAATAATAATAATAATAATAATGGCATTTATTAAGCGCTTGCTATGTGCAAAGCACTGTTCTAAGCGCTGGGTAGGTTACAAGGAGATCAGGTTGTCCCACGGGGGGCTCACAGTCTTAATCCTTATGTTACAGATGAGGGAACTGAGGCCCAGAGAAGTTAAGTGTCTTGCCCATAGTCACACAGCTGACAATTGGCAGAGTCGGGATTTGAACCCATGACCCCTGACTCCAAAGCCCGGGCTCTTTCCACTGAGCCACGCTGCTTCATCCCGCCCTCCTCCGTTTTCTGCTGGCTTTCTTGATCCCATTTCCCCGCCCCCCCAAGGAGATTGTGCTCGACTTAAGGGTTTGGCAGCGCGTTCGTCCCCCAAAGAAACGTCTCCTCACGCCCGGTGGGTGGCAAGCATATGGAACCCATTTCTACGGAGAGTTTGTCCAAGCTGAAAATGCTGGCCGGGTTCCCGCACGGGGTTTAAGAGCCTCCTGGGTAAAGCGCTGAGTGTAGTGGGGAAAGGATACAGAGCTAAGCGCTTAGTACAGTGCTCTGCACACAGTAAGCGCTCAATAAATACGATTGAATGACTGAATGAATGAATGAACTAGAGAACGGTTGGGCCGCGGTGGGGCCGGGAGAAGGTAGGAATGGGAGATGGCTCATCCCTAACCATGTGGGTCAACATCCGGGAGACCATTATTCATTCATTTAATCGTATTTATTGAGCGCTTACTGTGTGCAGAGCGCTGTACTAAGCGCTTGGGAACTCCAAGTTGGCAACGTATAGAGACGGTCCCTACCCAACAGTGGGCTCACAGTCAATCAAGCGCTCAATAAATACGATTGATTGATTGATAGAAGGGGGGAGATGGTACTTTCCCAAGCACTTATTACAGTGCCCCGGTCGCAGTAGGAGCTCAATAAATGCCAGTGATTGGATTTCCGCCCTAATGCGTTCCCGGAAAATAGAGGTGTTACGTCTTGGCTAGCGGTGTAACTCCCGCTTCCACTGTGGGAGGAAGAAAATTCAGAGTTACAGCCAACAAAGAGCCCAACTGGAGCGAGGAGAGGAAGAAAGGAAAAGACTTTGGCGGCCAGAAGGAAAAGAGCTGCCGTCATGAAAAGGACTCGGCTCTTCTCTGTGGGACTGCGGGGGTGAGGGGGATCCGTGGGATTGGAAACCCTCGCGGATCGGTTAACTGGGAGGCGTTCACCTGGCTTCCCCCCACATCGCATACATCACTTCAGATGTCAGTGTGGGAAGCCTTTAGAGCCGGCGGGAGCCCCAAACCTGCCCTGCCTGCTCAAACCACATCGAATTACGACGAAAAGAGGACAAGTAATTCCATTTCCACCCGAACAGAATCCCCCCAGCCGTTGTGTTGCACTCAGCGTTGTTTGCTAAAGAAAGTCTTTTGTGTGGAATGGTTCCACCGGGAAGGGAGAAGGCGGAAGTGGGTATTTTATTTATTTATTTAATGGGATTTATTAAGCGCTTACTATGTGCAAAGCACTGTTCTAAGCGCTGGGGAGGTTACAAGGTGATCAGGTTGTCCCGCAGGGGGCTCACAGTCTTAATCCCCATTTTACAGATGAGGTAACTGAGGCTCAGAGAAGTTAAGTGACTTGCCCAAAGTCGCACAGCTGACAATTGGCAGAGCTGGGATTTGAACCCATGA
Source organism: Tachyglossus aculeatus (assembly GCF_015852505.1). NCBI lineage: Eukaryota > Metazoa > Chordata > Mammalia > Monotremata > Tachyglossidae > Tachyglossus > Tachyglossus aculeatus. The sequence goes on from NC_052085.1 coordinate 29,841,470, forward strand.
CCTCTGACTCCAAAGCCCGGGCTCTTTCCACTGAGCCACAGACTTGCCCAAAGTCACACAGCAGACAGTTGGCGGATCCGGGATTTGAACCCATGACCTCTGACTCCAAAGCCCGAGAGAGGGAGAGGAGAGAGAGAGGATGATGATGGTATTTCTTAAGCGCTTACTATGTGCAAAGCACTGTTCTAAGGGCTGGGGAGGTTACAAGGAGATCAGGTTGTCCCATGGAGGGGGGCTCACAGTCTTAATCCCCATTTTACAGATGAGGTCATTGAGGCACAGAGAAGTGACTTGCCCAAAGTCACACAGCAGACAGTTGGCAGAGCCGGGATTTGAACCCATAACCTCTGAGAGAGAGAGAGAGAGAGAGAGAGAGAGCGAGTGCTATAGTAAGCCACTCAAATTTCTAGACGGCTCAAAGTGTTTCATTGAATCGTAGCTCAGTGGAAAGAGCCCGGGCTTTGGAGTCCGAGGTCATGGGTTCAAATCCCGGCCGCTTGTCAGCTGGGTGACTTTGGGCAAGTCACTTCTCTCTGCCTGTTCCCTCATCTGTAAAATGGGGATGAAGACTGTGAGCCCCCCGTGGGACAACCTGATCACCTTGTAACCTCCCCTGCGCTTAGAACAGTGCTCTGCACATAGTAAGCGCTTAATAAATGCCATAAAAAAATGGCCACCTCCCACCGGCGTGGCCGGAGTAGATTCCCCCAACCTGCAGCCCTTCTAGACCGCAAGCTCACTGTAGGCAGGGAATGTGTCTGCTATATTGTATTCTCCCAAGTGCTCAGTACAGTGCTGTGCAAACAATAAGCGCTCAGTAAGTACGATTGATTGACAGACTGGTCCGGCCTTCCTGAGGGCCTTGAGACTTAGGTATCCCTCCGTCTGGACGGTGCAGCCGAGCAGACCACTTGGGCTGGGTCAGAGCACTGTACTAACCGCTTGGGAGGGTACAAAACCAGAGGTAGTAGACGTGTTCCCTGCTGACAAGGAGCTTACAGCCTGGCTTTAGCTTTTTGGATTAGCTTTCCCTGCTAATACAATTAGGAAAAGATCCCCTACCATCCTCCCCTCAAAATAAAACAAAAGATTTCCCTTTTCCTTTTTCTTACACCGCTCCGGTTTCACTCCTTGTCCCAAGCATCGGGGACCTGATACAGTAGAGGCCTTTTTCATCACCTAAAGCCCATGTTCTGTTTCCTCCTGAAACAGTGAACAATTATTCCGAAAACCTGGACATTTCATTTTCACCCCGCCCCGTGTCCGAGCAAATTCTGTTTTGTTACCCTATTTAATTTTCAGCTATCGCGTTCCCTTTCTCTTCCGCGTGCGCTTCTTGTTATCCAATTAAATGGGCCTGTAATTTGGTTCATCTCTCTGATCGAAATAAGGCAATCGCCGAAACCTCTTATCTCCCTAGGCGAGGAGGGAGAATTGAGCAAAAAATTCAATTCGCGTGTGGTGCTAATTGAGAGCTGTTGCTCGCATCAGCAGCGGGCAGAGACGCGGCTCCCAGTGACCTTTTAGACTGTGAGCCCACTGTTGGGTAGGGACCGTCTCTATATGTGGCCAACTTGGACTTCCCAAGTGCTTAGGACAGTGCTCTGCACACAGTAAGCGCTCAATAAATACAATTGATGATGATGATGAAGACCGAAAGAGGTGAGGGCTGAGAGTCCCCAAAAATGAAACCCACGCGATCCGTTAAAAAGGGAGCTGGCCCCAAGGGAGACGGAGTGAGCCAGCCTCCGCCTGCCAACTCCCGCGCTCAATGGGAGACAAAGGAGAGACAAGAAACGTATTAATCAATCAATCGTATTTATTGAGCGCTTACTGTGTGCAGAGCACTGTACTAAGCGCTTGGGAAGGACAGCCGACAATGGCCAACAAGGCTTAGAGCTCTCGAAGGAGAGCGTGTGGGTATTTCAGACGAGTGTTGCTTGCAATGAATTCTAGCCACGGCCCTGCCGCTGGCCCGTTTGAGACTTTGCCTCTTTGAGCCTCTGTTTCCTCACGTGTAAAACGGGGATAATAATGTCTGCATCTCCTTAGCTCCCAGGGACGTTGGGAGAGTCAAATGACATCAATCAATCCATCAATCAATCAATCGTATTTATTGAGCGCTTCCTGTGTGCAGAGCACTGTACTAAGCGCTTGGGAAGTCCAAGTTGGCAACATATAGAGACAGTCCCTACCCAACAGTGGGCTCACAGTCTAAAAGGCGGGGACAGAGAACAAAACCAAACATACTCACAAAATAAAATAAATAGAATAGATATGTACAAGTAAAATAAATAACTAGAGTAATAAATATGTCCAAACATATATACAGGTGCTGTGGGGAAGGGAAGGAGGTAAGATGGGGGGGTGGAGAGGGGGACGAGGGGGAGAGGAAGGAAGGGGCTCAGTCTGGGAAGGCCTCCTGGAGGAGGTGAGCTCTGGGACCTTTTAAAGCTCTATACAAACTAGGGAAACGGCATGGCCTAGTGGAAAGAACGTGGGTCTTGGGTTCAAATCCTGCTCTAACATGTACGTGCTGAGGGATTTAGGACTTGTAATAATAATAATAATGGCATTTATTAAGTGCTTACTATGTGCCAAGCACTGTTCTAAGCACTGGGGAGGTTACAAGGAAATCAGGTTGTCCCACGGGGAGCTCACAGTCTTCACCCCCATTTTCCAGATGAGGGAACTGAGGCCGAGAGAAGTGAAGTGACTTGCCCAAAGTCACCCAGCTGACAAGTGGCGGAGCCGGGATTTGAACCCATGACCTCTGACTCCCAAGCCCGGGCTCTTTCCGCGGAACCACGCTGCTTCTCTGTGCCTTAGTTCCCTCATCTGCAAAAGGGAGATTCAATACCTCCTCTCCCTCCTATTAGACTTTGATTCCCTCATCATCAATCATCAATCGTATTTATTGAGCGCTTACTATGTGCAGAGCACTGTACTAAGCGCTTGGGAAGTACAAATTGGCAACATATAGAGACAGTCCCTACCCAGCAGTGGGCTCACAGTCTTAAAGATCCTCCCGGGGGATCTGATGATCTTGTATCTATCCCAGGGATTAGTCCAGTACTTGGTATGAAGTAGCACTTAACAGAGACCACACTAATTATTATTGTCATTATTATTACAAAGCAATGGTGGTATTAGCTTACTGTGTGCAGAGCACTGTACTAAGCGCTTGGGAAGTAGGGAAGCAGCGTGGCTCAGCGGAAAGGGCCCGGGCTTTGAAGGCAGAGGTCATCGGTTCAAATCCCGGCCCTGCCACTTGTCAGCTGTGTGACTTTGGGCAAGTCACATAACTTCTCTGGGCCTCAGTTACCTCCTCTGTAAAATGGGGATTAATCAATCAATCAATCAATCGTATTTATTGAGCACTTACTGTGTGCAGAGCACTGTACTAAGCGCTTGGGAAGTACAAGTTGGCAACATATAGAGGCGGTCCCTACCCAACAGTGGGCTCACAGTCTAGAAGTCGCAGTTAAGACTGTGAGCCCCACGTGGGACAACCCGATAATAATAATAATAATCATGGCATTTATTAAGTGCTTACTATGTGCAAAGCACTGTTCTAAGCACTGGGGAGGATACAAAGTGATTAGGTTGTCCCACGTGGGGCTCACAGACTTAATCCCCATTTTGCAGATTGAGTGAACTGAGGCCCAGAGAAGTCAAGTAACTTGCCCAAAGTCACACAGCTGACAAGTGGTGTAGCCGGGACTTGAACCCATGACCTCTGACTCCAAAGCCCGGGCTCTTTCCGCTGAGCCACGCTGCTTCTCAACCTGATCACCTTGTAAATTCCCCAGTGCTTAGAACAGTGCTTTGCACATAGTAAGCGCTTAATAAATGCCATCGTTATTATTAGTATTATTAGTTTTCTCGTTTGCATGGCTCCTGACTTCCAAGCTGAGGCCTTGATGCAGAGAGCAGCAGTGGAGAGGAGAGATTCCACTTCTCAGAGGTGTGTGTGTGTGTGTGTGTGTGTCCCTCTTCCATCCTAGACTGTAAGCTCCCCCAGGGCATAGGTCATGTCTTTTCCCTCCCATTCTCTCCTAAGCGCTTAGTACAACGGCTCCCGCAATAGTTGCCGAACCCTTCTAGTCTCCGGAATTTACGAGATAACTGTTCGGAGATCTGCCCCATCAGAGGGGTTGCGTGGTCCTAATCTTTCCCTGCTGCATCACTCTCATGGAACATTTTGCCAATGTCCATCCGAAACACGATCCATTTATCATTTTTAGGAGACTCATTCGTCTTACTTGAAAGATAAAACACACCGAAGGCCTTTTCTGGGAATACTTTACAGGCTCACGTCGTAGAAAATGCATAGGTCTCTGCTAGGGCACTAAATCTCGTCAGATGACCCAAAATCTTTGGCCCTTCGAGTCTTTGGATTTCTTTTGGGGATGGGGAATGTTTTTCCGCCTAAAGGGAAGCAGGAGTTGTAACCCTCTTTCCCAGGGTGAGCTGTCGTCTAGAAAGGTTGCCCCATTAAATGAAACCAAAAGAGTGAAGTTAAAAGACAAATCATTGCTCTCAAATCACTAATCACCTGGGCAAGGCGAGTTTGTGTCCAAGTAATCGACTCACCTCCTATCTGGGATGTTGCAAACGGTCGTCATCAATCGTATTTATTGAGCGCTTACTATGTGCAGAGCACTGTACTAAGCGCTTGGGAAGTACAAATTGGCAACATATAGAGACAGTCCCTACCCAACAGTGGGCTCAGGTCCTTTTCCTAGGCCTTCCCGCTGCCAATCTGGGATGTTGCAAATGGTCCTTTTCCCACGTTCAGCCTCTCCAATCCTGTTAGCTGGAGTTTCACCTTTTTTCTTCTAGACTGTGAGCCCGTTGTTGGGTCGGGACCGTCTCTATCTGCTGCCGAGTTGTACTTCCCAAGCGCTTAATACAGTGCTCTGCGCACAGTAGGTGCTCAATAGATACGATTGAATGAATGAATTTTCTCCGGGTTGAGAGCAGGATCGGCCTAGCCCGAGGGCAGAGGGGAATTGAGTGGGAAAACTTGCCGCGGGAAGGCGGCCCAGTGGAACCGTCCTGGGGCAAGTTTAAGAATGCCCTGTAACTGCGCTCCTCTGAGGCCGCAGTTCATTCATTCAATCGTATTTATTGAGCGCTTACTGTGTGCAGAGCACTGTGCTAAGCGCTTGGGAAGTCCAAGTTGGCAATATATGGAGATGGTCCCTACCCAACAGTGGGCTCACAGTGTAGAAGGGGGTTAGAGTTAGAGATTACACCTTCCGGAGAGTCGCTGTCGTCCCTGCTTCGCTTTGTTGGGTTTCAGGAGGCCCATTTGAGCCCAACCACGAGGATCCAGGCCACCTGGGTCGTCCTCACCTCCTTGGAAAACCCCGTGTGCCTCGCTCATCCAACAGCGCTATTCAAGCACTTGGTGCCGAGCGCTGTACTGAGCGTTCAGGAGAGCCCAGTTCATTCATTCATTCATTCAATCGTATTTATTAATAATAATAATAATGATGGCATTTATTAAGTGCTTACTATGTGCAAAGCACTGTTTTAAGCACTGGGGAGGTTACAAGGTGATCAGATTGTCCCACGGGGGGCTCACAGTCTTCATCCCCATTTGACAGATGAGGGAACTGAGGCCCAGAGAAGTGAAGTGACTCTCCCAAAGTCACACAGCTGACAAGGGGTGGAGCCGGCCCTGACCTCCGACTCCAAAGCCCGAGCTCTTTCCAATGAGCCACGACTTATTGAGCGCTTACTGTGTGCAGAGCACCGTACTGAGCGCTTGGGAAGTACAAGTTGGAGGTAGTAGTTACAATCCCTGCCTTCGAGGAGCTTCCAGTCTTTCCAGAGACCGCTCTTCCCATGTGGGAATAGCAGACAGGTGCTGCATGGACACGAAAACGGTCAGGGCAAGGAGTCCAGTTGCTTTGGTCGTTCTGTTGTTAGTTTGAAGTCACGTAGCGCCAGTTTATGGCTGATTAAGAGAGGCCGTTGGCAGAAGGCTCAACGGGGGGTTTTGCACAAAGCCGTGCCCGGCTTATACATCTGGCGTGGTTAGTTGGAACCCTTGGTTCGTTATTCTGATGGATAGCAATTTCATCTTAATTGCCTCACGCTTCTGTCCGGCATGGAAGGCTACTTAGCTGTACGTGCGGTTTCTTTAACTCTGAGCTGTGGGGTGCATCGTTTTATAGAACCACATAGTGTGGGGAGAGGCAATGAAGGTAAGTGGCTTCATTTTCCACGCGCGGTTTGTGGAAAATCCAACTGGAAATATTTTTATCAGCTGGGTCTGGCTCCCGTAAGCTTCCCCTCCCCGGGGTTGTAAATAATAATAATAATGATGGCATTTATTAAGCGCTTACTATGTGCAAAACACTGCTGTAAGTATGGGGGAGGTTACAAGGTGATCAGGTTGTCCCCCGGGGGGCTCACAGTCTTCACCCCCATTTTACAGATGAGGGAACGGAGGCTCGGAGAAGTGAAGTGACTTGCCCAACGTCACCCAGCTGACAGTTGGCGGAGCCGGGATTTGAACCCGTGACCTCTGACTCCAAAGCCCGGGCTCTTTCCACCGAGCCACGCTGCTTCTCCTGTAAATCTAACACGCTTTGCCTGCTGGTGGGGGTTGTTTGTTACCCGGTGCCCACTGGCTATTTTGTGGGGTCCGATGGTTTACTTGTACATATTTACTACTCTATTTTATTTTGTTAATATGTTTTGTTTCGTCGTCTGTCTCCCCCTTCTAGACTGTGAGCCCGCTGTTGGGTAGGGACCGTCTCTAGACGTTGCCAACTTGGACTTCCCAAGCGCTCAGTACAGCGCTCTGCACACAGTAAGCGCTCAATAAATACGATTGAATGAACGAATGAATGAAAGGCCTAGCACGGATAAACTCTGGGCAGAGTTTTTGTCAGTTAACGCCACTTTGGCCCTCTAGATTGTAAGGTTTTGTGGGCAGGGAACGCGTCTACCTACTCCGTTAGATTGTACTCCGCCAAGCAGCGTGGCTTAGTAGAAAGGGCACGGACTTGGGAGTCAGAGGTTGTGGGTTCTAATGCCGGCTCCGCCACTTGTCAGCTGGGTGACGTTGGGCAAGTCGCTTCCCTTCTCTGGGCCTCAGTTACCTACCTCCTCTGTAAAATGGGGATGAAGACTGGGAGCCCCACGTGGGACGCCTGATCACCTTGTAACCTCCCAGCGCTTAGAACAGTGCTTTGCACTTAGTGATTTGCCCAAAGTCACCCAGCTAACAAGTGGCAGAGTCAGGATTAGAACCCATGACCTCCGACCCCCAAGCCCGGGTTCTTTCTACTGAGCCACGCTTAACTTCTCTGGGCTTCAGTTCCCTCATCTGTAAAATGGGGATGAAGACTGTGAGCCGTATGGGGGACAACCTGATTACCTCGGTGTTTAGAATAGTGCTTGACACATAGTAAGCACTTAACAAATGCTAACATTATTATTATTATTATTACTATTATTAAACAAGGTGGGGAAAAAGGAGTTGAAGGGGCGCCTCATGGCTAAGCAAGCCCTCCCTAGGGAGAGACCTACAGCTCTCCTGCTTGCTTCGATCCCTAATTTTTGCACAGACGGGGAAGCCGTGTTAGCGTTCAAGCGCCGTGCGGGCAGGGAATGAGTCGCCTGCTTTTGTTGTCCACGGCACAGTGTATCGCACCCGGGGAAACCCGGTAAATACCGTCACCGGTACGTCTAGTATTGACTCGTCTGCCCCAGGCAATTCTGTTCAAACACACCCTGGTTCTCGTCTGTCCCATCTGGCAAGGAAGAGTCGTCACCTGGAACGTAATGACTTATTTGCGTCTCCGATACCCGGCATCCACTTTTGTTTTTAGTGGTATTTGTTAGGCACTTACTACGTGTCACCGTTCTAAGCGCCGGGACAGGTACAAATTAATTAGGTAGGACACGGAGAGCTCATGTGAGAGCTGCACAATTCATTCATCTCCCGGCAGTCCTCCCTCCTCCTCTCCCCGGCTGCTGGTTAATATTCTAGTCCATCCTTCTTGGCTTAGGGCCCCCTTGCTCCCCGAAGGCTGAGGAGAAGCAATAATAACAGGTTTTTTCGGTAAACCAGCGAGGGTAACAAGCCTCTCTTGACACTTTCTCTAGGAAGAAGCACGAGCCTCCTTGTAAGCTTACGGCTGGAAACCCTTCTAATAATAATAATAGTAATAATGATGGTGTTTGTTCAGCGCTTTCTATGTGCAAAGCACTGTTCTAAGAGCTGGGGATGTTACAAGGTGATCAGGTTGGCCCACGGGGGGCTCACAGTCTTCATCCCCATTTTGCAGGTGAGGTAACTGAGGCCCAGAGAAGTGAAGTGCCCCTCCTCCGCCTCTCCATCCCCCGCCTCCCTACCTCCTTCCCTTCCCCACAGCACCTGTATATACGTATATATGTTTGTACGTATTTATTACTCTATTTTACTTGTACATAGCTGTTGTATTTCTTTTATTTTGTTAATGTGTTTTGTTTTGTTGTCTGTCTCCCCCTTCTAGACTGTGAGCCCACTGTTGGGCAGGGACTGTCTCTATGTGTTGCCAACTTGGACTTCCCAAGCGCTTAGTACAGTGCTCTGCACACAGTAAGCGCTCAATAAATGCGATTGAGTGAATGAATGAATGACAAGTTGGGAACATTTAGAGACCGTCTCTACCCAACAGTGGGCTCACGGTCTAGAAGCGCTTACTATTTGCAAAGCACTGTTCTAAGCGCACGGGCCTGGGAAGGACGTGGGCTCTAATCCGGGCTCTACCGTGTGTCTGCTGTGTGAACTTGGGTAATCGATCAATCAATCAATCGTATTTATTGAATGCTTACTGTGTGCAGAGCACTGTACTAAGCGCTTGGGAAGTCCAAGTTGGCAACATATAGAGACGGTCCCTACCCAACAGTGGGCTCACCATCTAGAAGGGCTCACAGTCTAGAAGTCACTTCACTTCTCTGTGCCTCAGTTACCTCATCTGTAAAATGGGGATTAAGAGTGTGAGTCCCGTGTGGGACAGGGACTAGGTCCAATCTGATCAACTTGTACCTACCCCAGTGCTTAGTACAGTGCCTGGCTTCTAGCCTGTGAGCCCGCTGTTGGGTAGGGACCGTCTCTATATGTTGCCAACTTGGACTTCCCAAGCGCTTAGTACAGTGCTCTGCACACAGTAAGCGCTCAATAAATGCGACTGAATGAATGAATGAATGGTGCTTAACAAGTACCGTAATAATAATAATAATGACAATGGTAATTGGGGCAGATAAAAGATAATCAGGTCGGTCACCGTCCCCGACCCACTTGAGGCTCACCATTCAAGAGGGTGGGGGAACTGATACTGAAATCCTGTTTTGCGGATGAGGAAATCAATCAATCAGTCAATCGATCAATCGTGTTTATTGAGTGCTTACTGTGTGCAGAGCACTGTACTAAGCGCTTGGGAAATCCAAGTTGGCAACATATAGAGACAGTCCCTACCCAACAGTGGGCTCACAGTCTAAAAGGGGGAGACAGAGAACAAAACCAAACATACTAACAAAATAAAATAAATAGAATAGATATGTACAAGTAAAATAAATAAATAAATAAATAAATAAATAAATAAATAAATAGAGTAGTAAATATGTACAAACATATATACATATATACAGGTGCTGTGGGGAAGGGAAGGAGGTAAGATGGGGGGATGGAGAGGGGGGCGAGGGGGAGAGGAAGGAAGGGGCTCAGTCTGGGAAGGCCTCCTGGAGGAGGGGGAAATGGAGGTAGAGAGAAGTTAAGTGACTTGCCCAAGGTCACCAAACGGGCCCGGGGCGGAGCCACTGTGAGCACTCAGGAGCTCCGATTCTCAGGTCCTTGCTCTTTCCCCTTGGCCGCGCGGCTCCTCTGCCGTCAGTCTTCTTCAGGTCGATAATTATGCATGAGACTGCGTGAGCTTTCCTAGCACAATAATTAGCATTTCAGCACTCCTGTCCAGCGGATTCAAGGATGCTCTAGGATACATCCAGCCCACCGAGTTGGAAGAATTTCCCAGCGGATGGGAATCATCAGATCACACAACCTAACTACCACCACCTTAGCTACTCTCCGCAGATCCCGTGTCACCCTCATCGTCTGTGGAATCCACCCCTTCGCTGTAAAAAATATAACTTCGGGTGGCAAGACGATCCTTAGGAAGGTCTGCAAATCGCACCTGGCTAGGGCTGTGACAGTTGGACAAATCCACTGAAGACTTTGACAGGAACCTTCCGTTCGTTCAGGGAACAGCGTGAGGTCTTTCATCTTAAGAACTACCTCCAGGGTTCAGTTGACTACCATTTGGTTTTTGGCTTTACGCCCTTCTGCAATTTCCAGTGGCCACGGATTTTACATGATCCCACAGGGAGTCCTGCTAATGGATCTGTCAGCGCAGTGTCACATTCAGGGCTGTGAAGAAACACCTGGCGATCTTTTTGTCCCTAAGCAAACCTGCAGAATGATAGCCCCCTTTTTTTCTCTCCTCCTCCCCACCCCCCCCGCCCTACCTCCTTCCCCTCCCCACAGCACCTGTATATATGTCTGTACAGACTTATTATTCCATTTATTATACTTGTACATATTTACTATTCTATTTTTGTTAATGATGTGCATCTAGCTTTATTTCTATTTGTTCTGACGACTTGACACCTGTCCACATGTTTTGTTTCATTGTCTGTCTTCCCCTTCTAGACTGTGAGCTCGTTGTTGGGTAGGGACTGGCTCTATATGTTGCCAACTTGGACTTCCCAAGCGCTTAGTAATAATAATCATAATTTTCTGCCCCCCCTTCTAGACTGTGAGTTCGTTGTTGGGTAGGGACCATCTCTATATGTTGCCAACTTGTACTTCCCAAGCGCTTAGTAATAATAATCATAATTTTCTGTCCCCCCCCCTCTAGACTGTGAGCTTGTTGTTGGGTAGGGACCGTCTCCATATGTTGCCACTTGTACTTCGCAAGTGCTTAGTAATAATAATCATAATTTTCTGCCCCCCCTTGTAGACTGTGAGCTCGTTGTTGGGTAGGGACCGTCTCTATATGTTGCCAACTTGTACTTCCCAAGCGCTTAGTAATAATAATCATAATTTTGGTATTCGTTAAGCGCTTACTATGTGCAAAGCACTGTTCTAAGCGCTGGGGAGGATACAAGGTGATCAGGTTGTCCCATGTGGGGCTCACGATCTTAATCCCCATTTTACAGATGAGGTAACTGAGGCACAGAGAAGTTAAGTGACTTGCCCAAAATCACACAGCTGACAAGCGTACAGTGCTCTGCACGCAGTCAGCGCTCAATAAATACAATTGAATGAATGATAGACCATAATAATAATAATAATAATAATAATGGCATTTATTAAAGCGCTTACTATGTGCAAAGCACTGTTCTAAGCGCTGGGGAGGTTACAAGGTGATCAGGTTGCCCCACTGGGGGCTCGCAATCTTAATCCTCATTTTACAGATGAGGTAACTGAGGCACAGAGAAGTTAAGTGACTTGCCCAAAATCACACAGCTGACAAGCGTACAGTGCTCTGCACGCAGTCAGCGCTCAATGAATACGATTGAATAAATGAATGATAGACCATAATAATAATAATAATAATAATAATAATGGCATTTATTAAAGCGCTTACCATGTGCAAAGCACTGTTCTAAGCGCTGGGGGGGTTACAGGGTGATCAGGTTGTCCCACGGGGGGCTCGCAATCTTAATCCCCATTTTACAGATGAGGGAACTGAGGCACAGAGAAGTTATATAAGGATGCTTATGGGTTGGAGGGTTGGAAATGTGTCTCACGAGCATCCCTTGTCGGGGTTTGATGAATATTAAACAGCAGCAATATTGGGAAGCGGACAGGACATCAGGAGAGAGGGGAAATGGGCGAGAAACGGGCCCCATGGGAAAGAAAACAGTTCTTCCGTTCTTTCACGAGGCCCTCAGAAACTTTCTTCCGGCTGGAACGCGGCAGGATGTCGGAAGCAACAGTTTGTGCTCGTGCTGCATCGTCAGGCGCGTGAAACGTGTGGCTCTCCAAGAACGGATCGCGTGCGGAGCGTTGAGAACTGGCCATCCCGGGAGTGTGTATCAGGCCGATGAGAGGCCCCCCGCTTGCCCCCAAGGAGCTTGGATCAATTAATAGCAGCGGGAGGATCAATTAGAGCGACTTCGGGGGAATTAGGAATTTTCCAGATATTGCCAGCTTAGATCCTGACTAGAAATAGAGAGGCTTCTTCCCTGCAGGAAGGATTTTCCACATCTCAGCGTCTTCGCTCCTCTTCTACAGCTTCTGCCAATTCTCAAACCTTTATATCCGTTGGTTTAGTCATTACTGGCATAATTGGATCTTGCCTCTCTGAGCCACAATGGCCCATCGCAGCATCTGGCCGGCTGGGCCGGGGAGAATTCTACTTCCAGAGCGTCCAGCGCCTCGCTTCCATTCAATTCCTGCTGAAATGACTCTTTCATCACATTTAAATACTGTTTTCTTCTCCCTGCCTCCCTCCCCGCCACTGACCGTGGCACACGATGTTCCCAGCCTTTCTTCCCGGACTGATGGCTACGGTTCTTCAGGTTCAAGCAGGGATGGAGCTCCGATTCCGTTTTTCAGTTCGGCTTATCAGTCGGCCCCTGGAGAATAGACAGCCCCGAAGTCCAAGGCATTTTGGGTCAGGAATTAAAATTTTCTATCCCTGGTGAGACGACGCGGTTGTTGATTTTCAGAAGTGCTGGGGCTTGTCTCTATTCCCTAAGCTTGTTTTGGGCAGGGAACATGACTGGTAATTATTAGTTGCTTCCAACAGCGCTTGGCACATAGTAAGCACTTACCAATCAATCAATCAATCGTATTTATTGAGCGCTCACTGTGTGCAGAGCACTGTACTAAGCGCTTGGGAAGTCCAAGTTGGCAACATCTAGAGACGGTCCCTACCCAACAGTGGGCTCACAGTCGAGAAGGGGGAGACAGAGAACAAAACCAAACATATTAACAAAATAAAATAAATAGAATAGGTATGTACAAGTAAAATGGAGTAATAAATATGTACAAACAGATATCAATCAATCAATCAATCGTATTTATTGAGCGCTTCCTGTGTGCAGAGCACTGTACTGAGTGCTTGGGAAGTCCAAGTTGGCAACATATAGAGACGGTCCCTACCCAACAGCGGGCTCACAGTCTCAGCCCAACTACCTCTCTCTCTCTCTTGACAAGAGAATAAGCACTTAACAAGTACCAGGAGAATCGAGTGGGTACCAGGGAACACCAGTGGCACCGTGGCCACTGGCGTCATTAGAACCCAATCAATCAGTCAATCATATTTATTGAGCGCTTACTGTGTGCAGAGCACTGTACCCACACCTGAACCCACACCTTTGAGCAGGTTCTCGGACAAGAGGCCTCAGGCCCGAGCATAACGGGCGATTCCGTGGTTTGCCGGACGCTCTGGTTAGTAAATGCAACCGTGTTTGGCTTTCTGTTCTTCCTTTTAAGGAGCTAATAATAACGGCGCTGCTTGTTAAGCACTGGGGTAGATTCAAGTCAATCAGGTTGGACACAGGCCCTGTCCCACGTGGAGCTCCCAATGTAAGTAGGAGTACAGTAAACGCTCAGTAAATACGATTGATTGATTGATTGATTGGGTTCTAATGACGCCGGTGGCCACGGTGCCGCTGGTGTTCCCTGGCACCCGCTCGCTTCTCCCCGGGCCGGCTCAGAGTCATTAAAAAAAATTATGGTACTTGTTAAGTGCTTACTCTCTTGTTAAGAGAGAGAGAGAGGTAGTGAGGCTGAGACTGTGAGCTCCCAATGTAAGTAGGAGGGAGGACAGGTATTTAATCCCCATTTTACAGGTGAGGAAACTGAGGCCCAGAGGAGGTAAGTGACTTGCCCAAAGTCACTCAGCTGGCAGATGGCGGGGCCGATAGTAGAACCCGTAGAGATAGAGAAGCAGCGTGGCTCCGTGGAAAGAGCCCGGGCTTTGCAGTCAGAGGTCATGGGTTTGGATCCTGGCTCCGCCGCATGTCTGCTGTGTGATCTTGGGCCAGTCACTTCACTTCTCTGAGCCTCAGTTCCCTCATCTGTCAGATGGGGATGAAGACTGTGAGCCCCACGTGGGACAACCCGCTCACCTTGTATCCCCCCCAGCGCTTAGAACAGTGCTTTGCTTAACAAATGCCATCATTATTATTATTATTAGCCCAGATCATCTGAGTCTCGGGCCCGAGGTCTTTCCACTTAGTCGCGTTGCTTGCGTATCCAGAAAGACAAGCTCGGTCGGAAGAATCTCTGCTCATTCTGTCCCCGCATCCCAGTCGATCCGTGGACGGCAAACTGGAGGGACAGAGAATGTGCCTCAAGGGCCCCGAGGCTCTCGACGCGCTCATCTTCCAGCTCTGATCTCTACATTAGACCCCAGGATACAAGCCCCCGGCCCCAGGGGTTATTTGCCCATTTGGTTTTGCCATTTTAAATGACGTCAGACTCCCCGTGGCCTGAAAACGTGAATCTAGAAGCCACATCCATCTACGGCTACTTGGAAAAGATTTGGCTGTGGGCAGGGACCAAAACTACCAACTCTGCTACGTTGTATTCTCCCAAGCGCTTAGTATGGTGCTCTGCACACACTGAGAGAAGCAGCGTGGCTCAGCGGAAAGAGCCCTGGCTTGGGAGTCAAGAGGTCATGGGTTCAAATCCCGGCTCCTCCACTTGTCTGCTGTGTGACTTTGGGCAAGTCACTTAACTTCTCTGGGCCTCAGTTCCCTCATCTGTGAAATGGGGATGAAGACTGTGAGCCCCACGTGGGACAACCTGATTACCTTGTATCTACCCCAGCGCTTAGAACAGTGCTTTGCACATAGTAAGCGCTTAACAAATACCAACATTATTATTATTATTGGGAGTCAGAGGTGGTGGGTTCTAATCCCAACTCCGCCACTTGGCAGCTGGGTGACTTTGGGCAAGTCACTTCGCTTCTCTGGGCCTCAGTTCCCTCATCTGGAAAATGGGGGTTAAGACCGTGAGCCCCCCGTGGGACAACGTGATCACCTTGTATCCCCCCCAGCGCTTAAAACAGTGATTCGCACATAGGAAGTGCTTAACCGATACCGTCCTTATTATAAGTGCTCAATAAATGCCACCGATTGATTTCATTGATTTCATTGGAGAAGCAGCATGGCTCAGTGGAAAGAGCACGGGCTTTGGAGTCAGAGGTCATGGTTTCGAATCCCGGCTCCGCCACTTGTCAGATGTGGGGCCTTGGGCAAGCCACTTCTCTGTGCCTCAGTTACCTCATCTGTGAAATGGGATTAAGACTGTGAGCCCCACGTGGGACAACCTGATCACCTTGTATCCCCCCAGCGCTTAGAACGGAGCTTTGCACATGGTAAGCGCTTAATAAATGCCATTATTATTATTATTTCATCCATCTTCACTCCTCTTTTTGCTGCAGTTAGAATATTTAGTAAGCCCTCTCCCCGCAGTTCTCCCACAAGGAGTTTAGGGCCTAAGTTCCTTACGGGCTTGTGCTTTCCCAAGCGCTTAGTACAGCGCGTTGCAGTTAATAGGATCTCCGTAAACACCACTATTTCTACAGCTACGACTTCATTCGATTTGCGTTGGCGATTTCGGGGTCTGCCTGCGCTGTTGCAGCTTCAAGAGGCTCTCGATTCCTCCCGACAACTGACGGGGAGGTCAGCTGTCAGGAATGACGGAGGGGCTTGAAAGATGACCGTTCTCCTTCCCCCCCCGGCCGCCCCCCGACCAGAGGGGGTCACAGAGCTGTTCGCCGAGGCAGGGGGTGAGCTTGCTCATCTTCATCTCTCCGTCTGAGCGTTTTCATGGAAACGAAGGAAGTTCTCGTTCACTGTAAGTGACTTCATTTACTTTCCGATCGGCTTCTTACCGTGGGCAGTGGATCCCTACTGAAGAACTGATTTTCAGGGCTAATTTACTGACGGGGTCCCCACGCATCATCCGCACTCGGGGCTCTCTCTGGCTGTATCTCGCCGATCCCTTGAGCATTCGAGCGCACGGAGTCTCAGCACCGCACCGCACTAAGCGTTTGGGAGAATACAACGGCCTGTAGATCCGATTCCTGTTCCTGAAGAAACCGGCCCCGGTGGCCCCTTCTGTAGGAACGGGGAGATGAGGCGATCGCGCTCTCCCAAGTGCTTAGTACAGCGCTCTGCACGGAGTAAATGCTCAGTAAATACCATCGACTGATTGAGGGCACGGAGAACTAATCGGGAAATAGTTGGGTGACTTAAATCTCCCGAGAAGCTGCAAGGGGGGTCCCTGCCGACGTCGGTAATCGGATCCGTTTTGACGCTCGGAAATCCGTTAAATCGCTGAGTCTCTAAAACCAGAACCGTGCTGGAAAAATGGAGTAGAAAGAGACCAAAAAGGGTGTGGCGTTTCGATACGATTTACAGGGCGAGTTGTTTGGGCGGAACTCATTAACGCCGCCTATTAAATATTGACCCGCAGAGAAAGGAGTGCGACGCGACGGAAGATGTCGTATTTTGAAGTGGCTGTTTCTAAGGGGTTTGAAGTGGAACAGCTACAGATGCTTCCTCCCTCGTGCTCATGTGTGCTAGATGCTTTGGAAGTGTTTGCTTAGGAGAAACGCTTTCCTAGCCCAGCTCTGGATATGTTGATACCCAAAATAATCGTGTCTGTGCACAGCACAGCCGGGGCTGAGGATCCTTTTCAACCACAGACGTGGCCTTGAACGAATTTCAGGGTCAGCTCTTTTTGCTTATTTTTAAAGGGATTTGTTAAGTGCTTACCGCGTGCCAGGCAGTGTACTAAGCGCCGGGGTAGATACAAGCTGATCGGGTTGGACGCGGTCCCTGTCCCACGTAGGGCTCACGCTCTTAATCCGCATTTTACAGATTACAGATGTACAGGTTTTACAGATTATATTGCCAACTTGTACTTCCCAAGTGCTTAGTACAGTGCTCTGCACATGGTAAGTGCTCTAAATGCGATTGAATGAATGAATGAATTAGGGGCGACCCAGAAAAGATAAGTGATTTGCTCAAGGTCACCCAGCAGAGAAGGGGCAGGGCCGGAATTAGAACCCAGGTCCTCTGACTCCCAGCCTGGCTCTTTCCCCAAGGTCATCTCTGACTGCGAAGGGCTACTCTGTTCGTGGGTCTAAAGACATTCCCAGTTTTCACCGTCCTGCCCGTCGACTGGTTTAATTTATGTATATTTTCTGTACAATTTCTGATTGCCAATCCGGAAGCCGGGGGACGGGGGTTCGTGCCTGACTTCCGCCAGCGACCCTGTTGGGTGACTGTGGGCAAGTCACTTACACCCCCTGTCCCTCGGTTTCCCCGTCTGCCAAATGGGGATGGTGATACCTGCCTTTCCACCTTTCCACTTACCTCCCGGGATTGTCGTGAGCAAAAATCAATCAATCAATCGTATTTATTGAGTGCTTACTGTGTGCAGAGCACTGTACTAAACACTTAAAATCCCTTCAAGGCCCTACTGAGAGCTCACCTCCTCCAGGAGGCCTTCCCAGACTGAGCCCCCTCCTTCCTCTCCCCCCCCAACCCCCCACCTTAACTCCTTCCCCTCCCCACAGCACCTGTATATGTGGATATATGTTTGTACGGATTTATTACTCTATTTTATTTGTACATATTTATTCTATTTATTTTATTTTGTTAATATGTTTTATTTCATTCTCTGTCTCCCCCTTCTAGACTGTGAGCCCACTGTTGGGTAGGGACCATAGCTAGATGTTGCCAACTTCCCAAGCGCTTAGTCCAGTGCTCTGCACACAGTAAGCGCTCAATAAATACGATTGAATGAATGAGTGAATGAAAAATGAAGCGAGCGGTGGGATTCACAAGAATCGATGCCTTGTTAGCGTTCTGAACCACAGAGTAGTTTGTGAGCCCACTGTTGGGTAGGGACTGTTTCTATATGTTGCCAACTTGTACTTCCCAAGCGCTTAGTACAGTGCTCTGCACATAGTAAGCGCTCAATAAATATGATTGATTGATTGATTGATTGATTGATTTATAAGCGAGAGCACTTCCCGACGGGTTCCTCCGCCTGTTGGGGTGGAGAAGCAGTGGGCCCCTGTTGCCAGAGAAGAGGGAGCCCCCTGAACACTCGATCTCTTCCTGCCAAACCCTCGATGTCTTCTACAGCCCCCGGGACACCTGCTTTGTGGAGGGATCGCAGGAACAGCTGAGGGTCGAACAGCCGCGGGGATGCCCAGAACACATTCCTGGAATCCGGGTGGGTGGTTTGGCCCGTGAGTGACATTACCACCCCCTCTCCCACCCCTGCCGGCTTCTTTCCTTCCACCCATCCCTTCCCCATGAGCCCTGAGAGGGGAAAGAGCAATCAATCTATCAATCAATCGTATTTATTGAGCGCTTACTGTGTGCAGAGCACCGTACTAAGCGCTTGGGAAGTCCAAGCTGGCAACATAGAGAGAGAGTCCCTACCCAACAGTGGGCTCACAGTCTAAAAGGGGGAGACAGAGAACAAAACCAAACATACTAACAAAATAAAATAAATAGAATAGATAGGTACAAGTAAAATAAATCAATAAATAGAGTAATAAATATGTACAAACATATATACATATATACAGGTGCTGTGGGGAAGGGAAGGAGGTAAGATGGGGGGAAAAAGAGCCAAAAGTGTCCCCCCTACATTGTATTTTGAGAAGGCAGGAAAGCTGTGATGGAAGTCTCGGGGCCAACCTTGAGTCAGTAAGTTGAAGGACCGGCATGATATAAATGCAGCCTGAAAAGACTCAATCAATCAATCAATCAATCAATCAATCGTATTTTATTTTATTTTGTTAATATGTTTGTTAGTATTGTTTGGTTTTGTTCTCTGTCACCCCCTTTTAGACTGTGAGCCCACTGCTGGGTAGGGACTGTCTCTATATGTTGCCAATTTGTGCTTCCCAAGCGCTTAGTACAGTGCTCTGCACATAGTAAGCGCTCAATAAATGCGATTGATTGATTGATTGATTGAGCGCTTACTGTGTGCAGAGCACTGGACCAAGCACTTGGGAAGTACAAGTTGGCAACATGACTCTGAAGCCTTTCCTCTGATACCTCAACTCCACCGACAGAAAGCACTTAAGGGTTGTCGCTGCTAATTGCCTTTTGAATATCGGGTTTGAATTAAACGGCCTGGTGGGGTTTTATAGGACAGAGATTTGTCGGTTTAGATGAGATGGCTGCTCCCGCTCATCTCCTGCTAATTAGCATCCATCATTAACTGGATTCGAGTTTGCGGATCTATTCATTTAAATGTTCGCTAATGTGAAGTCGGTCCACGGGGACACCGGGTTAAATGCCAATTTAATGAGCGCGTGCTCCCGATTACCGCAGGGATGGGTTCCCTCGGCTCCGCGTTGCCCGGTGTGCTTGAAAGGGCAACGGCGCTTCCGTCCCTTCGGGAAGGAACCGGCAGAACGTTTCGGGGAAGGTGCTGAGCCGCGGGGCGGGAGCGGCGGTTGAGCGTGGAAATCCAAAGTGGGATTGGAGAAGGGAAAGAGAAAACCTCATGGGGCAGGGAAGGGAGGGAGTTGGATCTAATGGAAAGAGCAGGGAACTAAAAGCCAGTCCCAGCTCTGTCCCTGGTCTGTCAAGGGACCTTGGGCAAATCAGAGAAGCAGCGTGGCTCAGTGGAAAAAAACCCGGGCTTGGGAATCAGAAGTCATGGGTTCAAATCCCGACTCTGCCGCTTGTCAGCTGGGTGACTGTGGGCAAGTCACTTCACTTCTCTGGACCTCAATTCCCTCATCTGGAAAATGGGGATGAAGACTGTGAGCCCCCCGTGGGACAACCTCCCCAGCGCTTAGAACAGTGCTTTGCACATAGTAAGCGCTTAATAAATGCCATCATTATTATTATTATTATTGAGGGTAGGGACCAGCTGTTTCCCTGGTCAGACTCTCCCGGGCACATAGTACAGAGCCCTGTGCCCAGTGGGTGCTTAGTAAGTATCGCTTACTAGGTTATGGTTAGTAAATATGGTTGTACATATTTATTACTCTATTTATTTATTTTACTTGTACATATCTATCCTATTTATTTTATTTTGTTAATATGTTCGGTTTTGTTCTCTGTCTCCCCCTTTTAGACTGTGAGCCCGCTGTTGGGTAGGGACTGTCTCTATATGTTGCCAATTTGTACTTCCCAAGCGCTTAGTACAGTGCTCTGCACATAGTAAGCGCTCAATAAATGCGATTGATGATGATGATGATCGCCGATTGATTGAATAAATTATAATAATAATGGTGGTATTTGTTAAGCGCTTACTATGTGCTGGTGGGGGCGGGGGGGGGGCTACAAGGGGATCAGCCACCTAGGGCTCACAGTCTTAATCGCCATTTTCCAGATGAGGGAGCTGAGGCCCAGAGAAGTTAAGTGGCTTGCTCGAGGTCACACAGCTGACAAGCGGCGGAGCCGGGATTCGAACCCATGACCTCCGACTCCCATGCCCTCGCTCTTTCAAATGAGCCACGCTGCTTAGGGGAAGTGGAACCGGGGGAGTTCGGTTCTGCCATCGGCTTTGTGCTTGGTTTCCTTCCTACGGCGCTGGGTAGGGACTGTCTCTATATGTTGCCAATTTGTACTTCCCAAGCGCTTAGTACAGTGCTCTGCACATAGTAAGCGCTCAATAAATACGATTGATTGATTGATTGATTGATTGTTAGCCTGGTGGCTGCTTCTCTTCTCCCTGCTTGTCTCTGGCTGTTTCTGCCTCTAAACTGGGAGCCCGCTGTTGGGTAGGGACCATCTGTATATGTTGCCAACGTGGACTTCCCAAGCGCTTAGTACAGTGCTCTGCACACAGGAAGCGCTCAATAAATACGATTGAATGAATGAATGAATGCCTCCCAGAGGCTGGTCAATAATTATAATAATAATGATGGCATTTATTAAGCGCTTCCTATGTGCAAAGCGCTGGGGAGGTTACAAGGTGATCAGGTTGTCCCACAGGGGGCTCACAGTTTTAATCCCCATTTTCCAGATGAGGGAACTGAGGCCCAGAGAAGTGGACTTGCCCAAAGTCACCCAGCTGACAATTGGCGGAGCCGGGATTTGAACCCATGACCTCGGACTTCAAAGCCCGGGCTCTTTCCACCGAGCCACGCTGCTTCTCTTGGTCGAGGGGCCTGTTTGGCCAGAAACCCGTCAGATGGTGATTCTGAGTAGCGGGAGTAAATGAAGGAAGACTTGGCGTCTCACGGCCAATTCCCTCAGCTGTTGGTCCTAGAAGAGACAGCTGCTTAGAGGAGCAGCATTCATTCATTCAGTCGTATTTATTGAGCACTTCCTGTGTGCAGAGCACTGTACTAAGCGCTTGGGAAGTCCAAGTCGGCAACACGTAGAGACAGTCCCGACCCAACAGCGGGCTCACGGTCTAGAAGGGGGAGACAAGCATGGCCTAGTGGAGTCCAGTGCTCGGCACACAGTAAGCGCTCAATAAATACGATTGAATGAAGGAATAGAGCACGGGCCTGGGAACCTAATCCTGGCTCAGCTACCGTCTGCCGTGGCGCCCTGGGCAATTCAGTTCACTTCCCCGTGCCTCAGTTCCTCATCTGTAAAATGGGGATCAAGACCGTGAGCCCCATCTGGGACAGGGACTCTGTCCAATCCGACTTGCTTGCATCCTTCCCGTTGCTTAGTACAGTGCCTGGCACAGAGTAAGTGCTTCACAAGTACCATCATTATTATTATAATAGTAATAATAACAGAGCGGTTTTCCCAATGCAGGAAGAAAGTGGAGGGGAGTGACATGGATTCCCTTTTGAATGCTTGTCTAGATTTTTCTCCTTCGCGCCTCCTGGCCTTGCAGGTTAGGGTGCCTCAGTTCCTCATCTGTAAAATGGGGATCAAGACTGTGAGCCCCATCTGGGACAGGGACTCTGTCCAATCCGACTTGCTTGCATCCATCCCGTTGCTCAGTACAGTGCCTGGCACAGAGTAAGTGCTTCACAAATATCATCATTATTATTATAATAGTAATAATAACAGAGCGGTTTGCCCAATGCAGGAAGAAAGTGGAGGGGAGTGACATGGATTCCCTTTTGAATGCTTGTCTAGATTTTTCTCCTTCACGCCTCCTGGCCTTGCAGGTTAGGGTGCCTCAGTTCCTCATCTGTAAAATGGGGATCAAGACCGTGAGCCCCATCTGGGACAGGGACTCTGTCCAATCCGACTTGCTTGCATCCATCCCGTTGCTTAGTACAGTGCCTGGCACAGAGTAAGTGCTTCACAAGTACCATCATTATTATTATAATAGTAATAATAACAGAGCAGTTTGCCCAATGCAGGAAGAAAATGGAGGGGAGTGACATGGATTCCCTTTTGAATGCTTGTCTAGATTTTTCTCCTTCGTGCCTTCTGGCCTTTCAGGTTAGGTGAAGCCAAGTCTCTTTATTTTTTTCATCCACTTTTGCTCATATTAATTCCCAGATCTTCCCCCGCCGTGCTCTTGTTTATACAAAGACCTTTTCTGAAAGCATTTTTTCCCCCCATTCAGAAGCATTTGAGAGCCGTTTACTCAGTGCGGCACTGCCTAGTCTGAATGTGCTTCAAACTGTGGAATAATAGAATTTATGCGATTTTTTTTTTCGTTCCCAATGGTGAGGCAGAAACTTCCCACTTGATACTGATAGACGAACGTCGAAAGGGAATTCATGAACGGTGGCAAGCTCTCAATGAAATGAGAAGTAATTTTTATGGGATTATTTGAAGAATGTGGTGCCGTTCCGTTCCCCCCCGAAACAGGCTTAATGTGGTGACGCATCGAACCATTGGAAAAAAAAAGTGTCAAACTGTTTTTGCTCGATTCAAGGAATAACTCAAGGGGCTAGAAGGGTGACTTCTTTTTTTTTTTCTTCATAATTTCACGGTCATCGACAATGGAAACAACTCCCTGTCCTTGACCTTTATAATAAGTCCTTATTTTCTGAGCCAGAGATCAGTCAGTCAGTGGTATCGATGGCCACTGCCCTCCAAGGAACTTATAATAATATAATGATGCCATTTATTAAGCGCTTACGATGTGCAAAGCACTGTACTAAGCGCTGGGGAGCTTACAAAGTGATCAGGTTGTCCCATGGGGGGGCTCACAGTGTTAATCCCCATTTTACAGATGAGGTAACTGAGGCCCAGGCCACAGATAGAGACAGTCCCTACCCGACAACGGGCTCACAGCCCAGAAGGGGACGCGGACTGTGTCCCGCCTAATTACTTTGTCTCTACCACAGAGCTTAGAATTGGGCTCGGTGCATATAGTAACCCTTAACAAATAGGAATAATAATTTATTCTATTAATGACAATATATCAATAATATATTAATATGACAGATCGATATATTATGCTTAGTGTTATTTATTGTTACATGTTATGTTCTCCCCCTCGTCCCCCTCTCCATCCCCCCATCTTACCTCCTTCCCTTCCCCACAGCACCTGTATATATGTATATATGTTTGTAAATATTTATTACTCTATTTATTTATTTTACTTGTTCATATCTATTCTATTGATTTTATTTTGTTAGTATGTTCGGTTTTGTTCTCTGTCTCCCCCTTTTAGACTGTGAGCCCACTGTTGGGTGGGGACTGTCTCTATATGTTGCCAATTTGTACTTCCCAAGCGCTTGGTACAGTGCTCTGCACACAGTAAGCGCTCAATAAATACGATTGATGATGATGATGTTATATTAGTGGTTTATGGTTTCTTATATTAATACTAAATGATCTGGGGAAGCAGTGTGACTCAGTGGGAAGAGCCCAGGCTTGGGAGTCAGGGTTCCTGGGTTCAAATCCACTTGTCAGCTGTGTGACTTTGGGCAAGTCACTTCACTTCTCTATTTATTTTATTTTGTTAATATGTTTGGTTTTGTTCTCCGTCTCCCCCTTCTAAACTGTGAGCCCACTGTTGGGTAGGGTCTGTCTCTATATGTTGCCAACTTGGACTTCCCAAGCGTTTAGTACAGTGCTGTGCACACAGTAAGCGCTCAATAAATGCGATTGATTGATTGATTGAAGTGACTTGCCCAAAGTCACCCAGCTGACAATTGGTGGAGCCGGGATTTGAACCCGTGACCTCTGACTCCAAAGCCCGGGCTCTTTCCACTGAGCCACACTGCTTCTCTAACTTCCACTCTAAGGGGAGAATGATCCGAGAATCGGGACGGTCTCACCCTCCACAGTCACAGACAATCTGGTCCCCCGTCAAACGACAGGTGAGCGTCCCGTTCCCGAGTCTTTAAAACTGAGAACCGAGCGGAGGAACAGATCATAGTGTTTGCGGCTTGCTCGGCGCCGTTTTCCCGTTTTCGTCCCTGCCCTTTTAGGCGGGAAGGATGACGGGGAGCCGGCGGGCCGGAGCGAGGGAGGCAGCGGAGCCGTACGTCGAATGAGGTCTCTGAATCTCTCCGTTCCCTCAAAAATGGGGCCCGAGGGGAGAGAGCGAGCGGAGGCGAGATTCCGCAATGCGACTTCTCTCTTTCTGTGGGTTCGTCTTGTTTCCTACGTGTTTCCCGGAATAAGCAAGTGAGGAGAATGGGATGGCCCAGAATGCGGGAGAAGCAGTGGGGAGCTCTTCATAGATCATAGTAATAATAATGATAATGGCATTTGTTAAGCGCTTACTATGTGCAGAGCACTGTTCTAAGCGCTGAGGGGGAATACAAGGTGATCAAGTTGTCCCACGTGGGGCTCACAGTCTTAATCCCCATTTTACAGGTGAGGGAACTGAGGCTCAGAGAAGTTAAGTGACTTGCCCAAGGTCGCACACAGCAGACATGTGGCGGAGTCAGGATTCGAACCCATGGCCTCTGACTCCAAAGCCCGTGCTCTTTCCACTGAGCCACGCTGCTTCTCTGGTTCTCAGGTCATCCAAGGACCTGTTTCCTTATTCGTTTCACTGACTTTTCTCATGCCACTCGAACTGAGCAGTGATCTCCCAGGAATGAGATTCTCCAGAGGCGATGGCGTCCTCGTTTTTGACCAACTTTCCGTACCCAATCAATCAGTAGCATTTATTGAAGGACTGTTGTGTGCGGAATACTGACCTAAGGGCTTGGGAGAGTGCAATAGAGTTAAGAAGACGTGCCTTCAAGGGGCTTACAGTCTAGTGGGGAAGACAGACGCAGAATAATTTACAGAGGTCATGGGTTCTAACACCAGTTCCGTTACTTGTCATCTGTGTGACTTTGGGCAAGTCATTTAACATCTCTGTGCCTCGGTTACCTCATCTGCAAAACGGGGATTAAGAGGGTGAGCCCCACATGGGACAACCTGATTATCTTGTATCCACCCCAGTGCTTAGGACAGCACATAGTAAGCGCTTAACAAATACCATCGTTATTAGATTCATTCAATTCATTCATTCAGTCGTATTTATTGACTGCTTACTGTGCGCAGAGCACTGTACTGAGCGCTTGGGAAGTCCAGGTTGGCAACAGATGGAGACGGTCCCTACCCAACAGCGGGCTCACAGTCTAGAAGGGGGAGACAGACAACACAACAAAACATATTAACAAAATAAAAAGAATAAATATGTACAAATAAAATTAATAAATAAATAGAGTAATAAATACATACAAACATATATATACAGGTGCTGTGGGGAGGGGAAGGAGGTAAGGCGGGGGGGAGAGGAAGGAGGGGGCTCAGTGTGGGAAGGCCTCCTGGAGGAGGTGAGCTCTCAGTAGGGCTCTGAAGGGAGGAAGAGAGCTAGCTTGGCGGATGTGCAGAGGAGGTAACTGAGGCCCAGAGAAGTGAAGTGACTTGCCCAAAGTCACACAGCTGATAAGTGGTGGAGCTGGGATTTGAACCCATGACCTCTGACTCCAAAGCCCGGGCTCTTTCCACTGAGCCACGCTGCTTCTCAGCTCATAGATAAGAGCAGAAGACCCTATGGCTAGCTTAGTATATTTTAAAAGACCTTGAAAATAGACCACGGAGTTCCCAGCCCGCACAGATTTACCAGCTCGTCAACTCCTTCCAGCCCTCCCTGCCCCAGAGGCGAAATCAGAGATGGGAGGCCCACCGTAATTGGTTCTCATCATCATCATCATCATCAATCGTATTTATTGAGCGCTTACTATGTGCAGAGCACTGTACCAAGCGCTTGGGAAGTACAAATTGGCAACATATAGAGACAGTCCCTACCCAACAGTGGGCTCACAGTCTAAAAGGGGGAGACAGAGAACAAAACCAAACATACTAACAAAATAAAATAAATAGAATAGATATGTACAAATAAAATAAATAAATAAGTAGAGTAATAAATCTGTACAAACATATATACATATATCCAGGTGCTGTGGGGAAGGGAAGGAGGTAAGAAGGGGGGGGATGGAGAGGGGGACGAGGGGGAGAGGAAGGAAGGGGCTCAGTCTGGGAAGTCCTCCTGGAGGAGGTGAGCTCTCAGTAGGGCTCTCAGTAGGGCCTTCTCCATCCTGGGAGTGCAGGATGAAGTCCTCGGTTTCCCCAGGTCCCGGACATTGCCGTGCTGAAATCGCTCCCACCTCTCTTTTTTCCGAGCAGTGCAGTTGCCGTTTTAATTTGGATTGGGCAGAGAGTCCAGGCAGGTCTGTATTTTTGGGTTTAGTTTCCCACCCCCAGGCAGGCCCCGTACTCCCGATGATGGAATCGTGTCAATTGAGCGGAAGAGCATTTCATTAGCGGAATAAATGCAGCACTCCCCCCCAGCCCCCCAAAAACACTCTGCACTCTGACAGCCTGTCTCCAGACAGGCTTGGGTGACTGTGTCGAGTCTGAAGGGAATTATGGATATTAAATGTGTTGGGAAGAGACACAGCTACACTGTTAAAATAAATCCATCCAAGATGCTGTCAGGGTATATTTAACCAAGACTTTCGGCAGCTTTTCCGGATTACATTCATTTGGGAGAACATTATTTAGAGTGAGGTGGTCCTGAAATATTAAAGACCCATTTGAACATGGAGCTTTGAAGAAGGTTTAAAGCCTTTTCTGCTTACCCGGCCCAAGTTAATGAGGTGAATATGGGAGTAGGGAATCAGTACTTTTTGCTTTGGTCAAGGAAATGCATCCTGGCCTATCTGCCCAGCTCCTAAAAAAAAAAAAATGTCATCAGCTTTGCTTGTTCCTCCTCCTCTTCCCGTGCGTAAAGCTCACCATCAGTGGTAGCGTCTTTGTTCAAGAATAAAGCAAAAGGGGGGAAGCAGTTGATTTCCATTAAGAAGGAAATGGTGCAGGGGGAAAATAACAGTAGGTTCGAGAGGCGTTTGGCCAAATTCCTGGATGAGAAGTCTGGAATGAGCTACTCGCGAGAGGTGATGGGTGATTAGCCTTCACAGACCCACACGCTTGTGAGAAGAGAGGATCACTGTCCAATAAAGTCCCAAAGGCACACGCAGGCATGTGTTTACATGTGTGCGCACACACGTACTCACTCCCAAACACGCTCATTGAAACCGCGTAATCCTATGACCCGCTCCAGACAGTTCTGTCAGGCTTGGGGGTGGATTCCAGGGAAGTGGAATTTGATGGGAGGGAGACTCCAGGAGAAAGATTTTGGGGGAAAAGAGCGATTCTGGGAGAAAATATTGAGGGAAGGGAACCCCTAAGACAGATCGGATCCAGGGGTGAGACGTTTTGGCGGCAGAGGGGAAAGAGGAGGAGAAGGGTTTCACTAGAAGGGGAATCCAGAGGAATAATAATAATAATAGTGATGGCATTTGTTAAGCACTTACTATGTGCAAAGCACTGTTCTAAGCGCTGGGGTGGGGGATACAAGGTGATCAGGTTGTCCCACGTGGGGCTTACAGTCATCATCCCCATTTTAAAGATGAGGTAACTGAGGCTCCAAGAAGTTAAGTGACTTGCCCAAGGTCACACAGCAGACATGTGGCGGAGCCAGGACTCGAACCCATGACCTCTGACTCCAAAGCCCGTGCTCTTTCCACTGAGCCACGCTGCTTTTCTAAAGAAGCGACTCTGGATTGGAGAGAATAATAATAATAATAATGATGGCATTTATTAAGCGCTTACTATGTGCAAAGCACTATTCTAAGCACTGGGGAGGTTACAAGGTGATCAGGTTGTCCCACGGGGGGCTCACAGTCTTCATCCTCATTTTACAGACGAGGGAACTGAGACCCAAAGAAGTTACGTGCCTTGCCCAAAGTCACCCAGCTGACAAGTGGCGGAGCCGGGATTTGAACCCGTGACCTCGGACTCCAAAGCCCGGGCTCTTTCCACTGAGCCACGCCGCGAGACGCTTTTAGAGAAAAGAGGGATAAAAAGTCAAATGCAGGCCCAAGCAGGGAGTGGAATCTGGGGGCAGGGGAGGTGAGGGGAAGGAGGAATGTGGGGAGAGTTGTTTCAAGAGAAGAGGCAGCGGCGGTGGTGTTTTCTCTTACCCATTCCATGCTCAGCGCTATGTTCCCAGTTTATGTCCTGCAACACTAAATTACCACCACTTTGCACGCTGGTAAATTCAGTAGGCAACGTGCAAGTGTGCATCTGTATAAACGTCCATCCATGTGGGTTTGTTTTTCTCGGCTTTAGAGGCAGCAAACAAGTATTTGAACGCCCACAGCCCCGAACCAGGTGCTGTCTCGTCCGAATCAGCCTGCAAAGACTTTATGGATGGTCTTTCCCCCGCATGCACTGCTTTCCCCCGGTGTTCCAGAGGGAATTGGATTTACAGCCGGTTATTATCTGTAAACGATATGGAATCGTTGTCAACTTCACCCATGCGCACTCCGCCCCATCGCTCGTTTCCCTTTAAGTCGGGCCCGATTCCTCATTCGATCCTCAATCTTGCCAGGCACCGTGTGTTGTACACAGTGTTATCAAGCCACTTTTTATATCCTTCCTGGCTAACGGTAGGAAAGAAAAATCTGTACCGAAGCTTTCAAAGGAGAGTCGGTGGGGAAAGACGGTCTTCTAATGACAAGTGTAAAGGAAATCCAACTCAGCACTATGGAGCCAAAATAAGAGACGAATCGATTAGGGTACAGAGAGCAGCCTCTGGGGTTCCTAATGCAACCGCAGACACGGCACTTTGGGAAATTATAAAAACACAATGAAAATGATAAATCACCGTGCCGAACGTCTGTCTGTGCGGTAAGAGAAGCCGCATTACATAATATAATCTAAGTAGAGCCGGGAAATGCGGGAAAGGGAAAAAAAAGCAGGCAGAATTTCTCCACTTGAGGACAATCCTGTCGGCTCAAGTGAAGGACAGTAAAGGCAGGCTCTGAGGGGTTATTCTCGAGTGGAAGATAATAATAATAATGATGGTATTTGTTAAGCGCTTACTATGTACAAAGCACTGTTCTAAGCGCTGGGGGGGATACAAGATGATCGGGTTGTCCCATGTGGGGTCAGAGTCTTAATCCCCATTTTCCAGATGAGGGAACTGAGGCCCAGAGAAGTGGCTTGTCCAAAGCCACACAGCTGACAAATGGCAGAGCCGGGATTTGAACCCATGACCTCTGACTCCAAAGCCCGGGCTCTTTTCCCCTGAGCCAAGATGAGCTAAGGCTGAGGCTCCATGGCTAGTCACGGTGGGGCCACATGGATAGAGCACCGGCCTGGGAATCAGAAGGATCTGGGTTCTAGTCCTGGCTCTGCCACTTGCCTGCTGTGCGACCCTAGGCAAGTCACTTCACCTTTCTGCGCCTCTTACCTCATCTGTAAAATGGGAGTGAAGACTGTAAGCCCCGTGTGGGACGTCCAACCTGACCACGCGACGCTTTGAACGGTGCCTGGAAAATAGTAAGCGCTTAACAAATACTGTAAAAAAGTGTGTACATCTTGCTTGGGGAAATTTCACCCTCACCTGAGAGAGGGAGAGCAAGACATTGATTCAAAGTATTGTGTAGGTGAGGTATGTGTTGCAATGGATCACCTATGTTGTTTGATACGCTAGACTTTTTCGATGTTGGGTGCCTTTCGTGGCTCGTTGGGTGATTTCTTTTCCATTTGTCTCCCAGCAGTGTAGTTGACAATCCATTTCTCTTTCCTACTCTTCTTTCCAAATGGCCTATCCCAACCCACCTGGCAGACTTCACTCCACTTGCTACCAACAATCAATCAATCAATCGTATTTATTGAGCGCTTATTATGTGCAGAGCACTGTACTAAGCGCTTGGGAAGTACAAGTTGGCAACATATAGAGACAGTCCCTACCAAACGTAGGCGCTACCTAACATCGTTTGGGCAATTGGCTTTCGACTGGCAGTGGATTTTATTGGGGCCCTGTCGGCAGAACACACTAAACCCTTGGGAGAGTCGAAGAGGGGCCAAAGACACGATCCCTGCCCTCGAAAAGCTTGCGGTTTAACAGGACATCGTAGCTGCACTCGTATAAAGCCATTAAACGTGGAAAATAACATTGAAAGAAGCATTTGTAAATCATGGGTTATTCAAAATGGTTAATATACGGGGATGAGGGCTCCAGACTGATTCTGCTGCCGTGCTCCGATACGGACCGTCTTAGTTGCTTTCTTCAGCAGGGAGGAGAAATAGCAGCTTCCAAATTTCATCTTTGGATTTTTTTTGTGGGGTTGGGGTGGGATATTAGACTGCTTTTCTGTCCGTTCTCTGAGGACTCGTCGCTATCCCCCCCCGCCCCCGGGGATTGGGGCTGTTGAAGAAATGCCACATTACGAGCTCGTATCCGTGGCTTAGCGGCATTGCTTTGTCGATGCCATAAACTGAAATAGGAATGTATAAAAAGAAAACAGCTCATTAAGTCACAGATTGAGTTTTTATTTAAAAATCCCAATCTAATTAGTCCACTGGAGATCTTCCCTGTTTGAAATAATTTGCAGTCATTTGTATTTAAGGGGCCTAATGGGAGGGAGTTGGGGCCCGGCTGTTTTCATTTCTTTGGGAAATACTTTTTGGTTTTTTGGGGGGTGGAGTTGTGACGTTAGGATCCTCGCAGTCTCAAAGTAGATAGTGTCGCATTTCTGTTCAGGTTTTCCCTCTTAGAACTATCGCCCTCCATCTTTTCAGCCCAGGGGCCGCTTTGAAGGGGTGAAATTCCTCACCCTTTCTTGGGCTACACTCCCAGAAAGGCCCGCCTCTCCAGGGAGGGAGAAAGAGGCAGGGAAGAGAATCCCGGACTGAGCCCCCCTTTTCCTCTGCTTCTCCTCCCCTCCCCATCGCCCCGACTCTCTCCCTCTGCCCTACCCCCTGCTCCGCCCCATAGCACTTGTGTATATTTGTACATATTTATTCTATTTTATTAATGATGTGCATATATCTATAACTCTGTTTATTTTGATGCTATTGATGCCTGTCTACTTGTTTTGTTGTCTGTCTCCCCCTTTCATGCCTCCCTGGCAGCATTTTGAGGGCAGGAACACCCAGCCGCAAGCAACCTTGTTCAAAGAACAGCGCGGGGAAGCATCCTCTATTGACATCAGTGTCTTCTGGATTGATTGGCTCCCTGCTGATTGTCCTCATTCATGATTCATTTGTCCAACAGCTTTTATCCTCTAGGGCCGTAGCTTTCCAACTTGTTTATTCGTCAACTTGTGTCCGATTGGGCCCCCCACATTAGACTGTAAGATCTTCAGGGGCAGGCGCGGCCCCTTTCCTTCTGCGTAGTCTCCAAGGGCTTCGAGCAGTGTTTCGCTCACAGGTGGTGTTCGATTGTTACTGTTCCTGCCCCTGATGATGGAAGATCCCTTACAGATTTCACTGCCAGAAAGCTAATTTTACTGCAGTCAGTGTATCCTACAGCCAAACAGCCCTTCTGGTTTTCATCTTTTTTTTTTTTTGCTTCGATTCCTATCTAAAATCCCCTGGCAGATTCTCATTCCTCCTCCTCCTCTGCCAATTTTCTGCAAGATGCTGCTATCGGAGTTTTATCATTCCCGACTTCAATCGCGTGGCACAAGTTCTTCACAGACATGGCTCAGTGGGAAGAGCACAGGCTTTGGAGTCAGAGGTCATGGGTTCAAATCCCGACCACCAATTGCCTTCTACAAGCGCTTAGTACAGTGCTCTGCACACAGTAAGCGCTCAATAAATACGATTGATTGATTGATTCTCTGGGCCTCAGTGACTTAATCTGTCAAATGGGGATTAGGACTGCGAGCCCCACGTGGGACAACCTGATCACCTTGTAACCTCCCCAGCGCTCAGAACAGTGCTTTGCACGTAGTAAGTGCTTAATAAATGCCATCATTATTATTATCACAACGTCGCTGCCGTGTTCTCTATCGGACTGACTTCAAAATTGGGAGGTAACATGACTTAGTGGAAAGAGCCTCGGGGGGCGAGTTCTAATCCTTGCTTCTCCGCTTGTCTGCTGTGTGTGACTTGGGGGCAATTCACTTCATTTCTCTCTGCCTCAGTTACCTCATCTGTAAAACGGGGATTGAGACTGTGAGCCTCACGTGGGACATGGATCGTGTTCAACCTTGTATCTACCCCAGCGCTTATTACAGTGCCTGGCACATAGGAAGTGCTTAATAAATACTGTTTGTTTTTGTTTCTTTAAAAAACACAACAAAAACGAAGTGACGACCAAGTTCACAGCAGGAAAGCGGCAGAGTAGGGATTAGATTCCAAGTCTCCTGACTCCCGAGCCCGGGCTCTTTCCCCAGGGCCCTCCTCAGGTGATCAAGCACATGTTGGAGTCAGCGGTCATGGGTTCTAATCCCGGCTCCGCCATTTATCGGCTGTGTGACTTTGGGCAACTCACCTAACTTCTCTGTGCCTCAGTTCCCTCATTTGTAAAATGGGAATTAAGACTGTGAGCCCCATGTGGGAAAACATGATCACCTTGTATCCTCCCCAGCGCTTAGAACAGTGCTTTGCACATAGTAAGCGCTTAACAAATGCTCTTCTTCTTTTTCTCCTCCTCCTCCTCCTCCTCCTCCTCCTTCTGCATCTTCTCCTCCTCCTCTCCTCCTCTCCTCCTCCTCCTCCTCTCCTCCTCCTCCTCCTCTCCTCTCCTCCTCCTCCTCCTCCTCCTCTCCTCCTCCTCACCTCTGCCTCTCCTCCTCTTCCTCTCCTCCTCTCCTCCTCCTCCCCTCCTCCTCCTCTCCTCCTCCTCCTCTCCTCCTCCTCACCTCTGCCTCTCCTCCTCCTCTCCTCCTCCTCCTCCCCTCCTCTTCCTCTCCTCCTCCTCCTCACCTCTGCCTCCCCTCCTCCTCCTCTCCTCCTCCTCTCCTCCTCCTCCCCTCCTCCGCCTCCTCCCCTCCTCCTCCTCCTCTCCTCCTCCTCCTCTCCTCCTCCCCTCCTCCTCTCCTCCTCCTCCTCTCCTCCTCTCCTCCTCCTCCTCCCCTCCTCCTCCTCTCCTCCTCCTCCTCTCCTCCTCCTCCTCCTCTCCTCCTCCTCCTCCTCTCCTCCTCCTCCTCCTCTCCTCCTCCTCCTCCTCCTCTCCTCCTCCTCTCCTCCTCCTCTCCTCCTCTCCTCCTCCTCCTCTCCTCCTACTCCTCTCCTCCTCCTCCCCTCCTCCTCCCCTCCTCTTCCTCTCCTCCTCCTCACCTCTGCCTCTCCTCCTCTTCCTCTCCTCCTCCTCCTCTCCTCCTCCCCTCCTCCTCCTCTCCTCCTCCTCTCCTCCTCCTCCTCTCCTCCTCTCCTCCTCCCCTCCTCCCTTCCTCCTCCTCCTCTCCTCCTCCTCCTCTCCTCCTCCCCTCCTCCTCTCCTCCTCCTCCTCTCCTCCTCTCCTCCTCCTCCTCCTCCTCGTCTCCTCTTCCTCTCCTCCTCCTCCTCTCCTCCTCCTCCTCTCCTCCTCCTCCCCTCCACCTCCCCTCCTCCTCCCCTCCTCCTCCTCCCCTCCTCCTCCCCTCCTCCTCCTCTCCTCCTCCTCCTCCCCTCCTCCTCCTCCTCTCCTCCTCCTCTCCTCCTCCTCCCCTCCTCCTCTCCTCCTCCTCCTCTCCTCCTCTCCTCCTCCTCCTCCCCTCCTCCTCTCCTCCTCCTCCTCTCCTCCTCCTCCTCCTCTCCTCCTCCTCTCCTCCTCCTCTCCTCCTCCTCTCCTCCTCCTCCTCTCCTCCTCCTCCTCTCCTCCTCCTCCTCTCCTCCTCCTCCTCTCCTCTTCCTCTCCTCCTCCTCACCTCTGCCTCTCCTCCTCTTCCTCTCCTCCTCCTCCTCTCCTCCTCCCCTCCTCCTCCTCTCCTCCTCCTCTTCTCCTCCTCTCCTCCTCCCCTCCTCCCTTCCTCCTCCTCCTCTCCTCCTCCTCCTCTCCTCCTCCCCTCCTCCTCTCCTCCTCCTCCTCTCCTCCTCCTCCTCCTCCTCTTCTCCTCTTCCTCTCCTCCTCCTCCTCTCCTCCTCCTCCTCTCCTCCTCCTCCCCTCCTCCTCCCCTCCTCCTCCTCTCCTCCTCCTCCTCTCCTCCTCCTCCTCCCCTCCTCCTCCCCTCCTCATCTCCTCCTCCTCTCCTCCTCCTCACCTCTGCCTCTCCTCCTCCTCCTCCCTCCCTCCTCCACACTTTCTTCCTCCTCCTCCTCCTCCTCCTCTTCTCCTCCTTCCCTCTCTCCTCCTCCTCCTCTCCTCCTCCTCCTCTCCTCCTCCTCCTCTCCTCCTCCTCCTCCTCTCCTCCCCTCCCCCTCCTCCTCCCCTCCTCCTCTTCTCCTCCTCTCCTCCTCCTCCTCTCCTAATCCTCTTTCTCCTCCTCCTCCCCTCCTCCTCCTCTCCTCCTCCTCCTCTCCTCCTCCTCCTCCTCCTCTCCTCCTCTTCTCCTCCTCTCCTCCTCCTCCTCTCCTCCTCTCCTCCTCCTCTCCTCCGCCTCCTCCCCTCCTCCTCCCCTCCTCCTCCTCTCCTCCTCTCCTCCTCCTCCTCTCCTCCTCCCCTCCTCCTCCTCTCCTCCACCTCCTCCCCTCCTCCTCCTCTCCTCCTCCTCTCCTCCTCTTCTTCCTCCTCCTCCTCCTCCCTCTCCTCCTCCTCATCTTCTCTTCCTCCTCCTCCTCTTCCTCCTCTCTTCCTTTTCCTCCTCCTCCTCTCCTCCTCCTCTCCTCCTCCTCTCCTCCTCTCCTCCTCCTCCTCTCCTCCTACTCCTCTCCTCCTCCTCCCCTCCTCCTCCCCTCCTCTTCCTCTCCTCCTCCTCACCTCTGCCTCTCCTCCTCTTCCTCTCCTCCTCCTCCTCTCCTCCTCCCCTCCTCCTCCTCTCCTCCTCCTCCTCCCCTCCTCCTCCCCTCCTCCTCCCCTCCTCCTCCCCTCCTCCTCCTCTCCTCCTCTCCTCCTCCTCTCCTCCTCTCCTCCTCCTCCTCCTCTCCTCCTCTCCTCCTCCTCCTCCTCCTCGTCTCCTCTTCCTCTCCTCCTCCTCCTCTCCTCCTCCTCCCCTCCACCTCCCCTCCTCCTCCCCTCCTCCTCCTCCCCTCCTCCTCCCCTCCTCCTCCTCTCCTCCTCCTCCTCCCCTCCTCCTCCTCCTCTCCTCCTCCTCTCCTCCTCCCCTCCTCCTCTCCTCCTCCTCCTCTCCTCCTCTCCTCCTCCTCCTCCCCTCCTCCTCTCCTCCTCCTCCTCTCCTCCTCCTCCTCCTCTCCTCCTCCTCTCCTCCTCCTCTCCTCCTCCTCTCCTCCTCCTCCTCTCCTCCTCCTCCTCTCCTCCTCC
Source organism: Tachyglossus aculeatus (assembly GCF_015852505.1). Taxonomy (NCBI): domain Eukaryota; kingdom Metazoa; phylum Chordata; class Mammalia; order Monotremata; family Tachyglossidae; genus Tachyglossus; species Tachyglossus aculeatus. The sequence continues at coordinate 29,877,060 of NC_052085.1, forward strand.
TCCTCTCCTCCTCCTCCTCTCCTCTTCCTCTCCTCCTCCTCACCTCTTCCTCTCCTCCTCTTCCTCTCCTCCTCCTCCCTTTCCTCCTCTTCTCCTCCTCCCCTCCTTCCTCTCCTCCTCCTCCTCCCCTCCTCTCCTCCTCCTCCTCCCCTCCTCCTCTCCTCCTCATCCTCTCCTCCTCCTCTCCTCTCCTCCTCCTCCTCTCCTCCTCCTCGTCTCCTCTTCCTCTCCTCCTCCTCCTCTCCTCCTCCTCCTCTCCTCCTCCTCCCCTCCTCCTCCCCTCCTCCTCCTCTCCTCCTCCTCCTCCCCTCCTCCTCCCCTCCTCCTCCCCTCCTCCTCCCCTCCTCCTCCTCTCCTCCTCCCCTCCTCCTCTCCTCCTCTCCTCCTCCTCCTCCTCTCCTCCTCCTCCTCTCCTCCTCCTCTTCTCCTCCTCCTCTCCTCCTCCTCCTCTCCTCCTCCTCCTCTCCTCCTCCTCCTCTCCTCCTCCTCCTCCTCTCCTCCCCTCCCCCTCCTCCTCCCCTCCTCCTCTTCTCCTCCTCTCCTCCTCCTCCTCTCCTAATCCTCTTTCTCCTCCTCCTCTCCTCCTCCTCCTCTCCTCCTCTTCTCCTCCTCTCCTCCTCCTCCTCTCCTCCTCTCCTCCTCCTCTCCTCCGCCTCCTCCCCTCCTCCTCCCCTCCTCCTCTCCTCCTCCTCTCCTCCTCCTCCTCTCCTCCTCCCCTCCTCCTCCCTCTCCTCCGCCTCCTCCCCTCCTCCTCCCTCTCCTCCTCTCCCCTTCCTCCTTCTCCTCCTCCTTCTTCTCCTCTTCTTTCTCCTCCTCCTCCTCTTCTCCTCCTCCTCCTCTTCTCCTCCTCCTCCTCCTCTCCTCCTCCTCTCCTCCTCCTCTCCTCCTCTCCTCCTCCTCCTCTCCTCCTACTCCTCTCCTCCTCCTCCCCTCCTCCTCCCCTCCTCTTCCTCTCCTCCTCCTCACCTCTGCCTCTCCTCCTCTTCCTCTCCTCCTCCTCCTCTCCTCCTCCCCTCCTCCTCCTCTCCTCCTCCTCTCCTCCTCCTCCTCTCCTCCTCTCCTCCTCTCCCTCCTCCCTTCCTCCTCCTCCTCTCCTCCTCCTCCTCTCCTCCTCCCCTCCTCCTCTCCTCCTCCTCCTCTCCTCCTCTCCTCCTCCTCCTCCTCCTCGTCTCCTCTTCCTCTCCTCCTCCTCCTCTCCTCCTCCTCCTCTCCTCCTCCTCCCCTCCTCCTCCCCTCCTCCTCCCCTCCTCCTCCTCCCCTCCTCCTCCCCTCCTCCTCCTCTCCTCCTCCTCCTCCCCTCCTCCTCCTCCTCTCCTCCTCCTCTCCTCCTCCTCCCCTCCTCCTCTCCTCCTCCTCCTCTCCTCCTCTCCTCCTCCTCCTCCCCTCCTCCTCTCCTCCTCCTCCTCTCCTCCTCCTCCTCCTCTCCTCCTCCTCTCCTCCTCCTCTCCTCCTCCTCTCCTCCTCCTCCTCTCCTCCTCCTCCTCCTCCTCCTCCTCCTCTCCTCCTCCTCCTCTCCTCTTCCTCTCCTCCTCCTCACCTCTGCCTCTCCTCCTCTTCCTCTCCTCCTCCTCCTCTCCTCCTCCCCTCCTCCTCCTCTCCTCCTCCTCTTCTCCTCCTCTCCTCCTCCCCTCCTCCCTTCCTCCTCCTCCTCTCCTCCTCCTCCTCTCCTCCTCCCCTCCTCCTCTCCTCCTCCTCCTCTCCTCCTCCTCTCCTCCTTCTCCTCTCCTCCTCCTCCTCTCCTCCTCCTCCTCTCCTCCTCCTTCCCCTCCTCCTCCCCTCCTCCTCCTCTCCTCCTCCTCCTCCCCTCCTCCTCCCCTCCTCCTCCTCCTCCTCCTCCCCTCCTCCTCCTCTCCTCCTCCTCCTCTCCTCCTCTCCTCCTCTCTCCTCCTCTCCTTCCTCCTCCTCCTCTCCTCCTCCTCCTCTCCTCCTCCTCTTCTCCTCCTCCTCTCCTCCTCCTCCTCTCCTCCTCCTCCTCTCCTCCTCCTCCTCTTCCTCCTCCTCCTCCTCTCCTCCCCCTCCCCCTCCCCCTCCCCTCCTCCTCTTCTCCTCCTCTCCTCCTCCTCCTCTCCTAATCCTCTTTCTCCTCCTCCTCTCCTCCTCCTCCTCTCCTCCTCCTCCTCTCCTCCTCCTCCTCCTCCTCTCCTCCTCTTCTCCTCCTCTCCTCCTCCTCCTCTCCTCCTCTCCTCCTCCTCTCCTCCGCCTCCTCCCCTCCTCCTCCCCTCCTCCTCCTCTCCTCCTCTCCTCCTCCTCCTCTCCTCCTCCCCTCCTCCTCCTCTCCTCCGCCTCCTCCCCTCCTCCTCCTCTCCTCCTCTCCTCCTCCTCTCCTCCTCCTCCTCTCCTCCTCCTCCTCCTCCTCTCCTCCTCCTCCTCCTCCTCTCCTCCTCCTCCTCGCTTCCTCCTCCTCCTCCTCTCTTTCTCCTCCGCCTCTTCTCCTGCTCTACTGCTTCTCCTCTCCTCCTCCTCCTCTCCTCCTCCTCCCCTCCTCCTCCCCTCCTCCTCCTCTCCTCCTCCTCCTCTCGTCCTCCTCCTCCTCCTCCTCTCCTCCTCCTCCTCCTCCTCTCCTCCTCCTCCTCTCCTCCTCCCCTCCTCCTCTCCTCCTCGTCCTCTCCTCCTCCTCTCCTCTCCTCCTCCTCCTCTCCTCCTCCTCCCCTCCTCCTCTCCTCCTCCTCCTCCCCCCCTCCTCCTCTCCTCCTCCTCTCCTCCTCCTCTCCTCCTCCTCCTCTCCTCCTCCTCTCCTCTTCTCCTCCTCCTCTCCTCCTCCTCCTCTCCTCCTCTCCTCCTCCTCTCCTCCTCTCCTCCTCCTCCTCTCCTCCTCCTCCTCTCCTCCTCCTCTTCTCCTCCTTCCTCTCCTCCTCCTCCTCTCCTCCTCCTCCTCCTCTCCTCCTCCTCTCCTCCTCCTCCTCCTCTCCTCCCCTCCCCCTCCTCCTCCCCTCCTCCTCTTCTCCTCCTCTCTTCCTCCTCCTCTCCTAATCCTCTTTCTCCTCCTCCTCTCCTCCTCCTCTCCTCCTCCTCCTCTCCTCCTCCTCCTCCTCCTCTCCTCCTCTTCTCCTCCTCTCCTCCTCCTCCTCTCCTCCTCTCCTCCTCCTCTCCTCCGCCTCCTCCCCTCCTCCTCCCCTCCTCCTCCTCTCCTCCTCCTCCTCTCCTCCTCTCCTCCTCCCCTCCTCCTCCTCTCCTCCGCCTCCTCCCCTCCTCCTCCTCTCCTCCTCTCCTCCTCCTCCTCCTCTCCTCCTCCTCTCCTCCTCCTCTCCTCCTCTCCTCCTCCTCCTCTCCTCCTCCCCTCCTCCTCTCCTCCTCCTCCTCTCCTCCTCCTCTCCTCCTTCTCCTCTCCTCCTCCTCTCCTCCTCCTCCTCCTTCTCCTCCTCCTCTCCTCCTCCTGCTCTCCTCCTCCTCTCCTCCTCCTCCTCTTCTTCTTTCCTCTTCTTCTTCCTCTTCTTCTTCCTCTCCCTTCTCCCTTCTCCTTCTTATTATGTTGGAGCCTGTCCTCTTCTCACTTTAGCCAGCAAATTGCTGTCAGACTGGTCCAATCCTCAGTTCGATTCCCACTCATTCCCACCCTGGGGCGAGAAAAGGAGCGTCGTCAGCCCAGAAGACTTTTTCAGTGTTCTTTCGTCCCCTTGATTGCTCCCAATTCCGACCTCGCTCTGTACCGAGGATTGTGCCTCTGCTGCTTGTTTTAATTTGATGAGAACACATGTCCCAATCAAGGACCGTTAGTAACCTTAAATGTCAGTGGTTTAATCACCCAATTAAACACAATACATTTTAGAGAGCTGTGTGCGGCCGTGAAATATTCCTCTTAGGGAATTTCTGCAGATCAGTTTATATCTGGGCCGGTCTCGTTATCGGAGTAGAGCGTGAACCGCTCGCTCATGTTCCTTGGAAGATAGTTTGGTTTTGCAGGGCTGTTGACCATCCTTGCCACTCGCGAATCCCCTTTCTGCCTCGTGACCTTTACGTGGGACTTGGATGAATGGTCAAACCCCGCTTTCCAGAGCTCCCGTAAAAGCAGGGCTGTCTTGAGAAATAGCTGTGTCCAGGGCAGGTGGGTCTGAATTTTATCCATCGCTCAGTACGTTCAGAGCACTGAAGAAAGCATAGCTTGGTAGAATAGAATTGGAAGACAGAGACCCTTCCCTCTCTCCTTCTCCAGCCCAGCCCGCACCCTCCGCTCCTCTGCCGCTAATCTCCTCATGGTGCCTCGTTCTTGCCTGTCCCGCCGTCGACCCCCGGCCCACGTCATTCCCCGGGCCTGGAACGCCCTCCCTCCTCACATCATCAATCGTATTTATTGAGCGCTTACTATGTGCAGAGCACTGTACTAAGCGCTTGAAGTCACATCCGCCAAGCTAGCTCTCTTCCTCCCTTCAAAGCCCTACTGAGAGCTCACCTCCTCCAGGAGGCCTTCCCGGACTGAGCCCCCCTTATCCTCTCCTCCTCCTCCCCTCCCCATCGCCCCGACTCTCTCCCTCTGCCCTACCCCCTTCTCCGCCCCACAGCACATGTGTATATTTGTACATATTTATTCTATTTTATTAATGATGTGCATATATCTATACCTCTGTTTATTTTGATGCTGTTGATGCCTGTCTGCTTGTTTTGTTGTCTGTCTCCCCCTTCTATTCATTCATTCATTCAGTCATATTTATTGAGCGCTTACTGTGTGCAGAGCACTGGACTAAGCGCTTGGGAAGTACAAGTCGGCAACATATAGAGACAGTCCCTACCCAACAGTGGGCTCACAATCTAGAAGGGGGAGACAGAGAACAAAACAAAACATATTAACATAATAAAATAAATAGAATAGATATGTACAAGTAAAATAAATGCGGCGGCCACGGCTGCAGCGTCTTTTTCTCTGAGGCCCGGTCGTCGTATACGTCCTCTTCACCAGCAGCGTTTCGGTCACGCGCGGTTCGACGTCGAGCCCGGGCTTCGTACGCGTTCCGGCTCACTCTCTTCTCCGCCTTGTCCCCAACAGACATTCAAGAGTTTTACGAGGTGACGTTGCTCGACAACCAAAAAAGCTGTGAGCAGAAGATAGAAGAAGCGAACCAAGTCGCGGAGAGGTGGGAGAAGACGAAGTCTCTCGGCCCAGCCCGGGACGGCGGCCACAGAGTCCCAGAGGTAGCCAGCTGAAGCGGCCGAGCAGCCGCGGGAGTTGGGATGGGGGGCGACGAGGCCAACGGCGGGTTGTCCCAAGTTTGCAGGTGTCTCGAGGGGCGAGAGGGGACAGGATTGAGGGATAATAATAATAATGACGGCATTTATTAAGTGCTTACTATGTACAAAGCACTGTTCTAAGCGCTGGGGAAGTTACAAGGTCATCAGGTTGTCCCACGGGGGGCTGACGGTCTTAATCCCCATTTTACAGATGAGGGAACTGAGGCCCAGAGAAGTTAAGTGGCTTGCCCAAAGTCACACAGCTGATATGTGGCAGAGCCGGGATTAGAACCCACGACCTCGGACTCCCAAGCCCGGGCTCTTTCCATTGAGCCACGCTGCTTCTCTATGTTCTCCATCCCCCCAGAAGCCCCTCTAGACTGTAAGCTTGTTGTGGGCGGGGAATGTGTCTTTATTGTTTTATATTGTCCTCTCCCAAGTGCTTAGTACAGTGCTCTGCACACAGTAAGCGCTCAATAAATATGAATGAATGAGTACCGTGCTCTCCCAAGCACTTAATACAGTGCTCTGCACACAGGAAACGCTCAATAGATATGATTGATTGCTTATGGTCTATTATTGGAGGCTACTGGGGAGAAAGCACGCATCCTGCCAGTGGCCAGCCGGCGTGACTTTGGGCAAGCAGCGTGGCTCAATGGAAAGAGCCCGGGCTTTGGAGTCAGAGGTCATGGGTTCAAATCCCGGCTCCACCACTTGTCAGCTGTGTGACTTCGGGCAAGTCACTTACCTCCTCTGTGCTTCAGTTCCCTCATCTGTAAAATGGGGATTAAGACTGTAAGCCCTCCCTGGGACAACCTGATCACCTTGTAACTGCCCCGGCGCTTAGAACAGTGCTTTGCACTTAATAAATGCCATCATCATTATTATTATTAAGTCACTACCTCCATGTGCCTCAGATTCCTCATCTGTACATTGCCGGACAGGGGCGGGGAGTATCTGCTACTTAGCTCTCAAGGCTGTTGTGAGGATGAAATGAGATGATGTGGAAGCTCTCGGGAAAAGATCCAAACGTTAGAGTGGAAAAATCATCAATCATCCGGGAGTCGGGAGATCTGGGACCTAGTGCCCTGACTGCCGCCAACCTGCTGGGTGACCTGGGGGAAATCACTTAACCTCTCTGTGCTTCAGGATCGATCCGATTCCCTCAAGTCCACCTCAGTGCTTAGAGCAGTGCTTGACCTGTGGTAAATGTTCAGTGAATAGTATCATTAATTGGAGAAGCAGCGTGGCTCAGTGGAAAGAGCCCGGGCTTTGGAGTCAGAGGTCATGGGTTCAAATCCCGGCTCCACCACTTATCAGCTGGGTGACTTTGGGCAAGTCACTTCACTTCTCTGGGCCTCAGTTCTTTCATCTGGAAAATGGGGATGAAGACTGTGAGCCCCCCCGTAGGACAACCTGATCACCTTGTTAACCGCCCCAGCGCTTAGAACAGTGCTTTGCACATAGTAAGCACTTAATAAATGCTATTATTTTTATTATTATTAATGAAAGACGTTTGACTCTGGGAGTCAGATGAGTGTAGGCTTTGCTGGAAAGATGGAGCGGGAGCCAGAAGTGCCTGGAGCTAGGAACCATTGGGACAAATGACACCCATGCTTAGTGAATCGTGGGGATTCTAGACTGTGAGCCCACTGTTGGGTAGGGACTGTCTCTACATGTTGCCAGCTTGTACTTCCCAAGCGCTTAGTACAGTGCTCTGCACACAGTAAGCTCTCAATAAATACGATTGAATGATTGATTGATCATCCGTCCCTGTCCGTTAGAGGGAAAGCTCCTTGTGGGAGGGGATCATCAATCAAGAGAAGCAGCGTGGCTCAGTGGAAAGAGCCCGGGCTTGGGAGCCAGAGGCCATGGGTTCTAATCCCGACTCCGCCACTTGCCGGCTGTGTGACTTTGGGCTTCACTTCCCTGGGCCTCAGTTCTCTCATCTGGAAAATGGGGATTAAGACTGTGAGCCCCACGTGGGACAACCTGATCACCTTGTAACCTCCCCACAGCACTTAGAACAGTGCTTCGCACATAGTAAGCACTTAACAAATGCCATCATCATTATTATTATCAATCGGTTGTATTGATTGAGCTTAGAACACACATGGTAGCACTTATAATAATGATGGCATGTTTATTATTATCAATTGGTTGTATAGATTGAGCTTAGAACACACATAGTAAGCGCTTAACAAATGCCATCATTATTATTATTATTATTATCAATCGGTTGTATTGATTGAGCTTAGAACACACATAGGAAGCACTTAACAAATGCCATCATCATTATTATTATCAATCAGTTGTATTGATTGAGCTTAGAACATGCATAGTAGCTCTTATAATAATGATGGCATGTTTATTATTATCATCAATCAGTTGTGTAGATTGAGCTTAGAACACACATAGTAAGTGCTTGACAAATGCCATCATCATTATTATTATTATCAATCAGTTGTATTGATTGAGCTTAGAACACACATAGAAAGCACTTAAATGACATTATTATTAGTATTATTATCAATCGGTTGCATTGAGTGAGCTTAGAACACACATAGGAAGCGCTTAACAAATGCCATCGTTATTATTATTATTATCAATCGGTTGTATTGATTTAGCTTAGAACACACATAGGAAGCGCTTAACAAATGCCATTATTATTATTATTATTCTCAATCGGTTGTATTGATTGAGCTTAGAACACACATAGGAAGCGCTTAACAAATGCCATTATTATTATTATTATTCTCAATCGGTTGTATTGATTGAGCTTAGAACACACATAGGAAGCACTTAACAAATGCCATCATTATTATTATTATTATTAAGCGCTTACCGTGTTCAGAGCACTGTACAAACCACTTGGGAGAGTATAATGGAACAGAGCTGGTAGACACGTTCCCTGCCCACAGTGAGCTTACAGTCTAGAGAAGGAGACAGGTATTAATTTCATTCATTCATTCAATTGTATTGAGCGCTTACTTTGTGCAGAGCACAGTACTGAGCGCTTGGGAAGTACAAGTTAATCAATCAATCATATTTATTGAGCGCTTACTATGTGCAGAGCACTGTACTAAGCGCTTGGGAAGTACAAATTGGCAACATAATATAAATAATATAAATAATCAGTGGTATTTGTTGACTGCTTAGGGTGGGCAGAGCCCCTCACTCGGCGCTTGGGAGAAGACAGTATCACAAAGTTGGTGGGCACATTCCCTGTCCACAACAACACCCGTTCTCCTGCCTATGGAGGACTCGATTATCTTGTTTAATTAAGCCCCCTCTAGACCATAAGCTCGTTGTGAGCAGGGACCGTGTCCACCAAACAAAAAGGGTGCGTTGAAATGTTTTCTCCCAAGTGCTCTGCACGTGGTAAGCACTCAATAAATACCAGCGATTGATTGAGTCTGCCCCAGCGTTTGATACGGTACTTGGCACATGAGCGCCTAACAAATGCCACAATTATTATTGCTAGGATCACGTTACGAGGAAAGAGACCGTTTATTCCACTTCTGCGGTTTTCAGTGCAGTGCGATTGGCAGCTCATACGGGTGACCCTGGACCCCGGCAGAAAAGACCTGGCTGTGAGTGGACTGCAGAAAAGCAGTAAAAACCGATGTTAATATTCTCAGATGAGGACGGGGCAGGAAGGTATCTTTTCTTGCCTACCCCTCGCCCGTCTTAGACCAAAAAATAAAATGGGACATGTGGCATCGGGTTATGCAATCTGGGGGAAAATGATCTACTGTAAATTATTTAGATTAATGTCTGTCTCCCCCTCATTCATTCATTCAGTTGTATTTATTGAGCGCTTACTGTGTGCAGGGCACTGTACTAAGCGCCTGGGAAGTCCAAGTTGGCAACATCTAGAGACGGTCCCTACCCAACAGCGGGCGCACAACTCGTTGAAGGCAGGGAACGCGTCTGCCGCCTCGTGTATCGTACTCTCCCTGGTGCTTAGTACAGTGCCCTGCGCATAGTAAGTGCTCAGTAAATACCGTCGACGGTGAGGAAGGCCGCTCCGGGAACCGGGGAGCCAAAGGAGTCGAGAATCTTCCCTCCGAGAGACAGCTGGTTGAATTCATTCTGCGAAACGTGAGCCCACTGTTGGGTAGGGACTGTCTCTATATGTTGCCAACTTGTCCTTCCCAAGCGCTCAGTACAGTGCTCTGCACACAGTAAGCGCTCAATAAATACGATTGATGATGAAAAGAGAGCTAAGCGCAATACCGGCTTTGTGAGCGAGACAGAGAGAGCTCGATGATACCCACCCACGCCAGGGAAGCCTCTCTCTCTCTGCTGAATCTTCATTTGCCCTGCTGCGCGACACTGAAGGTTTCAGGGGTGTTCGGAGCCTTCCCCGACACCCAAGAAAGAAAACGAACTTGGCCGCGCTTAACAGATGCTTTTAAAAGCTGATCTTTAAGGTGACCTTTCAGTCAACCCGTTTTTAGCAGTCTTTGAGAATCAACCGACCGGCTCCAGTGACTCAGATGCTTTGAGGGGTGGAAAGCATTTCAGTGTATTTTTTTTTTTTTTGAAATGGCATTTGTGAAGCGCTTACTAGGAGCCAGGCACTGTTCTTGAAGCTGGGGTAGACACAAGCTAAATCAAGCTGTCTGTCCTTCTCGCAGAAAACACCGTATTAGGGATGTGTCCCTATTTAAACCAGGCGTTTGAAGAGGAGAGAGACCGGCGAGGCTTTCAAGTGAGATGCTGAAGGATTTTGTCATTGCGTTAGCACCGTAAAAGGCTGGTGCTCATTGGCAGCCCCCTTCTAGACTGTGAGCCCACTGTTGGGTAGGGACCGTCTCTATATGTTGCCGACTTGTACTTCCCAAGCGCTTAGTACAGTGCCCTGCACACAGTAAGCGCTCAATAAATACGATTGAATGAATGAATGAATGAAGTTGGACACAATCCCTGTCCCACATGGGGCTCACAGTCTTAATCCCTTAATCCTCGTCCCCCCTCCATCCCCCAACGCCTTACCTCCTTCCCTTCCCCACAGCACCTGTGTATATGTATATATGTTTGTATGGATTTATTACTCTCTTTATTGATTTATTTTACGTGTACATATCTATTCTATTTATTTTATTTTGTTAATATGTTTTGTTGTCTGTCTCCCCCTTCTAGACTGTGAGCCCGCTGTTGGGTCAGGACCGTCTCTAGATGTTGCCAAATTGGACTTCCCAAGCGCTTAGTACAGTGCTCTGCACACAGTAAGCGCTCAATAAATACGATTGATTGATTGATGGTTGGATTAATCCCCATTTTACGGATGAAGTAACTGAGACACAGATGTGAAGTGAGTTGCCCAAAGGTCACACAGCAGATATGTGGCGGAGCTGGGATTGGAACCCGGGTCTTTCTGACTCCCAGTCTCACGTTTTATCCGTTAGGCTGTGCTGCTTCTTTTTTAAGCTCCTTGTAGGCAGGGAGCATGCCCACCAACTCTATTCATCATCATCATCAATCGTATTTATTGAGCGCTTACTGTGTGCAGAGCACTGTACTAAGCGCTTGGGAAGTACAAGTTGGCAACATATAGAGACAGTCCCTACGCAATAGTGGGCTCACAGTCTAGAACACAACTCTATTGTGTTATCCTTTTTCAAGGCCTTAGTACGGCGCTCTGCCTCATGGTAAGAGCTCAGTAAATACCATTAATTGATTCCTTTTTTTTTTTTTTTTTTTGAGTAGAGGATTGAATCTGTTGCTTTGAATTGAGCTTTTCGTTTAAGCCTGCTTTGAATAATCCCTAGACTGTTTCCTGATTTACCGGCCTCTCGTGTGAGAATATCACTCCCGTCTTTAGGAGAAAATGGGCTGAATGCCTTCTCGGTTTCCCAACGAGCACAAAGAACATCGTAAATATTTCAGGGAAAACGCTGAAGCCGGGCAGTTCCGGAGGGTTGGAGAATGAATGGATGTGCTGTGGTGTTGTAGTCATTCATTCAGTCGTATTTATTGAGCGCTTACTGTGTGCAGAGCACTGTACTAAGCGCTTGGGAAGTACAAGTTGGCAACATATAGAGACGGTATAGACAGTGCCTTGGGTCATATGGGCCGCATTAGAATGTCACTGTTTGTTGTTGTGCTGTACTTTTCCAAGCACTTAGTAGAGTGTTCTGCAATAAATTGGACTGAAAGAATTAAAATTGGTCTGGGATTCTAGGAGGACGGTGGTACGTAAGAGATGGGGAAAGTACCATTGGGGGGATTAGCAGGAAGGTGTTGTTTTTTTAATTAATTTTTTAAATGGAATTTGTTAAGCTCTTCGTATGTACCAGGGACTGTACTAAGCTCTGGGATAGCTACGTTAATCAGAATGGACACAGTTCTTGTCCCACAGAGGGCTCACAGTTTTAATCCCCATTCTACAGATGAGGTAACTGAGGCCCCAGAGAAGTGAAGTGACATGCCCAGGGGCACCCAGCAGACAAGTGGCGGAGTCAGGATTAGAACCCGGGGCCTTCCAATTCCCAGGCCTGTGCTACAGCCACTTGGCCACGGTGGTTCTCTAGGGGAAGACCATTCTGGGAGAAGCATTCATTCGTTCATTCAATCGTATTTATTGAGCGCTTACTGTGTGCAGAGCACTGTACTAAGCGCTTGGGAAGTACAAGTTGGCAACACATAGAGACGGTCCCTACCCAACAGCGGACTCCCCCCCTCCTCCCCCTCTCCATCCCCCCCGCCTTACCTCCTTCCCTTCCCCACAGCACCTGTATATCTGTATATATGTTTGTACATATTTATTACTCTATTTATTTATCTTCCTTGTACATATCTATTCTATTTATTTTATTCTGTTAATATGTTTTGTTTTGTTCTCTGTCTCCCCCTTCTAGACTGTGAGCCCACTGTTGGGTAGGGACCGTCTCTATATGTTGCCAACTTGGACTTCCCAAGCGCTTAGTACAGTGCTCTGCACACAGTAAGCGCTCAATAAATACGATTGATTGATTGATTGATAGAAAGCAGTGGTGTGAGGGTGGCAGCAGACATGCCTATAATAATAATAATAATAATAATGGCATTTATTAAGCGCTTACTACATGCAAAGCACTGTTCTAAGCGCTAGGGAGGTTACAGGGTGATCAGGTTGTGCCACATGGGGCTCACAGTCTTAATCCCCATTTTCCAGATGAGGTAACTGAGGCCCAGAGAAGTGAAGTGACTTGCCCAAAGTCACACAGGCGACAGTTGGCCGAGCCGGGATTTGAACCCATGACCTCCGACTCCAAAACCCGTGTTCTTTCCACCGAGCCACGCTGCTTAAAAGGGATTAGGGAAGGGAGTGCGGTAACTGGACTGATGAGGGTGAGGGAGGGGAGGGACCAAGGTTTCCTCCACATACACCCCCTTTCTCTCCCCCGATCCACCAAAGAAACCGTGAGGGCTTGGGCGGGCTCGTGGTAACGCATACGGTGTCCAACGGGCCTGCGATTCTGCCACCCAGAGAGCAGCCAAATGTCCAAAGCCAGCCACCCAGGGTGGGAAAATGCCCTTGGCTTCTGCCCCTACCCCCCCCAAGTTGGACCAAAAGGGCATTTATCCCTCCTCTCCTCCTCCTCCTCCATATTTACTGAGCGATCACTGTGTGCACAGCACCGTATTAAGCGGTCGGGAGAGGCCAGTCCCAACAGGGTCGGTAGACCCGTTCCCTGCCCACAGCGAGCTCCACCCCGGACTTACGGCTGAGGGCTTGGACTCGTGTCAGCTGGCTGTGGGCAGGGAACGGATCTAGAGAAGCAGCGTGGCTCAGGGGAAGGAGCCCGGGCTTTGGAGTCAGAGGTCATGGGTTCGAATCCCGGCTCCGCCAACTGTCAGCTGGGGGACTTGGGGCAAGTCACTTCACTTCTCTGGGCCTCAGTGACCTCATCTGTCAAATGGGGATGAAGACTTTGAGCCCCCAGTGGGACAACCTGATCACCTTGTAACCTCCCCAGCGCTTAGAACAGTGCTTTGCACATAGTAAGCGCTTAATAAATGCCGTCATTATTATTATTATTATCTACCGATCCTGTTGGATTGTCCTCTCCCAACCACTTAGTAGGGTGCTCTGCACACTGTGAGCGCTCAGTCGATACCACCGATTGATGGTTTGCCCCAGTACTGTGCCGCTGGCGGCCAGATGAGCTGCCTCTCTCCCGTCGGACCCCTCCGATCCGCATCGCCGACGAACACGGAGCTCTCCAGGGCCGGGCTTAGCTCTTGCCACAAAATCCCCTTCCCAGAAATTCTTTAAATTTGGAAATCCAACACGCGGTCTCCCACGCCTGCAATCCCGGCCTTTATAAATAGCTTCCCGCTGTGCCCTCCTTCTCTGTCACCTACCCGTCTCGGTTTAGGGAAATGAGCGTTTCCATCTTTTCCGGAGGATGCGAGCAACTTTTGGTCGGTAGCGAAGCGTTCCTCTTTCTGTGCGGGATCTGCAGGAAGGGAGGGGCCTCTGCCGACTCTCGGGAATACCGGAGACATGCCGGCACGCACCACGTGACGCCGGGCGTGCGGGGAATGTGATGGGAGCATAGCTGCCATTATCTGGACCCGGGCCAGTTTTGGGCTATCCTGGGGCATTGCTCTGGGGGGATCTCCAAGCCTCCGCCGCCGACTCCGGAGCCGTTGTGATTTTCCCCTCCGCTCCCAGGCCGGCATGGAGCCTGGGGCGAGCTGTGGGACTCGGTGAAGAAGAATTACGGTACTTGTTAAGCGCTTACTGTGTGCCCAGCACTGTTCTAAATACTGGAGTAGATAAGTCAATCACGTTGGACACAGTCCCTGTCCCACACAGGGCTCACACTCTTGATCCCCATTTTTCCAGACGAGGGAACCGAGGCTCAGAGACTTGCCCAAGGCCCCACATCAGATATGTGGTGGAGCCGGGATTATGTCCCAGAATTGGGGGCTACCTCGCCTTAATCCCCGTCACCGTCGGGGTCACCAAGGAGGAAGGGGGCCAAGCTGGGTCGATGGCTCTGTCGGCCCGGTTTTCAACCCAAATAGGGGCGGCTCTCTTTCCCTTCTACCTTACTAAAGCTCTTGGGAGAGTAAAATATAACAGATATATTCCCTGCTCAAAATGAGTTTACAGTCTAGAGACACTGTCAGGGTCACCAAGGAGGAAAGGGGCCAAGCTGGGTTGATGGCTCTGTCGGCCCCATTTTTAACCCAAATAGGGGTGGCTGTCTTTTCCTTCTACCTTATTAAGCTCTTGGGAGAGTAAACTATAACAGACATATTCCGTGCCCAAAACGAGCTTACAGTCAAGAGACACTGTCAGGGTCACCAAGGAGGAAGGGGGCCAAGCTGGGTCGATGGCTCTGTTGGCCCCATCTTTAACCCAAATGTGGGCGGCTGTCTTTTCCTTCTACCTTATTAAGCTCTTGGGAGAGTAAAATATAACAGACATATTCCCTGCCCAAAACGAGCTTACAGTTTAGAGACACTGTCAGGGTCACCAAGGAGGAAGGGGGCCAAGCTGGGTCGATGGCTCTGTCGGCCCCGTTTTTAACCCAAATGTGGGCGGCTGTCTTTCCCTTCTACCTTACTAAGCTCTTGGGAGAGTAAAATATAACAGACATATTCCCTGCCCAAAACGAGCCTACAGTCTAGAGACACTGTCAAGGTCACCAAGGAGGAAGGGGGCCAAGCTGGGTCGATGGCTCTGTCGGCCCCGTTTTCAACCCAAATGTGGGCAGCTGTCTTTCCCTTCTACCTTACTAAAGCTCTTGGGAGAGTAAAATATAACAGACATACTCCCTGTCCAAAACGAGTTTACAGTCTAGAGACACTGTCAGGGTCACCAAGGAGGAAGGGGGCCAAGCTGGGTCGATGGCTCTGTCGGCCCCGTTTTCAACCCAAATGTGGGCGGCTGTCTTTCCCTTCTACCTTACTAAGCTCTTGGGAGAGTAAAATATAACAGACATATTCCCTGCCCAAAACGAGCTTACAGTCTAGAGACACTGTGAGGGTCACCAAGGAGGAAGGGGGCCAAGCTGGGTCGATGGCTCTGTCGGCCCCGTTTTCAACCCAAATGTGGGTGGCTGTCTTTCCCTTCTACCTTACTAAGCTCTTGGGAGAGTAAAATATAACAGACATATTCCCTGCCCAAAACGAGCTTACAGTCTAGACACACACAGATATCTATAGATATCTACATCTGGATATCTATAGATATCTATATGTGTGTGTCCCAGAGGTGGTGTATATGCACATGTATTCAGAGAGGTCCAGTGAGTCTCTAGGAGGATGCTAAATGACAGCAGGGAAGATAACGTTGGTCCTGAGGGATGGAAAAGCACTATCTTGGAAGCTGGGTGGCTTCCAATGAACAATTTAGCCGATAAAGAGTTTCTCAGAGCAGATAAGAAGAAAGAGCGCATAAAGTAAGGAACAAGTAAGATAAAGATGAAGTAAGATAAAGAAGTAAGGCTAGATAAGAATGCTTAGCACTCTATCCGCCTTTCTCTTCCCCCTTCCCCTTCACAGAGTCAGTCAGGCTAATCTCGGGCCGAACAGGAGCTACACCTGAAGACTTCCTGATCATTCAGTCCTTCATTCAGTCATATTTATTGAGCGCTTACTGTGTGCAGAGCACTGGACTAAGCGCTTGGGAAGTCCAAGTTGGCAACATCTAGAGACGGTCCCTACCCAACAGCGGGCTCACAGTCTAGAAGGGAGAGGCGGAGAACAAAACAAAACATATTAACAAAATAAAATAAATAGAATAAATATGTACAAATCAAATAGAGTAATAAATACATACAAACATATATACATATATACAGGTGCTGTGGGGAGGAGATCAGGATTTGGCGCTAGCGATTACGATCTCAAACCAACTGCCCATCTGGGTAAACGACAGCTTTAAGAGTTCATTCATTCATTCATTCAATCGTATTTATTGAGCGCTTATTGTGTGCAGAGCACTGGACTAAGTGCTCTGTACTAAGTCCCTGCCCAACAGTGGGCTCACAGTCTAGAAGGGGGAGACAGAGACGAAAACAAGACATGTTAACAAAATAAAATAAATAGAATAAATATGTATAAATAAAATAAATAGACTAATAGATACATACAAACATATATACATATATACAGGCACTGTGGGGAGGAGATCAGGATTTGGCACTAGCGATTACGATCTCAAACTGCCCATCTGGGTAAACGACAGCTTTAAGAGTTCATTCATTCATTCATTCAATCGTATTGAGCGCTTACTGTGTGCAGAGCACTGGACTAAGTGCTCTGTACTAAATCCCTGCCCAACAGCGGGCTCACAGTCTAGAAGGGGGAGACAGAGAAGAAAACAAAACATGTTAACAAAATAAAATAAACAGAATAAATATGTACAAATAAAGAGTTGGCTGTAAATCTCCCCGAAGAGACCGAGGGCTGGAGGATTTTCTCTTCCGGCAAGCGGTGGTTATGCTCCCTGCAAACCTGGCGAAGGGGACGAATCAATCCGTGGTATTTACTGAGCGCTTATTGTACGCAGAGCACTGTACTGAGCGCTTGGGAGAGGACGCTATAAGGGGACGCTTCTTGGCAGAATCCTTAGTCTCCCCCTTTTAGACTGTGAGCCCACTGTTGGGTAGGGACTGTCTCTAGATGTTGCCAACTTGGACTTCCCAAGTGCTTAGTACAGTGCTCTGCACACAGTAAGTGCTCAATAAATACAATTGATGATGACGGGAGGTAGGAGCCAGGCGGAGTAAGATGGAATTTTTCTTTCCACGTTCTCTTCCAGCTGTCCTCTTTTTTCTCAGTACTCTGGGGAACCAGGGAAGACTTGGATGAAGCAGTCAAAAATGAGGATAGTTGCGTGGTTCCCTCTCCCTGTCTTTTTACACCATAATAATAATAATAATGGCAATTATTAAGCACTTACTATGTGCAAAGCAGTGTTCTAAGCTCTGGGGAGCTTACAAGGTGATCAGGTTGTCCCACAGGGGGCTCACAGTCCTAATCCCCATTTTACAGATGAGGGAACTGAGGCTCAGAGAATCAATCAGTCAATCAATTAATCGTATTTATTGAGCGCTTACTGTGTGCAGAGCACTGTACTAAGCGCTTGGGAAGTCCAAGTTGGCAACATATAGAGACAGTCCCTACCTAACAGCGGGCTCACAGTCTAGAAGGGGGAGACAGAGAACAAAACCAAACATATTAACCAAATAAAATAAATAGAATAGATATGTACAAGTAAAATAAATGGAGTAATAAATACGTACAAATATATATACATATATACAGGTGCTGTGGGGAAGGGAAGGAGGTAAGGCGGGGGGGATGGGGAGGAGGGGGAGAGGAAGAGAGAAGTGAAGTGACTCGCCCAAGGTCACTCAGCAGACATGTGGTGGAGCTGGAATTCGAGCCCATGACCTCTGACTCCAAAGCCCGGGCTCTTTCCACTGAGCCATGCTGCTTCTCTGAAGAAAATGATGATCAATCAATCAATCGTATTTATTGAGCGCTTACTGTGTGCAGAGCACTGGACTAAGCGCTTGGGAAGTAGAAGTTGGCAACATCTAGAGACGGTCCCTACCCAACAGCGGGCTCACAGTCTAGAAGAGTAACCTCCCAACCTCTAGAGTAACCTCCCAAGCGCATGGTTCATTGTTCTGCACACAGCAGACAATTCATATCGGCGCCTGTCTTTCCCCTGTAGATTTTCAGCTCCTCTCGGGGCAGGGATCATATCTACCCACTCTATGTTGTATAATAATGATGGCATTTATTAAGCGCTTACTATGTGCAGAGCACTGTTCTAAGCGCTGGGGAATTTACAAGGTGATCAGGTTGTCCCACTTGGGGCTCACAGTCTTCACCCCCATTTTCCAGATGAGGGAACTGAGGCCCAGAGAAGTGAAGTGACTTGCCCAAAGTCACACAGTTGACAAGTGGTGGAGCCGGGATTTGAACCCATGACCTCTGACTCCAAAGCCCGGGCTTTTTCCACTGAGCCACGCTGTACTTTCCCCAGTGCCTAGCACAGGGCTCTGCACACAGTAAACGCTCAATAAATACCGTGGTTTGCTTATTACGGGGTGACAGGACAAGGAGGTGGGGGAATCTGTTGGTGAACGCTTTAGTTTAGTGTTAGTTTAGTTTAGTGGGGAAGCAGCGTGGCTCAGTGGAAAGAGCCCAGGCTTTGGAGTCAGAGGTCATGGGTTCAAATCCCGGCTCCACCACTTGTCAACTCTGTGACTTTGGGCAAGTCACTTCACTTTTCTGGGTCTCAGTTCCCTCATCTCTAAAATGGGGATTAAGATTGTGAGCCCCCCGTGGGACACCCTGATCACCTTGTAACCTCCCCAGCGCTTA